>NC_037669.1:147186719-147786719 GCF_003255815.1 Theropithecus gelada
AAAAAAAAAAAAAAGTGTATATACAATTATCCAAAGTGATTGTAAAATTTTGCACTCCCATGGTTATTGTGTGAGAGTTTCAGTTCCTCCACATCCTCCCCCACATTTGGTATACCAGTATTTTTTAGTTTAGTCATTCCAGTAGGTATGTGGTGGTGTACCATTGTGGTTTAATTTGCATTTCTGTAATGACTGGTGATGACGGTCATCTTTTTGTTTTTTGTATTTGCTTTGCTGATACCTGTGTATCATCTTCATGAAGTGTATGTTTAAGTATCTCACCAATTTTTAAAAAATCGTATTGTGTTTTTAAAGTGCTTTGTATATTACAGATACAAGTTCTGTTATGTATATGATGCACAAATAATTTCATGACAACTATAAAAAAAGTTTCACTTTGTTCTTTTCAATCTGTATACCTATTATTTTTCTCCCTTTATTTATTTATTTTGCTTTATTGCACTTACTGAAAGTTTTTGAGATAAATGGATATTGGATTTTGTCAAATGATTTTTTTTTTCTGAGTTGATTGATATAATCATAGTTCTTTTTCTAACACCTATAGTCTTGAAAACACAATGTTGTGTTTGTTCTTTGGCTTGCTTACTGGCTTATCTTGTTTATTTTTTTTGTTTGTTTGTTCAGACGGGAGGGAAAATCTCATTCTTGTTATTCCATATTTTCCGGAAGCATACATCTGATCTAATCTTTTTAATAATTTAAGAAACATGTCATTTCATTCTTCTGAATAAAACCCTCTAACTTGCCACTGTTTTCAGAATAAATTCAAGCACCTCACCATGGCCTTCAAGGCTCCGAATGGATAGTGCACACCTATCTCTTCAACCTCATGTCTACTTACCTTCTAGATTGTTATATCTTATCACTTTTTTTTTTCTTTCTGTCTCTGGGAAACACCAAAACTCCTGCAGTGTCACAGCTTTTGCATTTATTCCTTCTGTCTTGAAAGACAACCTTTAAGTGGTGGCCCACTAACTTGAATCCTTCGGGTTTAGCTTAAATGTAATCTCATTTGAAGTGGATCTTCTAACTCACTATATCACATAACTTTTTTTCCCACCCTATTTGATAAATACCCTAATTCAGGTATTTATCAATATCTGAAGCTAACTTTTTATTTGTTTACCTACTTTCGTTTTTTTTTTTTGTTTTGTTTTTTGTTTTTTGGTTTTTTTTTGCTAAACCTTGTCTTTATTTTCTATGGAATACTTATTTCATAAGTATTTTTTCTGTTCACATTTCAAAGCCTAACATACAGAACTGTGCTGGACACCTGCAAGAAAATTAACAAATATTTATTAAATAAATTAAATAAATGACATGAAATTACTATTTTTACATATCATCCTGACATTGATTATATCCATATTCTGTCATCACTCTAGTGAGAAGCATTTAATTATTCTATTATTTTGCAAATTGGCAGCCTTTCTGAAAGATTGTAGACTGTAGGATCTTCTGAGAGTACAGGCCATTTTTGTTCCTGTTATCAGTCCCTTTATGTGCATTTCATATTATGTCATGTCACACTTTGTGCCTTATGCATTATGGGGTAACAAGAGAATACAGATATTGGGCCAGATAGCTTCCCCACTTCCTTAACATGTGATTGTTTCATAAGTTAGCATTTGGCACCTCAGTTTTTCAATGTGTTATGGAGGGTTAAAAAAAACACATTACCTCCAGAGTCACTGTAAAAATTATTTCTGATTATATACATAAATAGCCAAGCATATAGCAAGAGTGCAGAATTTGTTCCTACTTTGTCTTTTATTTTAACCTTATTTCTAGATTTACTTTGTTTTATATGTGTGCTGGTATGATAATTTAGACTACTTGGTATTCATCTCTGTAGAACTAGGCAAATGGGCATAATAAACTATGGTATGGAATAGAGTTGTGGAGAGAAAGGCAGTTGCAGCTGACAAAATCACTATTAATTCAATAATCTGGTATAAACAATGAGTTGAGTCAATGCTTGTATGATACTAATTATTAACACAAAAATTATCTGAATTTAGAAAAAGATACTTAATTTACAAGTATTTTTACTCAAATGCTCCTGGTAAGAAAATATTTATCAAATATTCCCTCATTTTTAGAAAACTAAGACTATGAATTTATTAAAGAAGTAGCTGTAAATAGATATCTATCCCTATTTTTCTCAGAATTAGGACTGTAGGATTGTATTCTAGGATAGAAATCTAGTAAACCATAACTCTCATCTATTAGCATCTACAATGCCCCACTTCTATTTTGTTAATGCTAATCTTAGTTGGGGGTTATTGACTTTATTAACAGAATAATTAAAATGACAAATTAAGTTGAGATTTTATATGACATCTTTGAACATCCCTTAGATATTTATTAAATATTGCCAGCGAGCAATGCTCATTCTGGAGTTACCTGTGAAAATCTGGGAGAAAAAAAAAACAGCAATGTTTTATTTTTCTGGGATCACCTCTAGTGAATTTATCCAAGGTTTTTGCATTACATGATTCTAGAAACAAATACTTGGATAGAAGAAGTGTAATTTATTATTAATTTGTATTTTCAATGTTATCTAATTTATCTATGCTTTGGAGGAAAATTCACAGTGCTTGACATTATGCCTCACACATAAACAATATGCACTGTATGACAGGGACAGCGTGACATCATGCTGTATAGAGAGCTTCACTTAGAACAGAGGACTTATTTCTAAAATGTAGTTTGTGTAATAATGTATGTAGTTACTTCTTTCAGTGGTATTTATAGATCATATTTTTTCTTGAGTTTTTAAATTTCATTTTACCTTTCAATCAGTGTTTTGTAGACATACAAAAGAGTTTGTAATTTAAAGATATAGATAATATATTTTAAAATAAAAATTAAACATTCAATAGTTCAAAGGACCCTAATCTCATTTATTATACAGGTTTGCATTTGTATTTACAGCTTCTCATGTTCATCAATAACTATTTAGAAGGTAAGATTGTTTTGCCTGTAGAACAAGTAAATATTCCCTGTGTTACTCACTCACTGAGAAATAATCTTAAAATCAATATTAGTTTTAGTTATATATTTCAAATATATAATCTCTATTTTATAGATTTAATATACACATTATCTTTACTGGTATAACCTACTTTAGAAATTAATAATACCTTTACTTCTTTTATTTTTTTGTTGCTGCTTTCTATATAAATCAAATCTTTACCACTTGGAGCAGATGAAGCATTTAAAGTGCTCAAGAGATAAGATATTTAGCATATTGCTAGGAGACCACATTCACATCCTCCATAATAACAGCAGTAATTATGTGCTTCCTGGTGCAGGGCATCAGAACACTGTCAGTAATGTCTCAGCATGCCACAGAATTAACTCATACAATCTTGATCATCTATTTCAAGCAGCTCATCTGCCAAGCTGACCTATACTGTAATCAAACTAAATTGTATATTTTTGCTACGTTTGCATTTTATTTTCAATTTTCATATTCACACTTCTCATTTATTCTCCAAAATAGCCTTGCTGTAAGTTTCAGTAAACGAATTTTCTCCCTTTAATATCCAGTTCAATAAAAAGTATTAAATATCTGGAAGGTAAAAGTCACAGTAAATGTAAAATATTTTATTTTTTTATTTCAGCAAAATATCATATCTTCATAATCTATGCTTCCTAAGGGCAGTTAATGAATCTTTTCCCTTATCATTTACATTGTTTAAAGGAACTGGGACATTTTTAATAATCAATGTCAAGTCTTCAAAATTTTTTAATAATACAATTTAGTATTAGAAAGTTAAACTCAGTTTAGAATTTTGAGGTACTTAATGTCTTTTCGATTTATGGGTAGAACTATTTTTTGCAGACATATTTCCATTTTATTTCATGAAAATATTCAAACCCTCTTTATCTTATTGACCTTATTTGTAAAATTAACATAATAACTACCTCCAAGAGTTATTAAAGTTGATAAATTGATAAATGCAAGAGAAGGATTTGGCATAGTGTTTAAAGTATGAAAGTCAATAAATGGTCATTATCACTATTCTATTTTTTTCTATTGAGAAACACCATATACATAAATAATCTCTACAACTCTCATCAGCTAGTGAATTTAAAATGAAATCCTGACTTTTGAAAATTTGTGTATGTGGGTATGTGTGAAAATTATACATTTGTGTTGAATTTCAAAAAAGTCTATAGTTTATTCATAGCATACATTTCCTTATACCTGACATGATGTTGAGTTATTTAAGCATATCCTTTAAAATTTGTAAACGTTTTGTAGAATAGTTCTGACGTTTGTGTGTGAGATAAACCTCCTTTCTGTGGCTGACTTTAATCACTCTAAACAGCATACTAGGCCCTATTGCCACAAAGGCTTGTAAAATGGTCGAAATGTTTCTTTTGTGTAATATCTGGGACCAGGTCATCTGAGGTGAAAGGCCCTAAGGAAATAATATGGTTATACTGTACATGGTGCTTCTTTTACTCTAACTGTGTTATTGCAGAGGCTGCTTGTTGTCTGCTACAACATCTATCCTCCTTTCTGGTATTAGAATATTTGATTTTTAGCTCTTGAAGTAATAACTGAAAACCTCAGCCTTCTATGAAGTTAGTATGGCCTGGTGAAATTCTGTCCATTGCCATGTAAATGAATGTATGGCCCTAGATGTCAGCTTCTGTGACATTTTATGAAAGGTCATTTCCCTCTTCTCCACCTTCCCTCCTACCTACCTTGTGGAATGAAGAACAAATGAATGGAGCTTCATCCACCTCCTTGGGCATTGAACCGTTGTTTTGAAGAGCAGAGCAGAGAAAAAAGAAGAATTAAGAAGACTAAATTTATGAATCTTGTAGAATCAGCATATACTCCTAGTCTACTTGATTCTTGACCTGGTTTTTGCTGCTCCAAAATAAGTTTTTTTTTTTTTTTTTTTTTTTTTTTTTTTTTTCCGTAAGCACCCCTTCATTGAGTTTTCTATAACACAGAGGCAAACCTGACACACCACACTTCTTATTTAGAAATATCTTTATTTTTATGTAGCGTAGTTTCCTTAGGGAATACTAGTGATTTTTCGAATTTTAATGCATAATATTCATTTTACTACTAAATAGGCAGGTTTTTAAACTTGTTTTCATTATAAATTTTTCATGAGAGGATGCAAGTTACTTTTTTAAAAAATTGTAAAATAATATTTTAAATCAGTGTTAAAATACTGCAAGGTATCCCTTTCCTGCCATAATCTAATTATTGATACATAACTATTGATAATTAATTGTATAAAATTAGATTACACTCCCTAGCATATTCTCCACAAAAGTAATGGATTGCTTATCTTATAATATTAAGCTACATAAAGTTAGTTTTTAAAAAATTTTTAAAATTATTAATTGGTTGTTTGTTGCATAGCAGAATTTGAGAACCTTGGATTACTTGGTATGTGTCAAATTATAGAAAAAGGCAAACAAATAACATTTATACTTTAGTACTTTCTTAGCCATGCATTTTTATTCAATTACTCATAGTATATCTGTGAATACAATTAACAACAAATTAAACACTGAAGAAATAACTGAAGCCATATCAATTAAAATAATCCAAAATGAAACAGGGATACAAAAAAGACAGCATCAAATTGAGCATAACTTCAATGATCTGGGGGGGAAATTAAAGTAGGCAAGTATATATGTAATTGGAGTCCCCCAAGGAGAAGAGAGAAAGAAGGAATACAAATGGAAGAAATATTGGCGAACATTTTTCCAAATTTGCTGAAAAATTTGCAATTACAAATGTATGCAACCCAAGAAACATAAATGTAAACAAAATTTAAAAACACATTATAATCAAATTATTTAAAACCACTAGTAAGTAAAGCATCTTAAATGAAGCCAGAGGAAAAAAAGCCCATTATACATGAAAGAAAATAGGTAAGAATAATAGCAAATTCCTCACAGAAAACAGTGCAATCAAGGCCTTGGCTTGATATTTGAAAACTGCTAGAAAAACAAAAAATCGAACTCAGTTAACACAATATTCTAAGGAAATTGTGGAAACTCTGTATCTTTTAAAGAACCAAACTTAACAAAACAAAAAACCTCCAGAACTAGATTATTTTAATAGTGATTTTGACAGGCTGTTTCCAAAGTTCGTTTGTAAATGGAATTCACCTAGCACAGCCAAGACAACTCATAGACAGACAGAACATGTTAGAAGATAGCCACTACTGGTTCAAGCCTTATCTATGAAAATAAAATAGACAAAATAGGTTAATGAAATATAATAGATTAGAAGGATATCTATACATACATGAACAGCTAATTTTTTTTATAATTATGCAAAGAAAATTCATTACGGAGAAGAGAGGATTTTCAATAAATGGTGCTAGAATGTATGAGTTACCATATACACAAATAATTAACATTATTGGAAATTTGGCTCACACTACATGACAGTCCTAATCACAATATCTAAATCACTGAATCTGCTACAATAAAATTTAGGAGAAAATTTTGTGACTTTGTTTATGCAAAGGTGAAATTAATGAAAATGAGTAACGTGAATGAAAAGACGGACTTCAGATGAAGAGAAAATATTTTCAAATCGTATATCTGATAAATAATTTATACACAGAATACATAGACATACATCTTATAACTTAACACTTCCACCTTAACCACGTCATCACAGGAAACATAGATAATAAATGAGCACATGAAAAAATGTTCAACATCATCAGTCGTTACAGAACTGTGAGTTAAACCGCAACAAAATACCACTACACAACTAATAGATGTCTAAAATTAAAAACACTTATCAATATGTTGGGGAGTATGAGGACCAACTGGAGAGCTTGTGGATTTATTTTGGGAATGTAAAATTTTATAGTCATTTTGGAAAATAGTTTGTAACTTTCTTAAAATGGTAGACAAACACCTACCATATGATCCAGCCATACCATTTGTAGGTTTTTACCCCAAACAAATGAGAACGTAAGTCTATACAAAGACTTATATGAGAATTTTCACAGTAGATTTATTTGGAATGACCTAAAACTGGGAACAATCCAAATATTTACCAAGACATAAATGGAGACGCAAACTGTGGTATATCTGCACAATGGAATTCTAGCCTGAAATTAAAAGAATGGACTACTGATGCATGCAGCATGGATGCTTACACTGATAGATCTGAAAACAATTTACTGAATGAAGTCAGTCAGAAAATAGGTATGCTGTGTAGCTGTGTATAATTTTATTTACATGAGGTTCTAGAAAAATACAAACAAATTTATAATTATAAAGAGCAGACCAGTCTGGGTGTGTGGGGTCTATAATCCCAGCACTTTAGGAAGCCTAGGTGGGAGGATCATTTGAGGCCAGGAGATCTAGAACAGCCTGGGCAACTTAGGGAGACCCTAATTAAAAAAAAAAAAAAAAAAAAAACAGGCCAGGCGCGGTGGCTCACGCCTGTAATCCTAGCACTTTAGGAGGCCGAGGCGGGCGGATCACGAGGTCAGGAGATCGAGACCATCCTGGAGAACACGGTGAAACCCCGTCTCTCCTAAACATACAAAAAAATTAGCCAGGCATGGTGGCGGGCACCTGTAGTCCCAGTGACTTCGAAGGCTGAGGCAGGAGAATGGCGTGAACCCGGGAGGCGGCGGAGCTTGCAGTGAGCAGAGATCGCGCCACTGCACTCCAGCCTGGGCGACAGAGCGAGACTCTGTCTCAAAATAAATAAATAAATAAATAAAAATTAGCCAGCCATAGTGGTGCACACCTGTGGTTCCAGCAGCTACTTGGAGAGTCAAAGCTGCAGTGAGCCGTGATGGCACCACTGCATTTCAATCTGGACGACAGGGACTTGATCACAAAAAAATAAATGAATAGCAGATAGGTGGTTGCTTCTGGACTGGGGGAATTGATGAGATGTGAAAATGAGGATTACAAAGGAACATAAAGAAACTTTTACGGTATATATATATATATGTATTTATTTTCTTGATTTTATTGATCCTCTCACAAGTGTATATATTTTTAAAAATATATTAAGATGTATAATTTAAATGTGTGCAGTTTCTTAAATTTCAGTTATATCTCAATAAAGGATTTTTAAAAAGACAATTTTATTCACAAACATTATTAATAGTAAGCAAAAATGTAAGGTAAGCAAATGAAATACTACTTACTGATTAGAATGGCTAAAATTAAAAAAGATTGGACTTACCAGTAGTTGGTAAGGATCTGGAGTAAGTAAAACTCTCACATTCTGCTGGTGGATATAAAATATCACACAACCACTTTGCTGTTGTCAACTTCCTCAAAAGTTAAACATACACCTGTTATGTTTCAGCTCTTCCGTTTTTCAGTTTTACCCAAAACAAATGAAAGAACAAAAATAAAAGCATTAGTTCACAAATGATCATAGCAACTTCATTTATAGTAATGCCAAATTGTAAACAACCTAAGTATCCATCATCTAATGAATAGATAAATAAACTGTGATAGACCCATTAAGTGGACTACTACTCAGTAATATAAAGAAATGAGCTATTGATGTGACTAAGAACATTGGAGAGTCTCAAAATGATAATGCTGAGTGAAAGGAGTAAGAAAAATGTAATAGATGCAGAATTATGTAATTTATATGAAATTCTAAAAAAATGCAAAATAATGGATATTGGCATACTGCAGATCAATTTTTTCCTGAGGACAGATAGGGAGGTATGAGAAAGACAGGGATTCCAAAGGGGTATGAGGAAATTTGGGGGGTGAATAGAGATTCTCATCGTCTTAATTTTAGTGATGGATTGATGAGTATACACATATAGAGTTGTTCACTTTATATATATATATTGAGTTCAGTTATAGCTCTATTATACTGCAAAAAATAAGAATTCATTAGTGTATGCTTCCTTTTCCAGTAACATTAATGGTCACATGATGACATATGCTACCTAAAAATAAATACCTTATTTGTAAAAATGATCAAATGTTTTAATCACTATCTAAAATTGTTTTTCTTCTATACCAGCTTTTTCTAGCTCTGAGAGAGCACTAATTAGGCTTTTGACATAGAACTATTAACCTCCTGATGGCCAATAATTAACTCTCTGATACTTTTTAAAACTTTCCAATATTTTTATGTAGAGGGAAAGGCAACAACATGAACTCTGGAATCCTGTCAGTTCTCCAGACGTTTAATCTTCCTATCAATGTTTTCACTGACTGAAAAATCTGAATATACAGAAGTATGCAATATGTGTGAAACCCAAGCTCTTGCATCCACATGGAATTATCATGTAGAGCAGCCACTTTCAGGCCTCTCTTGTGGAAATAACCACATGCAGCTTTTCAGGTAATAGTTTCATATGTTGCACAAGAGTCATGGGTTAAGGGAAAGCCAACTGCTAGCAATGTGGTTTATATTGATTATCTCATGTAGTCTTCACGGCAGTGTTTTGAAATAAGTGTTTTTTGTTTGTTTTTTTTTAATTATACTTTAAGTTCTAGGGTACATGTGCACAACGTGCAGGTTTGTTACATATGTAAACATGTGCCACGTTGGTGTGCTGCACCCATTAACTCGTCATTTACATTAGGTATATCTCCTAATGCTATCCCTCCCCACTCCCTCCAACACGCCACAGGCACTGGTGTGTGATGATCCCCTTCCTGTGTCCAAGTGATCTCATTGTTCAATTTCCACCTATGAGTGAGAACATGTGGTATTTGGTTTTCTGTTCTTGCCATAGTTTGCTGAGAATGATGGTTTCCAGCTGCATCCATGTCCCTACAAAGGACACAAACTCATTCCTTTTTATGGCTGCATAGTATTCCATGGTGTATATGTGCCACATTTTCTTAATCCAGTCTGTCCCTGATGGACATTTGGGTTGATTCCACGTCTTTGCTATTGTGAATAGTGTCGCAATAAGCATACGTGTGCATGTGTCTTTATAGCAGCATGACTTATAATCCTTTGGGTATATCCCCAGTAATGGGATGGCTGGGTCAAATGGTATTTCTAGTTCTAGATCCTTGAGGAATCGCCATACTGTTTTCCACAATGGTTGAACTAGTTTACAGTCCCACCAACAGTGTAAAAGTGTTCCTATTTCTGCACATCCTCTCCAGCACCTGTTGTTTCCTGATTTTTTAATGATTGCCATTCTAACTGGTGTGAAATGGTAACTCATTGTGGTTTTGATTTGCGTTTCTCTGATGGCGAGTGATGATGAGCATTTTTTCACGTGTCTGTTGCCTGCATAAATGTTTTCTTTGGAGAAGTGTCTGTTCATATATTTTACCCACTTTTTGATGGGGTTGTTTATTTTTTTCTAGTAAATTTGATTGAGTTCTTTACAGGTTTTGGATATTAGCCCTTTGTCAGATGAGTGGATGGCAAAAATTTTCTCCCATTCTGTAGGTTGCCTGTTCACTCTGATGGTAGTTTCTTTTGCTGTGCAGAAGCTTTTTAGTTTAATTAGATCCCATTTATCAATTTTGGCTTTTGTTGCCATTGCTTTTGGTGTTTTGGACATGAAGTCCTTGCCCATGCCTATGTCCTGAATGATATTACCTAGGTTTTCTTCTGGGGTTTTTATGGTTTTAGGTCTAACATTTAGTCTCTAATCCATCTTGAATTAATTTTCATATAAGGTGTAAGGAAGGGATGGTTTCAGCTTTCTACATATGGCTAGCCAATTTTCCCAGCACCATTTATTAAATAGGGAATCCTTTCCCCATTTCTTGTTTTTGTCAGGTTTGTCAAAGATCTGATGGCTGTAGATGTGTGGTATTATTTCTGAGGGCTCTGTTCTATTCCATTGGTCTATATCTCTGTTTTGGTACCAGTACCGTGCTGTTTTGGTTACTGTAGCCTTGTAGTATAGTTTGAAGTCAGGTAGCGTGATGCCTCCAGCTTTGTTCTTTTGACTTAGGATTCTCTTGGCAATGCAGGCTCTTTTTCGGTTCCATATGAACTTCAGAGCAGTTTTTTCCAATTCTGTGAAGAAAGTCATTGGTAGCTTAATGGGGATGGCATTGAATCTATATATTACCATGGGCAGTATGGCCATTTCCACAATAATGATTCTTCCTATCCATGAGCATGGTATGTTCTTCCATTTGTTTGTGTCCTCTTTTATTTCACTGAGCAGTGGTTTGTAGTTCTCCTTGAAGAGGTCCTTTACATCCCTTGTAGTTGGATTCCTAGGTATTTTATTCTCTTTGAAGCTATTGTGAATGGGAGTTCATTCATGATTTGGCTCTGTTTGTCTGTTACTAGTGTCTAAGAATGCTTGTTATTTTTGCACATTGATTTTGTATCCTGAGACTTTGCTGAAGTTCCTTATCAGCTTACGGAGAGTTTGGGCTGAGACAATGGGGTTTTCTAAGTATACAATCAAGTCATCTGCAAACAGGGACAATTTGACTTCTTCTTTTCCTAACTGAATACCCTTGATTTCTTTCTCTTGCCTGATTGCCTTAGCCAGAACTTCCAACACTATGTTGAATAGGAGTGGTGAGAGAGGGCATCCCTGTCTTGTGCCAGTTTTCAAGGGGAATGCTTTCAGTTTTTGCCCATTCAGTATGATATTGGCTGTGGGTTTGCCATAAATAGCTCTTATTATTTTGAGATACGTTCCATCAATACCGAATTTATTGATAGTTTTTAGCATGAAGAGTTGTTGAATTTTGTCAAAGGCCTTTTCTGCATCTATTGAGATAATCCTGTGGTTTTTGTCTTTGGTTCTGTTTATATGCTTCACAGTAGCTTTCAAACATTTTTACAACACATGATTTATTTTTAATTCAAGGTCATCTGTTGTAACTTAGGTTATCAATGCATTAGCCTTCGTGGATGGAAATTGGCTACAAATTAGCAGTCTACAAGTATAGAATATTCTTTACCATAATATAAACTACTCTAAGTATATTTATCAAAAATTAAAAATAATTGTTGGGTAAAAAGAGCATTTATACTTCTATTTATCAAATTCACAGACCATTATATGAAAACAATTCATATTTTATTTATAAAACAAAAGAAATGAAGATTCTTTAGACACATAAAATTGTATTGCTAATAGTCTTGCTAAAATTATGTATAAATTGGTTAATTAAAATGACTATTACTAGATTTGATTATGTACATTTATTGCGTTTTAATTTTATCATGAGGGAGTTCCCTTGAAACAAATATTTAAACTTTATCGTGAAATTTGAAGAGTTTTAAGAAAATTGCCAGAGAAATCCTTTAATGCTTTCCAAAACAGCATGGGTTAGTGAAACAGAAAGATTAAAATTTGGAACTCTAATCTCAACTTAATTCACCTTCTGGGATGATTCTGGGCAAAGCACTTAACCTGACTGATTCTTCATCTGTAAATATGGATTGGTGAAAACCTAGCTCTAAAAAACTTTAAATAAATATAAATAGCTATATAGAGAATAAATTTCAACCTTCGCTGGGTAAAAATCAAAATAATCTAATTGCTATTGTTTAGCATGAAATAACAACCCTGAATCAAGCAGTTAATAGAACTACCAAGAGTCATGGAACTCAGTGTGAGTGTTTGAAAGTTATTAATCTGACCAAAGCTGATGAACGTAATAAATACTACATTGATTAAAAACAGATCGCAAAGAACAAGTGGAATTCAATATTAATATTGAACATAAATTTCCAAAACATCAAGAACACTGCACTACATAAACCTTATCTGTGCTTATACTGATGCTCTAAATATGACTTGATGCTTTGTGTGCTTAGCTGAGCTGAGGCAAATTAATTTAGTGTATAAAATACATGACACCATTCGCAATATGTGCCAACCTTATAGAAAAATAAATTTAATCCCATTTCCCTGCAAAATAAATAAATGAAAAATATGTATTACTTTAAGATCACACTTCATAATGAGTGTTGCACTCCCACCAGAATGTTGGGAATCTGGGGATAAAGAGAGATGCAATCCAATTCCATGTATTTCTAAATAAAATGGCATAGCAGTGTCCACTTATTATAATCTTCTTCCCACTCATCGCAGGTGTTTGTACTGTTTGTGGGGAATCCTGAATATGAATTAGGTACTTTGTAATAAATTTCAAAAACACGAAAGATTGTGTTGGAAGAAAAATCACTCTGTGTTTTTAGTGGTTTAAGTCATGACTTAAAATTTCAACCTATTTATTTATTACGATTGGAATGTAACATTCTAATGTACACATATAATATAAGGAAACCACAGGATTTAGTTGTAAGGTGGCTATTAAAAGAAGAATAGGCATAGAAAGTAAATCCAGGACTTCTTGCGGTCTACACTCTTCAAAAAATGTCAGGAAATTATTTTTGTGTATCAGGAGAAAATTATCATTTCCCATAACTAAACATGACAGAATTTATCCAACATGGTCTCAGTTTGCAAATGGTAAAATGTCTAACTCCTCATATTTTCATAACATACTTTCTTGATCTGCACATTTTTTGGAAAGATTCATTTTAGCCACAATACTGTTAATTATTAATTAACAAGTGAGAGAGATTGCACATGGATTATTAAAATTATATCAGCACTTGAGCCTCTGGAATGAACATTTCAACAGAATCTATTGCCATCCTTGGCGACGGAAACTGAAGTTCAGGTCTGTGGCATAAGCATTCACATATCATGTTGAAGACATAGGAGTATATGGGAAATATGCCATCTTAAGTGTGTCTAAGTCTTCTTTGTTAGAATTATGTTTAATTCCAGACATTTAAAGGAACATAAAATTATTAGTCAAATTAGGAATATCATTTAAGATGATTTCTTCAATGGAGAAATAAAAGAAATCATACCACAGCAATACAAAATCAACCAAAACAAAATATTATATCGTCTCAATTTCCATATGAGAAAGTTATAAAGCATAGTTGTTGACACACCAGATAATTATTTCCTCTTTCTATTGCACTTGAGGTTATGAAAAAAACATGCTCATGCAACTCATCTCTTTGTTTCGGAATCATTTTGATTTATAGTTTTTGAACTTCTATGTATTTTTCTTCTAGTTTTTTTATTACTTTGTAAGTTGAAAAACATAATTCTGTTATTAATCAATATAGAAATTAAAAATATCATGAAAATACAGCTTACTAACATGCATCTAAAAGTAAAAATTCCCCACTGAAATTGTAATTACCATATTGATATACTTCAATTTTAAAATCACTTTAAAATCTGAAATATCATAACTTTTTTGATACATTATGCACTTTAAGGAAAAAACCTGCATCAACTTGATTTAGGCAAAACTCAGTACTTTTGATTGATTGTAATTACATGCCTGTCTATTTTTTTTCCAAAGTAGCTTAAAATTCAATCCCTTTGTGGGGTAGAGGTTAATAATATAATTAGCATAATGAATTATTTTTAATAAATTATAAACCCTGTGAACATTAATCTCTATTCATTAGATAATATAGACATAGACAGGGGTTCTGGGGGTTGCTTGGAGGTGGGTTCAAATCTCATCCCCTCTCTGTTTTCTTAACAGTAATGTAGGATATCATGCTCAAACTACAGGATTTTTGTGAGAATTCAACATAAAATATGAGTCATCTGGCTACGAACTGGTCACACAGAAGTCACACAGTATCACACAGAAGACACTGAATAAATGTTAACTCATCTTTTTTACAGTGAATACATAACTACCTACTTATTTAATGAGTTTTGCTTTGTTCTTGGATGGGCTTCTAAAGCAGAAGAGGACGTTCATACATGCAAGTGTGCACTTTCTGTGTCTCTAGTCAGTCCAGACACCGGTATTTGTTAATTGATTGAAATTGGAAGTTCTTGAGAAACCCTGCAACCAAAGTCCATTTCCAGGAGCACTTTGGGTATTGTCATTTCCTATTATATGGAGAAAGTCTTCAGTACAACATGATAAAGCTACCACAGAGAAAAGCAGGTGCCTCTATGTGTGAATGTGTGTGAGTGTCTGAGTGAATACAGGACAAAACATCGATTATCCTGAATTTTTGAATCACTTTATCCCTGTCCTTCCAATACCTTTATAATTCTTCATTTCTTAACATTTGTGAGACAACAAAAGCCTCAATTTTTAAACTAAGTTAGTTCAAGCTGGGTGTCTGCTGCTTGCAAAGAAAACAAGCATGTTTCCAATATATCTATGACATATGAACTTGGAGAAGCCTGACATTTCAGTACCAATTAAATATTTACCACGTATCTAATATAGAAAATACACATTGTATTTCATGCCTGTATCTATAAATTGGAAATAGTCATATCATAATACTGGGATTAGTCAAAATCAGGCACTTTTACTGTCGTGATGTCTACTAACGATATTTTTAAATAACTCTCTTCTCTAGCTCTTTGCATGTATATAGCCAGGGAACTATGGTTTATATGCAGGAAAGAAAATGGTAAATACTGAGTTAACAAAGCAAAGGCCACTGAATGAATTCAGTTATGACTCAGAACCTCCTGGGTTCGAACTTTGTCTTCATTATGTTTTTGTGAGATCACAGGTAAATTATTCAATCTTTCTGTCTTCTCACAGAACAGGAAGGCCCATTATGATCAAAATATTGATATAAAATGATTCATGAGTGCCTAAAATTGTTTGTTCATATTTATTATCTCCCTTGGCTAACTATAAAATAGTTCAAGAATATTAAATTTACTCGCAATCATTGCTCATGAAAATAGTGTAAAATACTTTCTCAGGTTTATTGTGGGATTTTTTTCTCCATTAATATTATAGAGCTTTCTTATTTGTATGAATGAATGTCAAAATTTTTCAGCAATTCAAGTTAAAATTAGGTTATTTTAAAACACCGTGTCACCTTTCCTTGCAAATAACAAGCTACACTCTAGATTCATTTAGATATTTCTACTGTTTCTCAAAATAACTATGAAGTATTTTCAGTCCTACCTTTCTAATGTAATTTGTGTAGTTGGCTGCTACCAGGTAATTAACATGAAACTATTCTATTTAGGGAATTAAAAAAGAAACACATATTTGACAGCTTGCATTTTCCAGTTCAGCTACTAATTATTTTTTTTAATGGCAAAGGAAAGGCTCAGCATTTAATTGAGGATAAATGTCATTTTTATACCTACACAATGTGCAAGATACATATACATATGCTACACAACCTTACTATTATCAACTTGTTTAGGGATTAAGATTTTATGATACCATGGCTATTCTGGGGACAGAGCTTGGGACAGAAAATAGACAACGGGCCATGATACCAACTCTTGACCATAATATTCTATTTGGCAACTTCTAAAATATAACAGCCATCATTTAACTATCTGGACGTGGCTTTCCTAATCTTTAAACCAAAAAAAAAAAAAAAAAAAAAATCAGGTAAATTATTTTTAGTACCTCTTTAAGCAATATATTTTGAGCATTCTTTTTAGGTATCTTTATTACATTATGCAAGATTTACATGTTTCCAAATATTAAATAGAACAAAATATAGTAGCCATTACTTAACTTTTCGGAGCATAATCTAATATTTCAAGACTCAGAATTCCCCTAAGTCTTCAACTGTTGCTTTAAAGAACATTCTAAATATAATTGATCATAACACTATGGAAAAGATACTGTTGGTTAATGAAGACAGTTGTGATTAATAAAAAAAATTCTAAAACTTTTATTTTGAATGCAGAGTTGTAGAATTGAAACATTTTTTACATGAACACAAATTTATGTTTTCCTTAATGAATGTTTATTTTATAACTTTTCTTGACCTACAGTTTAATCTGTATGCTTGACTAAAGAAAAATAATTTATTTATTCCCACCTAATCTTTTGCTGAAAGTCAAGGGAAGAATAATCCTTTTATAGATGGTATTTACTCTAAGAGAGGCACAAAACCAAAAGCTCCTGATAGGCATTGCGCACCACCTGTTTCTGCTAGCTGAGACCAAACATTAAGATGAAAACGGTGATCCATTTAATTTTATGCCTGTAGAGAAAAATGGGGATGATAAACTGGAAACATATTGTACTTCACATTTTGCAGCATTTTAGCTGTTCTCCCCTCATCTGTACTAGTTCTGGAAAACACTTTAAACTATTCAGAAAAAAATAGGAGAAAATTTTTATGACATGGAGTTAGGGAATCCTTTCTAATAATAGCCAATGAAAATATAAACCATAAAGAAAATCAATGAAGAGTTATACTACATTAATCAAAACATTTCACATCAAATACACCTTGTTTTTAAAAAAGAAGTCAATCAATGAGGGACTAAAAGAAGTACCTAGAATATATAATGATCTACTCCAAATCAATAAGGAATCAATGATAACTGCATCAATAAAAAGGAGAAAACATATCAGTCGACGTTTAACCAAACAAGGAAACTGAATGGAAAATAAAAATATAAAAACATGTTTGGCCTCAACTAATAATTAAAGGAATAAAATGAGAAGTACCATGAGATTCTTTTTTACATTCATAACATTGTCAAAAATTTAGAACTCCGAGACTGTTAAGCATGGTAAACTGTGCAGAGCATCAGTACTTATGACCTCTCACTCATAGTTAAAATGAATCAGAGATGAAAGAGGTAATAGTGAGGTTGATAACAACAAATGAACAATTCTCTTGGTATACATTGTAGAGAAACCTGATGAGTTAACAAGGAGAGGTGTTCACGAATGTAAATTGTAGCATTATTTGTAAAAGGGAAGAAAGAAAATGGAAAAGGAAGGAACAAAGAGAAAGGAGGAAATTTTAAACAATCAAAACTTTTATCACCTGCTGTATGTATGTAAATGTATCTGTATAGTGAAAAACCATAAAAAACGAACTTAATACATCACAGAATTATGCAGTTGTGCAACAATGCAAGTTGTAGAAAACTTTTTACACTATAATGGCATTTACAAATAATTTATAAACAGACAAAATAATATTATGTAGCATATTTTATACATGCATATTAAGTAAAATATAATGTGTATAGACAGGATAATGGCCAATATAAAGTTTGCTTCTGAGAATACAAAATGCACAACTAGTGAGGGTGAGGCTACGAGGTGGTTTCACTTTTATCCAAAATATTTACAATTTTAAGCTTTTTGGTGCCTACAAAGATCTTTGTTATGCTACTACTGACATACAGCATATGCCTGAAATGTATGAAGATATTGGAGGAACATTTTAATTATAATTATATTTGTTAGCTATTATATTAAGTTGTTAAGATACAAAACGTGTAAATATAAACACATATATATACATACATACTAATAACTAGTAAAAGCATACAATGGGAATTTTTCACTTTAAAACATATTATTCTGTGAAATTTATCTCACAGAATAAACTGAACAAGATTTAAGACATATGAACGATGAAATAGGTTTTCATTGTATCTATGTATGTGACATTAGCTAGTGTAACAGACTAGAATATAAAACACCAAATGTCTATATCTATCTCTCTGTGAAATTACGACTGATAAGGTGATCAGGAACAATTTTTTATTTATAATGAAAATTAAAACAATTTAATCCTCTATTTCTATATCAATTATTATATTGAATGCTTTGAAGCTGTGAACTATTATTTATCCTGGAAATTATAAATATTAAGGGAAAGAAGAACATGGCTGATAAACTTTACAACAAAAATTTCGTAAAAATTAAAGATCAAAACTATAATATTAAGTTTTTGTGCATTTACTAGAAAACACAATGCTATCAAGAATTATTAGTATAATCAATTTAAAAAGATTTGTAAGTCACTCAAATGTGAATAATTGTTCAACCAGCCTAATTTTTACAAATATATTAATTTATATAATAATTTTTCCTATTCACTTAATATTGGAGTAATTCCTATTTGCTTAATATTGGATAGATATAATTTATCAAGGAGCTCAAGATTATGTTCTTTGAAAAGTTCCAAAACACTGTGTCTCATTTTTTATTAAAGATGAGGTTATGCACTTCATGTGTCAACTAAAACAGAAGTTGTATTGAAATTCTGATGAAATTGAAAATCACATGTACCTCACTAGAAAACCACCTTACCTCTCATTAGAAATAAGCTGAGGAAATAATCATAGGCAGGAACCTTTGCAAACACTCAATAAATCCTCATTCACTAGCATCAGTAGCATCCACATTCTGGTTGACAACAAGTGTTTAAAGAAAATTGATTGATGCTCAATGTTAGGCTGAATAAAGATGTTTTGGGTCATGCCAAAGAACTCTAATTTAGTCCTATCTATCTTAATGAAATATAATTTCAACACCTTTGCTGAGGGCACAAATGTAGTAGAGATAGCCACTATGTGACTTACCGAATCTGAAGTTTTTAAATCATAGGATGAAAAATATTCAAATATAATTATTTGTTAATATTTAAGATACATAAAAATGAGGTCCTATAACCAGATGTTACACAATTAACTAGACGCATAAGCAGAACATTTGTCTTTACAGCATTCTTGTATGAATTGTGTTTGCCTGCAAATTCATCAGGAGTCATGAATGATATGGGCTGCTACAAAGTCTAATGCCATTTTTTGGCTATTGTAACAGAAGTGTAATATAAAGTTCAAGGATATAGTGAGAGTTTATCACTGAGTTCTGCACCATTTTGTGTGATTCTGAACAGCATCTTTTAAGACACGCACTGGCAAGTTATCAACTTCTGAAACATATACTGAGATTGATGAAAGTTCTATAACTATGTCATCTGTGTAGCATTTGAAATAATAATGAGATTGACACCACAATCAGAGCTCCTGGAGGAAACTCAGTCTGGTAAGCCAGGAACATTACTATTACTTGGGAATGGTGAAACGCAGAGTAGAAAATCAGTCAGGTAAGTAGTCCTTATGGTAACAATCCATCATCATAAAAAAGGCAACTGTCTTCAAGCTAAAGACAGTGGGGCTGTCAAGAGAAGAGAAAGCCTCATTTCTACAGAGACTGGTTTTCAGAGTGGTCATTTTTTTTCTAAGGCAGATGCTCAGGCACAATGAACAAAACAGCCCCTGACAAAGACTGTGAGATAAGCTGAATATTGAAGACTAGGTAGAAGCCTACAATTTAAAACTGAGTTACAAGATAGAACTAGAGCAATAGATGAGTTACTTACATGATTTTTTTAAGCTTAGATAGGATTTGTATCTTTTATGGTAAATACGTGACAACTGAATCACAAATCCACTCTCCTGTATCTTTAGCAGAAATTATCATATACTCAGGACACTCACTGAAGAGACATGCTGCCTCAGAATCATTTTTATTTGCAAATAAAACTTCAAAACTTTTTCACACAGTATGAAACCTGGGTACCAGGTAGATTGGGATCAATGAAGACGCCAAAGTTTTGAAACAAGGTGGAAGTGTGAACAGGTGGGGAATGCATAGAGCATTTTCTTATTCTGGAAGGGAGCTCAAATACAGCATTCATGAAAACGTTTTCCTTCTCTAGGATGATAGAGTTAAAACTAAAAGAGTAAATAGGCTGGTGAAGAGTCTGGACTCTGTAACTGAGTAAAATCCTGGCTCAATCAACTACTACCTGTATGAATTTAGTACATTGTGCAGTCTCTGTATTCCATTCATTTTCTGTAAAATAATGTAGAGATGCTGTGAGAAGTAATGGGTCAAACTATTTGAATTGCTGTTAACAGTGCCTGGCACAAACTAGAAGCTCTGGAAATATCTATTTTCATTATACATTTTTAAAATATATTTTAACACAATTCTATGCAAAGCGAGGTAGTAAAATATCACATGGCTGGCATGAGATTAATCTGAGTTTGTGTTCTGGCTCTGACATTTATCAGTGCAGGAATTTTAGCTGATTCAAGATATAGTCTTTTCATTTATAAAAGGGGAATAATTCTACATACTTCTTAATTTGTCATTCACTTTAAACACAACAAATGCACATGCAAACACACATACATATACAGAATTTATAGGAAAAAATTGAAATAAAGTAGAATATTGATAATAAAAGCTGTTATAATCATTGCTGTTATTACAAGTTGTGAAATTCAGTCAGCTCACAATTTCATGGTTACATAGTAAGTGCACTATAGTCCTGACAAAATAAAAATCAAGCTTAATATGAAATAAACTTCATTCGAAGTTGAATTCCTTGCCATATTTTCAAGGGTACAAAACTATTGGCTTTGTCAACAGTAATTTTCAGTACTTTAGTCTTCATTCAAGGACCAGAAAGTCAAGTCTGAAAAATTGTGCTCCAAATTCATACATATGTAGTGTCAGTCAATGATAATTGCATTTCAAAATGTCCAGACAGCAGTTTCAAAGAAATAATTATAGAAAGTCTGTTATTATTATTTAGGAATATCTCTTCAGATGTATCTAATACCTTGAGCTTTTTATAAATTTTCTACTGTAATATCCAAAGCTAAGTTTAAGTGAATAATACATGATCAAAGGAGTACTTTTAATTGCATTACTTTGACTTTAATAACTTGAAGCACAGAAGTTAATAACCTCAAGCACTAGAGAAGTCTATCAAAATGTCAATGAAATGCCTATTAAGACAGATATAAACAAAGCACAGATACCATACCAGATACAGCCTGATTCTGATAAGCAGTTGTAAAATTTAACTAGACACATTTATCTTGAATTTTACCTACAAATCTTGGCAGCTTTTATAAATATCAGTTTAGTTTGAAGTCATTATTTTGAGGATGTCTTGAAAGAATCAGGGTTTCTTTTTTTCTGAACAAGCGTGAAGTAAGAATAATCTGCTTATACATCAAACATGTTGATTGGAAAGAAATAAAGTCTAGACAAACAAATTCAGAAATTATCAAAGGGAATACTTTGTTAAAAATAGAATTTTGCCTGAAGATTTGTAGAAAAAATCCTGAAGTGTACACCAGTTTTCTCAGAAGGTAAAGATATGCTTTTACTTATAACAGCTCTTGAAATGATTACAAAAACGTTGTTGTGGCTTACTTGACATATGGACTTGAGGACTGTAAAGCCACTTTGAGTCCCTTGGCAACAATAGTTGTGTGACATTCATATAAAAATTGCAGGGATTTTCCTTTTTGTGTTGTGAATAGTTTGCTCTACCCTCTCCCTCTTCTATAACTCTTCCTCTGTCATCTCAAAATATGCTTTTTATGCATTTTTTAATGCACTGCGAAATGACGCTGCAACATATCCTTTTCTCTGCAAAGTCCTGCTGCAGCCTCACGCATGCACAGTTAGAAGATAATATAATTGAAATATGATTTTAGTAATGGCCCCGACTTCATTTTTCAGAAAATTGGTTTTTGTCATGCATGTTTTTATTACCATAGGTAACCTTTGGTAAATTTATTTAATTTCAGTAATTTTTGTGAAATAGAGAACATAAATTAATTGTTTCTTGGATTCTAGCCTAATTATTGGTCTTTCAATAAGCAATATTAATGCACAACAACATGCAAATATCTGACTTCCTGACTTAATGGTCATCCAAGATAAAAAATTGGATGATTTTCAGATGATGTGTAATATCTGTGTAACAAATTTTAACTGGTAAGAAAAGCTTTTTATGAGAAATATTATCTTATGTTCCTTACATAATACTTACCCAATAATCGTCTAGAAATCCATTTCCATTTCTCTATTTGCATTAGCAAGATAGGCTACATTTTGCTACTAAAAGATTCGGGCTCATCTTCAGCAACAAAGGTTTATTTCTTATTTACAGGCACAGTGTGAGTTGACAGGGGAGTCCCCTGCTCATTGTTATAACTTACGAAACAAGGCTGTTCGCAGACCACATTCTGACACATGCTTCACAAATACTTTAGTATGGACTGAAAGGGCCAGATAATTGACTAGCAAAACTTAAATAGCTGACTCAGAAGTGACACATTACAGCCCAGAAAGTATCACATGGCTATATAGAACCTTAGTGGAGAAGAAAACATGCTTTTACTCACAATATCAGCTAAAATTAACAAGTTATTTATACAACATTTATCCAATTCTGCATCAATCTATTCATCTGTCTTTGCATAGTGCATTGCACTGGATATTTTCTTTTCCTTAATATCGCTGGCAACATTGATAGTATTTTCTAAACCTGGGCTCAACCAACCCATGAGTGATTGAAACATCAAAATGCATTACAGGGATCATTAAACAAAGGAGAATTTTGAATATCAAAGTGGTGTTTCATTATAGAAACATTAGAAGTTGCCAATGGAGTAAGGACCCTGGAGTGCTATAACTCACAATCCATTCCCTAGAATTTCATGCCTATTGAACCAGAACTTAACAATAAAAGTAGGTCTAATTGCTCATGTTTTCTAATTCTTAAGATCAGTCATTCATGAGCTGAGGTTTATTTAAACATACCCTTGGTATGACAGAGTCTGTGCTCCTTCCTAAATATAAGATCCTATATCTCAAAAGCAAAAATTGAAATGAGACACTCCTCATCTTCTCAAAATTAACTTAAAAGTAACAGAAAAAGAAAGTTCATACTTCTACTTTATAATTAAATTTCAAGTTTATAAGATTAAGTCTTAACAGATTACTAAAATTGAGCTTCCTTTTTCATTTAAATATTATTTTAAAGAAGATTATAATGAATAGACATTATTTTTTTACTGTGTGGCTGAGTCATAGACTACAAAGCAAACCCATGTCCTTGATATTGCAGTTTTAAACACAGGACATTCAGATGTGATTTATTTTGCCACAATAGCAACCCACACTAAACATATTATACTGAGAGAAGAACTATCTCATAACACTTCAGAGATTCTATCATGCTTCAAAACACAGATGGAAGCATTCCAGAAATACAAAGAAAATCTTAACAATAGTCATCTCTTACTTTCAAGAGAAGCAATATTTATTTTGGTTAGGTGCATAAGTCCTAGTTTATAGACAGATATTGTTATAAAATTTTATTCGTAGGTCTGTTAGTTGGGATTCTAAACTTGTTTTCTCAACGGTGCAATGCAATGTTATGTTTAGTAATTGCTTCTCACAAAATTCCATCTAACCCATATTGTATCTGAGCTAAATTACTGATATAGCTCCTCTGAATCCTCGGTCTGATTTAAAATTTACCAAAAGATCCATCAGGGAAAAAATAGAAATGGAATCTTTGATTATCGAAATAAAAAATGTTTGTCTTCAGCTTGTTCTCACATAATTTCTCCCGCTCCTCTCCAAACTGCATGTGTTCCCAGCCATGCTCCAGACACCTGTGTCATAAACTGGTATCCCTTGGTCTTCTAGAATAGATCATAATTAGTATATTTAGTGGAAATATGTTTTTTTCTCACCTGTCCATAATCCAAGTAACTTTTCACATTGCCTCTGAACTTAGACTTCATGAAAATAAAGATATATTTAAAATAATCTGCAGTAGCATAAATATAATCAATAGACTTAATAGATCTCAATAAAGGTCTTTATAGATAGTTCTAAAATAAGAAAGAGTTCCAAGTGCTGTCTAGAGATATATTTGTGTCAATATACATAATATTCCCTGCGATTCTCTTGGGAGTTTGTACTTTTCCTCAGTTTGACTCATTCACTGAAGCTCTTAATAGCTTTATCATTTCATCTGCATATTAATCTATAAAACCTCCAACGTCTATATACATGTGAAAACTATAAATTTATTTTTGGAATTACTTTTATAGCTGTCATATAAGTTAATAATGTAGAACTGAAGTATTGTTTAGATAAACACACCAAAAATTTTAATTGGAGGTTTATGGATGCTTAGACATTTTAACATTAAGTTTATTTTTATCATTTACTTTGTATTGTGACTGGCAAAGAGAATTAAATCAAATCGTAAAATGTTACTGTTTTAAGAATTCATTGTGGAAAAGAGTATGTTGATGCCTAAAGAAATTAAAAATAGAATTACCTTATGACCCAAGTAGCCGTCCTTTGAGTATATATTCAAAGGAAATGAAATCATCACCTTACAAAGATAAATGTACTCCCATGCTCCTTGCAGCAATATTTACAATAGTCAAAATATGGAAACAACCTAGAAATCTATCAATGGATGAATGTATAAATAAACTGCAATGTATGTGTACATGTATCTATATCTATGTTTAATAACATATTATTTGGCCTTACAAAAGGGGAGGGGGAGTTCCTGCCATTTGCCACAAAATGGATAGACCTAGAAGACATTATGCCAAATGAAATAAGCCAGACACAGAAATAAAAATATTGCACGACCTCACTTATATTTGGAGTCTGAAAGAAAACAAAAAAGAGGTCAAATATATAGAGATAGAAACCAAAACAGTAATTATCAGGGTCTAGGTAGTAGAAAGAAAATGGGGAGATGTAGGGCAAAGGATAAAACATAGCAAATATGTGGGATGAACTATATATATATATAATGTACAACATAAGGACTGTAGTTAAAAACAATGTATTATATTCAGGATTTTTGCTAAATGAGTGGATTATAGCTGATCTTGCCACAAAGGGGGATATGGGTAACTAAGTGAGATGATAGATATTTTCATTTACTACAGTAACCATTTTACTATGTATATGTATATTGTAACACCATTGTATATATTATGCATACAATAATACAATTATTTTAACTTTTTAAAAAATTATCTTGTAAACTTGATACATTTACAATTTATTAATAAACTGAAAAAAATACAAAATTTATATTTACAAATTGAGCCATATGCAATTTCTAATATTATCTAAAAGTCTATATCATATTTATAATTTCAAAAATACCCTAAATTTACAAAAAGCACTAAAATTCTAAGTAGTATGATATAATGGCGATGACATGTATTGCACTTTTCTGCTGAACCATAAGCCAGGAGGAATATGTACCCAGTTCAGACCTCAGCACATGTTCCTGACATTAACCAAGCATGAAGCCTGTGTTCTATAGAAGCATAATCATATATGCGGTTTACTATAAGTGGAAATGTTCATGCCTGATGTACCAAATGGATGTACATGCAGAAACATGTGAACAAAGAAAGCAGGAGAAGCATTACAAAGTCTAAAAAAAAATTTACCTAGCTCCAGAAGTTAAATTTTAGTTATCATGCCTGTATTAAGTTTATTATATGCTATTTACATAAAGCATTACTTTGAAATTTTGACACTTTTAAAAGTCAAGTATATTAAAATCTACAATGCAGATCTGCCCCATTTTGTAGTTTCTCAGGACACATTTAGAAGGCACTGCTTTAACTTATTCCCATTTTTACTTACCTTCCACTTTCTCTCCTGGGTTGGATATTTTTATTACATTCAATTCTTCTATTAGATATATGTAATTTTTAAAAAAATGTGAACACCTCTCTTTCTTCTTTTACTTACACACCATACAATATTTGGAAGCCACATTAAATAAGATAAAAACATTAGCTCAACTAAATTATTCATCATCTTTTCTTTCTACCTCCTAAATCTCCAATGATGATGATTTCAGCTCCATTATTGCTTGTATACTTTCATTCAAAATATGGTGCTATAAACTCTTTTGTTTCATATGCAATTTCAATTAATGTTGTTCCTTGTTGAGAGAAAATAGAATCCCCTTTCAATAATATTTTATTAATAGTGGTTAAATGCATCAACTTGAATTTACTTGTTTTAGATTTAATTTTAATCCTTAGATGTTTTCCCATTGTACTCAGGTTATACTACTGGATTTCTCTTGTTTTCTTTGTTTTTTGTTTTTGTGTAGAGAAAGGGTCTCACTGTCACCCTAACTAGTGTACAGTGGCATGATCATAGCTCACTGTAACTTCCACCTGCTGGGGTCAAGGAATCTTCTCACCTCAGCCTCCTGAGTAGTTAGAACTGCAGGTGTATGCTACCATGTTCTTCTAATTTCATTATTTATTTATTTATTTCTGTAGAGACAGGTGTCTCACTGTGTTGACCAGCTGGTCTTGAACTCTTGGCCTTAAGCTATAGTCCACCTCAGGCTCCCAAAGGGCTGGGATTATGGACATGAGCCACTGTGGTAGGCCCTGGTTCATATTTTTAATCATATGTTTTATTTTTTTTTAAATTTTCTTTGCATTATGCTTAAGTGCA
Source organism: Theropithecus gelada (assembly GCF_003255815.1). Classification (NCBI taxonomy): domain Eukaryota; kingdom Metazoa; phylum Chordata; class Mammalia; order Primates; family Cercopithecidae; genus Theropithecus; species Theropithecus gelada. Next base: position 147,213,849 of record NC_037669.1, read on the forward strand.
CCCACCAGCAAATTTTTTTCAGAAAATGTCATGGTATTCCACATGCCTGAAATATATCTGCTTTGCCTTCATACAGATTCGATAATTTGGTTTGGCATTACAATTAGTTGCAAAATAATTAGGTTCAGAATTCTAAAAGGTTTGCTTATATTCATGATTTGCTATAAAAATGCCAGATTGAATTATTTTTGTTATGTAACCTATATATATTTAGAAGCAAGAAAAAGAACTTTAATGAAGACATATATTCCTGAATGGAAGATCTAATATTTTTAAAAGCTTATCTTCAAATAAATATATTGTCTTAATGCAATTATAAACAAAATCTCAAAGATTTGTATTGCAGTGGTGGTTTGTGTTTTGTGTATTTTTAAAAAATTCGATGAAGATATATATATATATATGCACACTAAAGCCCACCTCAAGTTGGTGGGGAAACACTTATCAAGAAGACTCCAAAAGAAAATAGAATAAAATGCAAAATCTGAAAAAAGATATTGACAACACACGAGTGACAAGGGATGGTATCAAGAATTAATAAAGAACCATTATAATAAGAAAACTTATAAAGAAATACTATGTACAAATGTGAACAAAATCAAGGACCATAAAGAACACAAAATAATTACTTTAGTTTTTAAAATACAGTGGGAAACTTCTAAGGCTTTGAACCATAAAATCAAAATCATTTTGTCTATAACTTTAGTCTATTTCCATTTGGCAAGTCTGGTCTTCTTTCCCCAAAGGACATTTTCTAGATAGTTTCCTGATCTATCAGGACTGAGTGTCCTTCACTGCCTAATGCACTAACATAAACAGCAAACGGCTATAACATCAAACAAGCAGTAGTCAGGAAGAGCTTTTATACCCTGAGGTCAAAATGTATAAAAGAAGCAGGAAGGTAAGGAGGCTAGGTTAGTAAGAAAGTATTGGCTGGGACAATAAAGAGTCCTCTAGTCAAAGCCCTCTGGTTACCGAAGTCCCACATCCTATAGGAATGGGCCCACACAGTCATCAGCCAAAAACTACTAAGGAAAGTACAACCTTAGGATAATCATCATGGTAGATCCAGGAAGGGTCACCGAGGGAGCTGTCAGTGAACTGCACTCCCGAGGGTAGGAAATCTGAAGAGTATATTTTCAAGGCCACCACACCCAATACTATGAGTTAATATTTACCTATAAGCTCAGTACACACCTAAAATAACTAACAGAGCTGTTTATTCAATTAACTACTAACATAATTATTTTATGATTCTTTGATGAAGGAAAAGATGCATTCATTATATTACTGCATGGCTTTTTTCTTGAATGAGCACAATTTACTAAATACAACAAATTGTAAATATTACAAAATCTCAAAATATTTGTAGTTTCTGATAGCAGAAATTATATTTAACTTAATTAAAATAGAAAGAAGTGATATTTTGGGGGATGAAGCAAGAATTTTCTATAGAATACACAATGATTTGTCAGAATTTTTAAATGCATTTGTGATTTGGAATAATTACAGCAAAATCAGGCCCATAAAATATTTAAAATTGTATTTAAGGAAGTTTCTATGTAGACATTCATAGGTAAAAATAAAGATCACAATGTAATTAGAAATCCCTAATTATAAAAATATGAAGATTTAAATTGGTCATGGTTTCTTCAAGCTGAACTCATGATATTTAGGATAAGTGAATCTTTTTTTTTTTTTTTTTTTTTTTTTGAGACGGAGTCTCGCTCTGTGGCCCAGGCTGGAGTGCAGTGGCCGGATCTCAGCTCACTGCAAGCTCCACTTCCTGGGTTTATGCCATTCTCCTGCCTCAGCCTCCCGAGTAGCTGGGACTACAGGTGCCCGCCACCTCGCCCGGCTAGTTTTTTGTATTTTTTTTTTAGTAGAGACGGGGTTTCACCGTGTTAGCCAGGATGGTCTCGATCTCCTGACCTCGTGATCCGCCCGTCTCGGCCTCCCAAAGTGCTGGGATTACAGGCTTGAGCCACCGCGCCCGGCCTGGATAAGTGAATCTTAACATGAAAATTATTTTTGAGTTTTTGGAGTTCTGACGATGTAAAGTGGATTATCAGCTCCCTCAGGCACTACAGGTTTATGTGTATGCTTCCAAGTCTCTTCACCAATCTATCATTTCTAAATAAAGTATGTTTCAGCAGCAGAAGTGTTTTGAAAATTACCAAAATTCTTTGGAAACAGATCTGGCAATGACTGAATAAATGAACAAAACAGGAAAGTGACGAGAAAATGTTACCATAGAAATATAGGTAGAAATGCATTTTTACTTCCTGACTTTAACTGTCTGAAAAGATAGTAAACCTATCTTCAAGTAGCTAAAGTCCTTGTCCCTTTAATTACATTATTTTCCATAAACAGTGGCATTCCATTAAGGACTGAGACCATGATTCAGCCAACCCTCACAGGTTTGGTTCCTGAAGCAGACTCTGAAACAAAGATTAAAACACAGGAAATTTATGAGAGAATGCCCTTCGATCAACATATATGAAAGGGTAGGAAGACAAAATTATTTGAGTACAGAGAGAAGCTATCTGAATGGTAGAAAACTATGGTTGGGATGTTTGTGTTCCCTCAAAATAGATATGCTGAAATTCTAACTCCAAAGATGATAATATTAGAAAGAAGGGGCCTTTGGGAGGCAATTAGATCATGAGGGCAGAGCCCTTTCATAAGGGATTCACCCTTATAAAAGAGACCCTTGAGAGCTAGCTAGCCCGCTGCCACCATGTGTGAACACAGCAAGAGGACCTGCCATCCATGAACCAGAAAATGGACCCCAGCAGACACTGAATCTGCCAACACCTTGATATTGAATTTGACAGCATCCAGAACTATGAGAAATAAATTTCTGGTTTTTATAAGCTACTCAGTCTTTGGTCTCTCGTTCCGGCAGCCTAAATTAAAGCACCTTTCCATGCATTCTCAGCAAAAGCCTTAACCAAGGCCTCAGGGATCTTTAAGTCATCAGGCCCCTCATCATTATCCTGAGTTGGGTAAAACTGTCTGCTTTCTTATTCCCACTGTGTTAATCATTCTTTGGATGTGGGTTGCTCAGAAAAAGCTCGGGTCCATGTGCAAAGCTGCTGAATACAACCCCAAAAAAGGTCAACAGCTGAAGGTTCTCTACCAGCAACACTCCAAGCAGCTTTAAAAATAAATCCTTTCACCCCGAAAGGGTAACTGATGTCCTGTCACAGCCTTCGTTATATCTGCAAAAGAAGTTTTTAATGAAGACTGCAAGACGACAAAGAAATACACATCCACATAAACAAAATAAACTCATCTTTCATGAAGAACCAAAGGACATACAATGGAACAAAAATATTCTTTTCAACAAATGATGCTGGAAAAACTGGACATCCTCATGCAAAAAAACAAAACGAAACAAAAAAAGAATCTACCCATAGACCTTTCATCCTTTACAAAAAGGAACTCAAAATGGATCATAGACATAATTATAAAATGTAAAACTCCTATAAGATAACGTAGGAGAAAATCTAGATGGCCTTAGGTTTAGTGATGCCTCTTTAGATACATCACTAAAGGCACAATTCATGATGAAATAATTGATAAGCTGCATTTCATTAAAAGTAATAACTTTTCTGTGAAAGACACTAAAATGAGAATGACAAGACAAGCCACAGACTGGGAGAAACTATTTGCAAAACACATACAGGCATACTTTGTTTTATTGGATTAGAACTTACTGTGCTTCACATATATTGTACCTTTACAAATGGAAGGTTTGCAGTAACCCTGTGTCGACCAAGTCTATCACTGCTATTTTTCCAACAGCATGAGCTCACTTCATGTCTCTGTGTCACATTTTGGTAATTCTCACAATATTTCAAACTTGTTCACTATTATACCAATATGGTAATCTGCGATCAGTGATCTTTGATGTTACTATTGTAATTGTTTTGTGATGTCACAACCCGTGTCCATATAAGATGAAGAATTTAATTGGTACATGTTGTGTGTGTTCTGACTGTTTTACTGAAAAACATTCTTCCATCTGTATCCCTCTTTTTGTTTCTTCCTATTTCCTGAGACCAGCGATGTAGAAATTAGGCCCATTGATAATTCTATCATGGCCCCTAACTATGTCTCTCACTTTAAGTCAAAAGTTGGCTATGATTAAGCTCAATGAGGAAGGCATGTCATAAGCTGAGATAGGCCAAAAGCTAGGTTTCTTGCACAAAACAGTTAGCCAAGTTGTGAATGAGTAGAAAAAGTTCTTAACGAAAATTAAAAGTTCTACTCTAGTAAATACACGAACGATAAGACAGCAATGCAGGCTTATTGCTAATAGGGAAGAAGTTTTAATGGTGTGGAAAGAAGATCAAACCAGCCATAACATTCCCTTAAGACCAAGCCTATTCCAGAGCAAGGCCCTGCCTCTCTTCAATTCAGTGAAAGCTCAGTGAAATGAGGAGGCTGCAGAAGAAAAATTGGAAACTAGAAGTGGCTGGCTCATAAAGTTTAAGAAAAGAGCCACCTCCATAACAAAACAAGGCAAAGTGAAGCGGTACGTGCTGATGGACAAGCTGCAGCAAGTTATCCAGTAAGTTATACATGACATCATTAATGAAGGCATCTACAGTAAAAAACAGGTTTTCTGTGAAGGTAAAACAACCTTATATTGGAAGAAGATACCATCTAGGACTAAAGAGAGGCAGCTAAAGAGAAGCAAATGTCTGGCTTTAAAATTTCAAAGGAGAAGCTAACTCTCTTGTAAGTAGCTAATGTGGCTGGTGACTTTAAATTGAAACCAAAGCTTATTTGCCATTCCAAAAATTCTAAGACCCTTAAAAGTATACTAAATCAACTCTGCCTCTGCTCTGTAAATAGAACAACAAATCCTGGATTATGGCACATTTGTTACAGCATAGTTTACTGAGTACTTTTAAGTCCACCATCGAGAACTACTGTTCGGCAAAATAGATTCTTTTCAAAATATTACTGTACATTGACAATGCACCTGGTCATCCCAGAACTCTGATGGAGATGTACAAACAAATTAATGTGTTTTCATGCCTGCTAACAAAATATCCATTCTGATCCATTTGCCCATGGATCAGTGATTTTCGCTTTCAAGTCTTCTTACTTAAGCAATACATTTCAGGCGGGATGCAGTGGCTCACACCTCTAATCCAGTTGTATCTTTTCTTCTGAGAGTGACCTGGTACACTTCTGAATGACTCTTATTCAATTCATATATTAGTATCTCCAATCAGTTTACAATAAAGGATCTTGTAGAACTAGATTATTCTGTCTCTTGAAACCAGTTTTATACCTCTAGCTCTGATCAATTTTATCTTGAGATTTCCCATTTTACTTCTCTAAGGCCAGGAACAGTTCATTTCTGGGAGAATGTTGCCATTGCTTGCATGTATCACATATGCATATTAACTTCATATATATATATATATATATATATATATATATATATATATATGTTTGTAAACACATATACATATATATACACACCCTGTGGCTGTTAGTAACTTACTTCAGTTATTGTTGAGCATGTTATGTAGTAGAATCTTAAGTATAGATAAAGCAAGGTAGTTCTATATGCTTTTTGTTTTGTTTTGTTTTGTTTTTTGAGATAGAGTCTTGCTCTGTCACCCAGACTAGAGTGCAGTGGCATGATCTCGGCTCACTGCAGCCACCACCTCCCAGGCTCAAGTGATTCTTCTGTCAGTCTCCTGAATAGCTGGGATTACAGGCACACACAGCCACACCCGGCTAATTTTTGTATTTTTACTAGAGACGAGGTTTCCTCATGTTGGCCAGGCTGGTCTTGAACTCCTGACCTCAGGTAGTCTGCCTACCTCAGCTACTCAAAGTGCTGGGATTACAGGCGTGAGCCACTGTACCCCACCAAGGCAGTTCTATTTGATCATTTGCTTGATCTACCAGATATGTTCACCAATTCAGTGTGTTTTTACTGAGCAGATACACAGTTCTAAAAACTTTGCTAGACAGTAGGGAAATAATATCAAACCCAAACTGATGCTATTCTTCCTAGAGAGAATTCTTGGTGAGCTATTTATCACTTATTTTGTTATAAAAGGAAATTAAATCTGTACAACGGTTCCTGCTTCTTTATAAAAGAAGCTTTATAACATCACAACTAATGATGACACAGGCTTTATTAACTATTCTAATGAATTTTTAAAAACTATTTAGGCTATTTGCACTGCAGCATCAATGGAAAGATTCATCTCTTTCAACCTCATTTATTTGAAAGATGAATAATTGCATGATTTAGCTTAATTGTTACTTTAATTAGTGTTATAGTTTTTAATTTGGTTCTTATTTGTGGAGTAAATTAATTAGCATTTGTATTAAGAAATCCAGCCTGTTCATTTTCTAGTTTATAACAAAAAGTATTGTAGTGATATTAATAGTTGATTTGATACATAATTTTTCTGTCACTCTCTGTGTATCATAACCATTTGATCCAGTAAACTTATTATTTGGAAATGTCTACAAAATTTTATGAAAAGAATTTAAAATTCAAAATATACTATTGAAATTGTTGATCTGGGGGTGTTATTTGGCCTTTCATAAGTTATATGAGCTTTGCATGAACCATCATCATTACTACATGGTTCAAATTTTAAAGCTGAAATATAAGCAAAAGAGTAAAGAGCTATTGCAAAATGTAGATACACACTTAAGTTAGAATTTATAATTCAATAGCATATCAATTGGGAAATCAATGATAAACAGTTTTATTCAGAAACAAATAATTTGTCAAATGAATTCAGTTAATCTTCTGTTCAAAGCAAGCAGATTTATTTGCTGAACAATTTATCTGAAAAATTATTATACTGATGTGCAATTCAATTTTCCAGGGAAAATTTTAGTCCACAGGTTTTCTCAATTATTATTATCTTCATTGTTTCTTTTCTCCAGGATGCATTTTAGAAGCAACATTCTTTAAATGTAGTCACTAACAATGCTATACATTTAATTCGTTCTGGCTTATGTTTAAAACAATTTCAGAATTTAAAATCTAACTGTCATGATATTTAAATAATGGAAGATATAGGTATGAAATTTGTTTCTCACTTGCTGTTCTCATTGTTTGGGAAACAAGCAATATAAAACTGGGCATTGCACCAAGAAGAGAACCCATGTCATTTTGTAAATAATTAAAGACTATAAAACAATCTGGGCTGCCAAAATTTTGAGCAAATAAAATAATAAACAAAAACAGGTGTGAATGAATCAGAAAGAGGACAGAAATATATAAATAAACAAGGTTGGGGGAAATTGTTGAAGTCAGTATGTGTGGCAAAAACAATCTGAATGAAGTAAAAGCAGTTAGGAAGTTCGGTGTATAAGTAAAATAAAATAAAATAAATTGATTGGGATATGGAGAGATCCATCAAATCCTGATAGGTAGGTTTTACAAGTAAGGCTTGTGATCTAATACAAATAACTTGAGTTACAAAGTCTTCCTGACCACCGCTATAGGTATTACAGTGATAATGATTGCAGGATATATGAAGGGCAACAGTAAGACTTGAATCTCTTAACTATCTCTAAATATATATTTAAAAAAACTTTTAAATTATAATAACTTGCAGTAAGATTGAGTAAGCAATCATTTCCTGATAAATGCTATTCTTTTTTCTTTTTTTTTTCTTTTTTTTTTTTTTTTTTGAGATGGAGTCTTGCTCTGTCACCCAGGCTGGAGTGCTGTGGCCGGATCTCAGCTCACTGCTAGCTCCGCCTCCCGGGTTCCCGCCATTCTCCTGCCTCAGCCTCCGGAGTAGCTGGGACTACAGGCGCCCGCCACCTCGCCCGGCTAGTTTTTTTGTATTTTTTAGTAGAGACGGGGTTTCACCGTGTTAGCCAGGATGGTCTCGATCTCCTGACCTCGTGATCCGCCCGTCTCGGCCTCCCAAAGTGCTGGGATTACAGGCTTGAGCCACCGCGCCCGGCCCGATAAATGCTATTCTTGTTATGGAATTACTGAAATATTTATCATGTTGGAAGTTATAGTTATTTGCATATATGAACACTCTTAATTGCATTTGCATATATGTCATTATAATTATCCAACTTGCATATAAATTGAAAGATTGGATTATATTATTTGAGTGCTTCAGAGGAATTGCAAAATTATGAGAGCATTTCACAGAAAACTACATTTTAACCCACAAATGCATAACCAAATATTCCTTTAAAATTTATTATTATTATTATTATCTATTCTGTAACCCATGTACATAGAGAACAGTTCAAATTTAAAAAATGAATCATAGAATAAAAACCCTTGATGCAGTGCACAGATTGACAAATAAAATATTACAACTACCTTTGATGCCCTCAAAGTAGCTCTATCCAAATGCATCTATATTCCTTCAAACAATGTCATGCATTAACTTGGATTTTTTATTTAATTGTGGAATAATACACACTTAGATAAAAGTAAATAAAACAAAAATCTACAGCTCAATAATTTATCCAAAGGCAAACCTTGTGTGATATCCAATCAGGAAAAGAAACACAACATTATGAGCACAGCAGAAGTTTCTTTTGTGGCCCATCTCAAGCATCAGACACTGCCAAAGTGAACAGTGTGCTGACTTTCGTGCTTTCTTTCTTTCTTTATTTATTTACTTTTTTTTTAAAATTATACTTTAAGTTCTAGGGTGCATGTGCATAACGTGCAGGTTTGTTCCATATGTATACTTGTGCCATGTTGGTGTGCTGCAACCATCAACTCATCAGCACCCATCAACTCGTCATTTACATCAGGTATAACTCCCAATGCAATCCTTTCCCCCTTCCCCCTCCCCATAATAGGCCCCGGTGTGTGATGTTCCCCTTCCCAAGTCCAAGTGATCTCATTGTTCAGTTCCCACCTATGAGTGAGAACACGCAGTGTTTGGTTTTCTGTTCTTGCCACAGTTTGCTGAGAATAATGGTTTCCAGCTGCATCCATGTCCCTACAAAGGACACAAACTCATCCTTTTTTATGGCTGCATAGTATTCCATGGTGTATATGTGCCACATTTTCTTAATCCAGTCTGTCACTGATGGACATTTGGGTTGATTCCAAGTCTTTGCTATTGTGAATAGCGTCACAATGAACATACATGTGCATGTGTCTTCATAGCAGCATGATTTATAATCCTTTGGGTATATACCCAGTAGTGGGATGGCTGGGTCATATGGTACTTCTAGTTCTAGATCCTTGAGGAATCGCTGTACTGTTTTCCATAATGGTTGAACTAGTTTACAATCCCACCAACAGTGTAATAGTGTTCCTATTTCTCCACATCCTCTCCAGCACCTGTTGTTGCCTGACTTTTGAATGATTGCCATTCTAACTGGTGTGAGATGGTATCTCATTGTGGTTTTGATTTGCATTTCTCTGATGGCCAGTGATGATGAGCATTTTTTCATGTGTCTGTAGGCTGTATGCATGTCTTCTTTTGAGAAATGTCTGTTCATATCCTTTGCCCACTTTTTGATGGGGCTGTTTATTTTTTTCTTGTAAATTTGTTTGAGTTCTTTGTAGGTTCTGGATATTAGCCCTTTGTCAGATGAGTAGATTGCAGTAGTTTTCTGCCATTCTGTAGGTTGCCTGTTCACTCTGATGGTAGTTTCTTTTGCTGTGCAGAAGCTCTTTAATTAGATCCCATTTGTCAATTTTGGCTTTTGTTGCTGTTGCTTTTGGTGTTTTAGACAGGAAGTCCTTGCCCATGTCCTGAATGGTATTACCTAGGTTTTCTTCTAGGGTTAACACAAGAGAAAGCAGGACAGATCTAAAATTGACACTCTAACATCACAATTAAAAGAACTAGAGAAGCAAGAGCAAAAACATTCAAAAGCTAGCAGAAGGCAAGAAATAACTAAGATCAGAGCAGAACTGAAGGAGATAGAGACACAAAAAACCCTCCAAAAAATCAATGAATCCAGGACTTGGTTTTTTGAAAAGATCAACAAAATCAACAGACCACTAGCAAGATTAATAAAGATGAAAAGAGAGAAGAATCAAATAGATGCAATAAAAAATGATAAAGGGGATATCACCACCGACCCCACAGAAATACAAACTACCATCAGAGAATACTATAAACACCTCCACACAAATAAACTAGAAAATCTAGAAGAAATGGATAATTTCCTGGATACTTACACTCTCTCAAGACTAAACCAGGAAGAAGTTGAATCCCTGAATAGACTAATAGCAGGTTCTGAAATTGAGGCAATAGTCGTGCTTTCTTTTAGAGTTTTACCATTTCAGCAGGCATTGGTTTAATTTTGCTGTGACTTTAATGCTTTCTTTTGGAGGTTTACTAGTTCCACAGGCATTGGCTTAATTTGGGTAGTTTTTGAATTTCATATAAATAGCATCGATGTAATAAGTGCTTTTCTGGATCTGGATCTTTTTGTTAAGAATATGCTTCTTACATTTTTCCACGTTATTATGTGTAGCTGTATTTTACTTATTGCAGTATAGGATGTTACTGTATGATGATATCACAATTTATCCATCCTAAGTATTCATTTCGAATGTTATGTGTTTATTATTACTATTAAGTGATTCATCGATGGCTGTTCTTATACAAATTATTTAAAGGCATGTATGTAATAAGTTCTTTTGTCTATGTCTAGGTATACAGTGGCCAGGTCACATGGCATTTTATACCAGTACTAGCATATAGTAGAAGTTTATTTTCTAAAGTAGTTGTACAATTTATCTCCAAACAGATAAAACAACCCTTAGGAACATATGATATTTCTTATATCCATCCTTATCAACTATTCATCTGTGCTTTGAAATTATTTTATTTAATAAATTATTTGATTAGATAGTAATATATCATGTTTTTAATTACATTTTTCATCTGCAATTTTTTAATTAATTTATTTTTTGTTTTTTAAAGTGACCTTTTAAAGTGTCTTTAAAAGGAAGTGTGTGTTATTCCACAATTAGATAAAAAATCCAAGTTAATGGATAACATTGTTTGGAGGAATATAAGTATACAGCTCAATGAATTTTGATAAGCTAACTCTCCTGTGAAGCAAAAGTCACATGGACTTTTGGAACAGATTATTATCAACACCTCAGAAGTATTCTGTGCCCCTTCCAGACACTTCTACTGAAAACCATTATATTAATATCTAACTCCATAGGTTTATTTTACCTGAAGGCATCAATGTGTCACTTCTCCATGTATGCATATTCTCATCTGGTAAATTTTCAGTATCCTCCCACTCTAAATTTGAGCTTGACCATACGACTTGGTTTGGTCAATAGGATGGTAACAAAAGTAAATTAAGCAGAGACTTGAAAAGGACTTGCCTGATTGGGATTACCTTTGTCTTTGTTCTTAGCTATAGACATGATAAATTTTCCACAAATTTTATTACACATTATATTATATTATCCACAAATCCACAAATATAAATTCTATTATCCACAAATTATATTATTACGTTATAAATAAATCCACAAATTATCCTGCTAGAGGATAAGAGATACCTGAAGAAGAGCAGGGCCACCCAGGCATCCCAGATGAGATCATCCTAGTTCAGCTCACAATCAACTTTCCATTAGGTATTCAGAGATCAAAAGAATAATCTAAGTAACATTCATTTTATTGCCTATCCAATGACTAAAGAAATAAATAAAGCATTATTATTTTAAGACACCAATATCTGTGTGTGTTTTTCCTTTTCCTTTTTCTATTTTTTTCAGCACAGCATTATGTTATTAGTAGCATTGTATAACTGATAATGTAGTCATCTTTATTTTGTTATCAATATCTAGAGAAAGTTTTCAAAATATCACCAAGTCTGATGTTTACTGCAAGATTTGTTTTAACACTCTCAGTCATATTAAGGAAATTCTTTTCTATTGCTAGTTAGCGATTTTTTCTCTCGTAAATGGCTACTAAATTTTCTCAAATGCATTTTCTGCATGAGTAAAGATGATGGTGATTATCATTAGATTTTCTTATACAAGTTAGAAATTGCACCCTCTTTTTGTACTCTTAGAAAAGTTTATGGAAAACTGTTATTTTTATTTTAATGTTGTAGAGATTCACCAATGAAGCAATCATGTCTCTGAGATTTTTTATTGAGAGGTTTTCAGTAACAGATTCAATTATTTTTTAAGATATAGGATTATTCAGTGCTTTTAAAAAATCTATTGGTGTCAGTGTTGATAAATTGTTGTTTCTGCATAACTTATGTTATCTCAATTGTAATTTACTGCCATGATGTTGTTAGTAATTCTTTATAATAATGTCTCTCGATCTATAGTGATGTCCTCATTTAAATTATTGTTATCAGCAATTTGTTATATCTTTCTTTCCTCCTTCCCTTTATCTCTGCCTTTCTGTGTTTACTCTGACTAGGGTTTTATTATTTTATCAAGTTTTTATTATAGTAAACTTTCATTTAGTTAGTATTCTCTATTGTATATTTGTTTTCCATTTCACTGATATCTGATCTTGTTTTGTTACTCAGTTTTTCTAGATTTTTTGTGTTTAATTTGTTTTCTTTTTCTTGGTTCTTGAGATGGATGCTTAGATCAATCTTTTTCACTTCTTCTTTAGTAACGTGAGCACTTTAGAAACCAAATATTCATTTAATTAATACTGAGGTGCACCCTTCAGGTGTTGATATGTCATCATTTAATAATAGTTAATTTCATTTCTTTAAATTTCCCTTGTTACATTTTTTATTTAACTCATAAACTATTCAGAAATGCATACCTTAATTTCCCAGTAGTTATGGGATTTCCATTTGTCATTTTTTTTTATTGGTTTCTACTTAATTTCACTCTACGAAAAATCTTGGAATAATTTAAATTTAGTGGAATTGAGGTAAGGTTTATTTTATGACCCCGCATAAAGAAATCATTTTTTTATTTGTTTTGCACTTATCTGAAAAAATACATGTATTCTATTATTGCCCAATATAATGTTGTATAATTTCTCACAGGTTTTCTCATTAAATTTTGTTTTTCATTAAGTCTGTCTATTTCACTTAATTTTTCCTGTCAGCTATTAGTGAAATATATTAGTGTTTTTTTCTACAATTGTGAATTTTTTTATTTCATTTTTTAGCCTGGTAAGTTTTTATTTATTTTGAATGTGTGTTATTGGATGCATATACCTTTAAAACGGTGATATTATGCTAGTATATTTACTAGTTCAATGACATTAGCATAATTATCCTTTATATTTTTCTATTATTTTTATCTTGAAAATTATACTATCTATTATTGAGTTGCACCAAATTTCTTTTTTAGTTTGCATCATGTTTTAATGTTATTTAAACTTTAATCATACGTTTAAAATAGGACTTGCATTTAAGATGCGTTTCATGTTGGTAGCATGTAGTTGTACAAAAAAAAATGTTGTATCCACTTTGTATCTACTTTTAACTTTCAAAATTGAGGAATTTACTCAACTTACATTTAATGGAATTATAGGCATAAGATAAAATTAAACACTTCTGAACCCATGTGTTATGGTATGGCCATCTATCTTGCTTTGATCAACGAAATGAGTGGAAATTGAATGTGTTGTTCTCAGGCAGAAACACTAAATTACCAGTTAAGAGAGAATATAACTCTTTTCCCCTTGCCACACCAATCTTGGAAGCACACAAATAGAATTTTCATAAGCCTTGATCCCTCTGAGAGGATGATGTAGAGAAAAAAACCCAACTCCAACAAGCCATGTTTGTTGGCTTGTTGGAAAAGTGCCATGAGCATAAAGTGAATATTTGATCTGTTAAACCTCTGAAATTTTGAGGAATTTGGGCCTAGCCTATTTATGGTAGTATATGAAGTTTTAAAATACGGATTCAATTTAATATATAATTATTGAAGTTTTCTATTTTATCTTAATTTTTTTGTTTTTTTTATTTTTCTAACAATCCATTTTACTTATTTATTTAACTGACATAAAATTATCAAATTTTGTAGTACGTACTCTCATGATCTTTGTAATCTTTACAGACTGTAGTGATGATCCTTTTGTATTCATAATTCATTTTGTGCTTACTCTTTTTCATTAACTGATTAGACTTTGAAAGTGTTCATCAATTAGTAATTTAAAAGAACTAACAGTTGTCTGGGTTAATTTTTTTCTGTTGTTTGTATTACACAACATTAATTTCTGCTGTTGTATTTTTTTTTTCATCTATATTCTCTGGGTTTAGATTGCTTCTTTTAAAATTTCTTGGAATAGCCTCCTTAGTTTTATAGACTTTTAATTTTTATATAACATAACTTTATATATTTTTTTATTTTTTATTTTTTATTTTTATTTTTTGAGATGGAGTCTCACACTGTTGCCCGGGCTGATGTACAGTGGTGTGATCCTGGCTCACTGCAACCTACGTCTCCCAGGTTCAAGCACTTCTCCTGCCTCAGCCTCCCAAGTAGCTGGGATTACAGGTGCCCGCCAGCATGCCCAGCTAATTTTTTGTATTTTCAGTAGTGATGGGGTTTCACTATGTTGGCCGGGCTGCTCTCAAACTCCTGACCTCGAGATTGCCACCTCATCCTCCCAAAGTGCTGGGATTACAGGCATAATCCACCGGGCCCTGCCGGTATATTTTCTTTAAGCAGAAACTTGTTAGTCTTCTGGCTCTGGATATTTTCATCATGCTTCAGTACAATATATTTTCTAATTTCACTATAAATTGACCCTCTGATGAGTCGTATTTATAGAAATATTTATGATAATTCCTACATTGGTTCCTATTCTCGTTATTTATTTCTTAATAGATTTCACTGTGGTAAATACACATAATATAGATGATTCAATTATTTGAAACTTGGAGTCTTCCATGAAAACTGGTAACTAAAAGTATGACCTCATGTAATTGATTTCATGCTTAAACCTGTGCTACCTTTGTGGCCTAAGACATTCCAAATGGAGAATTTGATTTAAACTGATTCTATGTTGCTAATGCCCCTTCACGTCTGGTAGAAAAAGACATTAATCTTCTATGACCAGAAAGTATTTTCAATAAATGTTTTTCAAGAAAAATAAGCAGTCAATAGGCAACCACATACATTATTTAATGGAACTAGGTGCTTGGGTTTAGAAACAGCAAAAACAGCAACAGAAACAATAAAAAGCATGAAGAGGCCCTTTAAGACTTTACACACTATAATTTTTAGATATGAAATGTTAAATAACTGAGTTGATGTATTTAAAACAATGAACAAAAACAGTCTTTTTGCTTTTAAAAACACATTTAATTTTAGTATGATCTCATATAAAAGCAATGAAACAAAAAAGAAAAAAGTGTACTTATAGAGACCTCTTAAATGACAAAAACATCTATGAATCTTAAACATTTGTGGCATGCAAATACAGTTGATACAGCAAGATACAGTAACCATATAGGTGTCACCAACATGACAGTCTCCCTAGACAGTGATAATATGTTTAATAAATATCATTCTGAAACCCCAAATACCTGATGTGCAAAAAGTATACATAAATGAAAAAGTAACTTCCGTGGGAATAAATGATCTATGAATTTTTTCATATTTCTCTAAGGCCAAGACTTTCTAAGATTAAATTATTGGCAATGTTGTTACAAATAAGTGTTAGAGATAGCAATTTATTAGGAGAGATTTACAGAAATATTGCCTCTAAACCCATTCATTAATATTCTAAAAAATAATGAGCCTAGAAAACTAGAGATTTGTTTTGTTTTTATTACAGGATAAATTTCTGTTTCTCCAGAAAAGAGGTACAGCTGTGCATGCTGCTATATATAAGCTCTGGGATTTATAATTTCATGTTTCCTTTCCTATAGTGCAGATGTCCCTGGATCTGCAGGGTGACATTTGCTCTTATCATTTTGCCCCAAGGGGCAAATTAGACAGAGGGAACCAGCGCTAAAAGATTCTGAAAGTGAATAATTCATGTATCTCTGACGCCCAAACTGGATCCCTTGTCATGTTTATTACCTTTAATAAATATTTAAAAAGTGCTCATGTCTTGAATGATTTTATACTAAGGTAAAATATATGCCAGATATTTCAATGAACAGAGTATGGTGCTCAGGAAACAGTATTACATGATTAAACCTGTTGGAAAGTGTAAGAAATAAGGAGAAGAACAAAATTCAAAGGGAAAGTGTAGGAAATAAGGAGAAGAACAAAATTCAAAGGTGGATGGATTTTATCTCTAAACAAAGTATTGCTGTGCCTCAGCAGCATCTACATCAGATGGGAGCTTGTTAGAAATGCACAATCACAGGCTACACCTCAAATAATGGATCCACATATGTATTAGATCCATGTTATTTGTATGTATGCTAAAGTCTGAGAGGCATACAAAATAGAGAAGAAATTAAACCCAAATGAAAAATACTAAAGTTAAAGAAAAATAAAGAGATACAACCCCAAAACTAAATTGGAGGAAACGTGGGTTCCATGGATATTTAATTGAATATAAAAGATTTCAGATAGCAAACTGGAATTATTACCCTAACAGAAGTTCCGATCAAGGATCCTACTTGAGATCCAAGAAATGCATGCTCTGAAAGCTGCAGATAAAACGTCAATGAGACTAACATGAAATCCTTTTCTTGATGAATAGAACTACAAAGTGACTGCAGGTACCATAGTCTCCGATGAGAAAGACCTGATAAAAATCTATCAGAAACTAATAATTTTCAAGTAGACCCCGTGATTATAGGTGGGAAACTGGGTTAATAGTTTCTTTGAGAGAGCAAATACGTAAAGCTTTATAGTATTTGTAATTAAGAAAACTACTTAAGAGATGAAACACATTAATATAACATCAGGCAGGATAATAATTAATTGATTTCTGTCAACATAAAAAAATAGAGACAAATCTTTAAGTAAAAAGGTTTTCTTTGAGAATAATATTCAAGAAGTAGGATTGCAATCTGGGACATACATATAGACCAGGGTGGCCTTCAGAATGTCAGAGGAACAAAGGAAAAGTTAGGTTTATTGAGGAAGGAGGAGGTTACACTAATTGTTTTGAAAGAAAGCTTATTGGTGCTGGCAGCATCTTAGAAATGTTGGTGAGTCTGATTGGGAAGTGTCAGCAGTTGTTAGGTAGGTAGGATTTGTATTTTTGGAATTACGGTTAGGCCCTTGTCGTTTTCAGCTGGGCTCCTGAGATAGTTTTTGAACAGGCAAATATTCTTATACATTCAGCTAGTTGTCCCTGAGCTGTTAACTGCCCCTGTGTTACTCATGTAGTAAGCTGTGGTATGGAAAAATTTCTTGTTATAGTTCCCATTATCAGGCAAACTGTGCATAACAGCCTTCTGTTCATGGTCTTTTCTAGTTTCACTTGCCAGGAATCAGCCCAAGTGACTCTATTTTGAATCTTACAACTTTCACACTTCAGATTTGCTTAGTTACCGGACTGACGTTTGGAAGACATGCTATCGATGGAGGTGAAGGTGGGTTATAATTGTTTGAAAACAAAGATGCTTTGTAGAGCCAGAGATAACTTAGTTCTTATCTCTCATTGCAGTGCACTTCACTAAGAAAAATATATAGTAATATATTACATGCATATGAAGAATTAAAGCATTCAGAAAATGAGGTTTCATGATGAAAATTTCCAGCAATAAATTATTTTACAATAAAAATGGAAACATAGAAGGTATCATAATCATGATCATCGTCGTCACCGTTGTTGTCATCATTAATCCAAAGATGCACATTTTCCAGAATTCTCCCTGACAGGTAGCTGTCTACTGTCACATCAGTGCCCCACTCATGTGTGCTTCTTTCTGCCACCTCCTTATCCCCACCCCGATCACTTTCCTGTAGCTGCTGTAACACACTACCACAAACTGGGTGGCTTAAAACAGCAGAAATTTTTCCCTCACACAGTTCTGCAGTCTAGAATTCCAAAAGCAGGGTATCAGCAAGGCCACATTCCTTTTGGAGGCTCTAGGGAATAATCTTTCCTTGTGTTTTTTAGCTCCTGGTATCTGCCAGCATTCCTTGGTTTTCTTGACTGGTAGCCACATTACTCTATTATCTGCCTACATCTTCACATTGCCTTCTCCTCTCTGCATATTCTCCTCTTCTGTCTCATATAAAGACAAGTGTCATTAGAGTTAGAGCCCACCTAGGTAAACCAGAAATATTTCGCCTTAAGATCCTTGATTACTTACATCTATAAATACCTATTTGTTTCTAAAAAGGTTAATATTGATGGGTTCTGGGAATGACAACACAAACATATATTTTTGGGGATTATCATTCAACTCACCACATAATCTTTCTTCTGTGAACTCTATATGGGGATGGAGAAAGGAGTTTAAAAAGTTAAGAAAACCTTCAAGTGAACACAAAATGCCTTCTTGTCATCTATTAATTTGGTATCTGTAGAGATACAATGGAGGATGAATCAATATACTATCTCAAAATATTGTTATAATGTACCACAGGCATTTCCAATTAATCTCTGTTCTTCTACGCATCCCCGATCCCAGTCAGTTTATTTATCTCCCAAACTTGAAGGGCTTCTCTGATTCATAAGAGAGAGCGTCAGTAGAGTATGACTTTAAAAATACTAACTGTCAACTATACATCATAAAAAATTACTCCCAAATTCTAAGGTGCATTGTCAATCACACTGAGTTTTCAGTGCTGAGAGATTTTATGTATGATATTTTATTCACCAGTACTTTGTTGGGAAATGAGAGGCCACACCAGGAGCTATTCGCTAGAAGCTACTTGAAATGAGATCACTGACTCTAACCTTCATAACTAGAAGGATGGGACATTTTTATTTATTATTTGTGCTTTCTTCTGTATCTTCAATAATTGTAGATAACAAAAACATCATTAATATATTCAGAAAAAGTAACAGTTAACAATACAGAAGAAACCATTAAAAATTTAAGTTACTCTTTAAGGTTAGTTTTATTGTCTTTTAAAAAATTTAAAGACAAAATTTAAATTATTCTAGATTCTTTTATAGATTCTCCTATAATTATAAATATTCAATAATGTCCTCATTTCATTACACAATTTTCCTGTAAACCATGGATTATATCTAAGTATGAATGCATCAACAATGCAACAGTTTACTTCAATTACCTTTAAGTATTTGTCTTCCTCCCAGTACAGCATGTATCATTTCTTTGCCATTAATATAATGCTTAGTAAAGTAAAATAAAATACATTTTTCTTTTATTTTCTAATTTTGAAATAAGCATGACTGATGTCCCTGGATTTTGAATACATTCATTTTTTTCTAATGCTTTCCCTAGGTCATAAAGTTGTTTAAGATATATCATATGATCAAAAGAAAGCAGGCATAAAGTCATGCAGTGCTGAATACTGCCCATCTTTAGTGCTTTGATGCCATTTTATGACTACATCTCTATTAATATTTTAGATGTATTATGTTGAAAATGTAACTGCATATTCTAATATATCAAGTTTATGATCAGCTTAGCTCTATCAAAATGTTTCTATGCTTGCTGGCATTAGATATTCTTTCTTTATTTTTAAACTGCTTAAGAATGGATGATTAAGTAAATAATAGAGTTTTCCAAAATTATTTTTTGTGCACATTTAGGACATAATCTGAAATTGTTCTTTGAGACTTTGCTTTTTATAGTGCTCATGGCTGCCATGGGAGTGTTTCTGATAGCTATAATGCCACCATAAAAATACAAAGAGAATTTGACGAAAACTGCATTCAAATGAATTAAGCTATCTGATTTCCATAGATGTAAAGAAAAAAAATCAGGTTATAGTGTTTCACTACATTGAGTGATACACACCAAGAATCTCTCAATACAGTGACTGAAGAAGTAAAGAAAATCACATTTCCACACAATGCATGGTTTCAGAGATGCTAAAAGCAGCTCCCAACACACAAGGAAATTCCTGAGAAAATGCCGACAGTGCTATAAATTTGATTCTTATTGTTCCCATAGCAAACATCATGGCAGTCTGGCATTCCCAGTTCTGCTGCCTCATCACTGCTGCATGAAAAGCCAAAGATCCCAGTTATCATTTTGTCCCTGGTAGCAAGTTAGGTACTTTGAGTTTCTGATATTACGCAGTTCAAGAAATAGAACTCTAGGGTCATGAAAGGGCCAATGTATCTCCAAGCAGACTGTAACTTACTCCCCAAAGTGTATTTGGTATTCTGGAAAAGTCTAGCTCAATATTCAAATGCCATGGACCATATTAACTTTTGCTATATGTCATAAAGATTTCATTAAAGGATGATAATACTTTGCTAACACCAAGCTTTAAGTAATAAAATGGCTTTATGAATGTAAAAATTTTCTGTTCAAATTTCTCATTCCCTTTTCTGCCTCTCCCTGGTTATATCTCCTCTAATTCAAAGTTGTCCAAGTCACCATATAAGGTTGAGGAGGTTGTGCCTTGCACCAGAACACCCAGTAGAGAGGCCTATGGGAGCTAAAATCCACTAGAGACACTTGGCATGGGGATGCATCAGCTTGGAAGAAATCCATGTGTTATATATCCTAAAGCATCTCAAAAAGAATTTCTGCCAATAGAAGTCCATTATTTAAAAAGTTTGCATCTATATTATGAAAACATGTTTACAGTTTTAGTTACACACTTGACTTGGAATATGATCTCATGTCACTCCGTAATATCAACTAAGTTTCGATAAATAAGAGAAAATTCCATACTAGGTATATGTGTAGGCCTGTGCTAAGCTCTAAAAGAAAGATCAAAGAAGCAATGCACCTTTTTCTCCCCCTAAGAAGCTGGAGAATATAGCTTTATATGATCTTGTTCTTCGGTTTCAATAGGATTGGTTTAAAATGTCCTTTTTTAGCCAACTAATTTAAGATTAATTTAATTACTACATTTAAAAGAGAAGGCACTGACTTCACTGCTGCATGAAAAGCAAAGTCTCCCTGACATCAAAGTGTCAAGTAGCAAGTTAGGTACTTTGAGTTTCTAACATACAGTTCAAGAAATAGAACTTTAGGGTCATGAAAGAGCCAATATATCTGTTGGTGGAGGGAACATCTCAAAATCTCAATGGTTTAACAGCACATAATTTGATGTGAATGATGGCAAATTCTGCCTAATAATCTCTGAGGATACATCTGTCTTGAGCTTTGACCCTCCTCTAACTCTTTGGATTCCTTTGCCTCTTTTCTCAAGGTGATGCAGGCTGCAAGTTTTATAACTGTTCTTGACACTTCTCTTTATTCTTCTTAAGGGAGCCGTTCAATTAAAATTTGCATGTTTTGATTCTCATTGTCCTTTTCATCTCATTTTATAGTAATTGCAAAATTTTCTTGCATTTTAATTGTGAAATTAAATTGTTAAATTTTCTTGCATTTCTTGTATGAAATTATGTGTTTGTAACAAATTATTTTAAAAATTTGAGTACAGGTTCTTACAAATCTTATTATTTGTTAAATATTTTTATTTATGTATTTTTTGGCTCTATATTATAACCAACATTTTATAAGCAGATTTTTTGTAGGTTCTACTTTTTAAAAAATCAAAAATTTTTTTAGTGATTTTTTCCTTTGATTAGGTTATATTCTCTAATAGTTCAAGAAAAAAATGCACAGGAGTGCACAGTTAAAAGGTTTTCTCTTATTTTTGTCTCTTCTGCATTCATTTCCAGCCCCAACCATTCACTAAACACATAAGAATTACTGGCATTTTCTTATCTGGATTTGCTCATTTTTTTTAAAGCACAAACAAGAAAATACTAAGATAGGTGCATGTTTCCTTCAATTTTATACAACATTTGGTATATAATATACATTGCACCTTATGTTTGCTATCTCATATATCATAGATACAGATCTACATGCAGATACAGAGACATATATCATACGAAACATTATCTCACATATCATAGAGAGCTACCTCATTCTTTTGACAGCTATACAATATTCTTTTGAAAAATATACCAAAATTCAGGACCAAAATAGCTCCCAATTGATGAGTATTTGAAAATATAGAAATCTATACTTTCTCTGGTAATTTAGGAGTTCCAACTTTTTCTCAGTCTCATAAACAAAGAGTGTTATTAAAATTTTGGTTCTGGCTAGGTGAAAAATACTATCTCAGTATGCATTTGTTGCCAAACACAAGGAGTTCAACCTAGGTCTGGTTGCTCACCTCACAGAAAGCCAATCACTGAGAAAATGAGTATTGCCAGGAAAGAAAGGCTTTATTGCAAGTGCCATCATCTGCGAGATAGGAGACAAGTCTCAAATCTATCTTCCTAACTTACTAATGGTTTATATAAACCCTTACTAAGGGTTTATATAGGACTTGGTCCACAGGCGGCAGATGGTGAGATGAGGGGTCCGGTGTCTCGTTGTCTGGATGTGGTGACCTGGAAAGTTTCAGTTTCTTGACACTATCTGGAAGGAATATGGGCAGATCAGTTTGTTCATTATGATTGTAGTGGCTCATCTTTTCCTGGGTATAGAGTATTGTATTTTCTTTTATGAGAATTATGCATATACAGTCTTTGTCTATCTTTTTTCTGTTATGTTGTTGGTCTTCACCACTTGTTATAAACCAAATGTTTGTCTACCCTCAAAATCTATGTGTTGAAGCCAAACCCCCCAGTGTGATACTGTAAATAAGGCCGTGGGAGGTAATTAGGGTTAGATGAGGTTATGCGGGTGGGACGGTCAGTTGGGATATATGTCCTCCTGAAAAGGAGAGGTGAGAACTTGCTCTCTCTCTATGTGCACTCACCAAGAAAATGTCATTGAGTACATAGCAAGAAAGGAGCCAACTGCAAGGCAGGGAGAGACCCAGACACCAAGCCTTGTGAGATCTTGATCTTAAACTTTCTGGCCTCCAGAATTATGAGAAAATACGTTATGTTGTTTGAGCCATCCATTCTATGGTATTTTGTTATGTCAGCCTGAGCTGACACCACCCTTGAGAAGTTCTGTACCTCAAGGATGTTAGTCCTTTGTCTATGAAATAAATATTTCTCACCAGTACAGCACTTACTTTTTTTGTTTTTCCCATGGTACTTTTAAAATTTTTTATTTAATTCGTGTATGCACAGAGTTCTGATGCTTATGTAGTTGAATTGTTAATATTTATTTAGGTTTTAGGATTTTGAATTATAGTTACAAAGGCCTTTCCTTAAATGTTCCTCTTTTAGGGCAGGGTTCCTGTTATGAAGGGAGCGCCTCCTAATTTTTCAGGACTTCCTCAGTTCGGAGTTCAGTTACTTGTGTGCAGTATAACATCTCTTTTTGTGACATTATACAAATACTAACTTACCAATAGCATAATTTCAACTTTTAATTTATTTTGTCCAGCTTGATTGAAGATAAGTCAACAAAAAATTGTATGTATTTAAGGCGTGCAATGTGATGTTTTGATATACATGTATATTATGAAATAAGCTCATTGACATATCCACCACCTCACATAAATAACTTTTATTTTTCTGGGATAAGAACATTTAGAGTCCAGTCACTCTAAATTTTCAAGTATACAGTAGATTATTATTAACTATAGTCACCATGCTATAAATTAGTTCCCAGATCTTATTCATTTATCACACATAATTAAAATTTTGTATCCTTTGATTAATATCTCCCTATTTCCTTCATACTCCAGACCCTGGCAACTACCATTCTCTCTGCTTCTATAAGTTTGAGTAACTTCAATTTTAAATGGTTTAATTTTGAACCACACATTTTATTTTATGAGGGTTTATTGGATTAAGTAAATCTTGTCTCTACGTTCCCCTAACAACCAAACAAAACACCACTTGTGAGGTTAGATAGCGTACTTACTGCTCTGTGAGTTGTGAAATAATTATGATAGAAAAACTTTCATGTCCACAGAAATATGGTGTGCAGGGAAAGAAGACACTGTAAGACAACTGAGGGCTGATTATTGGGTGGAACTAGTGCTTGAGAGTTTTTGTGTGGACCTAGCACAGCTAAATCAAGGACCAGGAGCAGGAATTACTACATCATTTGTTGTTAACCATATGCATCCTGAGTGGAACCCTGAGGGCATCCTCTTCTGGGATGACATGTGAAGGGTAGGAATTCAAGCCTCTGCTTTACTTCCCCATTCCAATATCATGCTCACTTTCACCATGTCAACCTCTTCCACAATTGTATCATATTGCTTCTGTCTCCGAAAGTAATCGCAAAAATTGCAATAACTTTCACATGAACCTAAAAATATAGCCTTTCTTTACCATTCCTTTCTTTTAAGTTCCTGGTTATGAGTTCTTAATTTTAATTGTCTTATATATATAGGTTAGGACACTATAAGATTTTTCTCTAATTTTGAATCTTCTTTTTATAATAATTTATTTGAGTCATATATTTGCTTCTCTTACTTGACTGAAACCCTGCAGAGTAGATAGAGGCTTACTACCATCCCACCCTTCCATCTTACTTAGTGGCATGGTTTAAATGTGTCCCCTCCAAATTTCCAGTGTTGAAACTTAATGGCTAACTGTGTTAGTATTAAGAGGTGGGATCTTTAAAAGGTGATTAGGCTGTGGGAGCTCATCCCTTGTGAATGGAATTAAGGCTCTTATAAAAGCGGCCTCACACAGTGTTTGGAGGCTAGCCCTTCCACTTTCTGTCATGTGAGGGCACAGTGTTCCTCCCCTCAGGAAGATGCAGTTATCACCAGACAACTGAACTTGTTGGCACCACGATCTTAAACTTCCCAACGTCCAGAGCTGTGATAAATGCATTTCTTTTATTATAAATTATCGAGTCTGTTGTATTCCAACTGCACAAACTGGGGTAGGACAGTTACTGAGTCCCCAATATAATCCCTGTCTTAGACATTTCATAGCTTCTGTCTTTTCTCAAGCTTTGTTTTTTTTTTTTTTCTTTTCCTTTATAAAATGAAACTAACAGCAATCAGAAAGCTGAGGTTACGGGGAAGTCACTCATTTGAAATCTATGTAGAGACAAAGATAAAAGAACTTGGCTACTTACCTGCCTGAGGAAGACACTGGATGATGCCATTCACACTAGTAAGAATCATTTCACTAAACTCTTTAACAAATTGTTAACAGCTACATGTGGCCTAGCTTGAGAATATGAAACACTTAGGAATCACTAATAAAAGGGAATCTACAGCTGTTCACAGGCTCTTCTCCAAATAACCCACCAAATACTCATAAGAAGAATAGAGGGAAGGTAAAAGATAAAAGAAAGCCTCCCTGGGAGTGTAGCATTGTCCAGGGGAACAGCAGCCACTGTGCAAAAGAAACAAAGCCTTATTTGGATCTTTCCTTGCTATCTTTCCTACAGAGAGAAAGCCTTAAACCACTGGGGAAATGACAGAAAACTGTAGTACTCTCAGGGCATAGGTGAGAATACGTTGCATGCAGAGGAAGAAAAAAGGTAAAATAAAAAGATTTGCCTGAGAGTTTTTTTTTGTTTGTTTTGTTTTGTTTTTAGGAAAATGTCTCAAGACCATTATATTACCCCTATCTATCATAGGGTAGAAGGGATATAAGATCTCTGAGATGGCTCTTCCCGTGAGACCCAGCAGTATAGCAACTTTCTAATATATTAATAGAACAGAACAGGAAGAGAAGATAACACTCTTTTCCTGCCTTGTTCCCCATACCAACGGGTTGACAAGTCTTAAGAAACAACAGCAATCTACTGATGTGGATAGACAAGAGTGTAAAGTAAGAACGTCTCTGAGATGAAGTCACAAAGGAAAGATCTAAAACAGAATGAAGCAGGCATTGAGTAAAATCTCTTCAGCAAACTAGCTCATACGCTAATGCTAGACTTGAAACATATGGTCCACGGAGATTAAATACAGCAACGACAAAACACAAAGCCAAAGCAAATCCTAAAAGATTTAGTCAACTTCCCACATTAAAGCCAAACAAAAGATATGCCCATTTCAAGGTATAAATAATTTATACCTTAGTCTGCACTGTACTACACAATATGTTTAGGTTTTAACCAAAAATTATGAGATACAAAAAAGTGCCCTTGTCAAGAGATATTTTATAAAATTAGATTTAGATGTAAATCAGAGATTGTAACTATCAAATAGGGAACCTAAAATGAATATAATATGTGTTAAACGTGCAAGAGGGAAAGGTCAACAGCATGCATAGGGAATGTCACACAGGGAATGTCAACAGAAAAATGTAACATCTAAGAAGAATCAAACTAGAATTCCAGAGATGAAAACATGGCAGCAGAGGTAAAAGGATGTTTCTGATCATCCCCAAAGTGTACTTGATAAAACCAAAAAAGAATCAGTGCCTTAAACGGTAGATCAATGGAAATTTCCCAAACTATAAGGAAAGAGAAAAAATTAAAACAAAAACAAAACAAAAAACCAGTGCATCTAGGAGCTGTGGGAAAATGTCAGACAATCTAATATATGTATATTTGGAATGCCAGAAAGGATGAAAATGATAGAGGAAAATTCTAAGAAATAATGGTGGATAATTTTCTCAAATTAATGTAATACAGCAAATTAAAGATCCAAGAAGCTTAGAGAATCTCTAATAGGATAAACACAAAACACAAAACAAACACACACAAATAAACTTGGACACATAATATCAGAGTCGCCAAAATCTAAATACAAAAATAAAATTTTTGAAGGCAACCAGAAAAAAGACACAGACCATAAGAAGTAACAAAGCTAAGAATTACTTACAGAAAACTTCTCAGCAGAAATTATATTAGCCAGAAGACAATGGGGTGTCATCTTTCTAATGCAAAAAAAGGAACAAAAAAAAACCAAACAACTGAGAATTCTGAATAGAGCAAAAATATATTTCAAAATGAACAAAAAAACACTTTTCAAGTTAATATATAACTGAAATAATTATTACTAGAATAGTACTTAAAGAAATGTTAAAAAAGAAAAGATCTTGAGCTAGAAGAAATTGACACTAGATATTAAATAAAAAATTGTGTCATCTCAAAGAAATGTCATAATTAAGACTGATTATAAATTTCATTTTATTATTTTTAATATATCTAAACTTTAATTCACCTTATAAAGCAACTATTAGCAAAGTAGTACATGTTTACAGATGTAAAAATGTAAAAAGCAATGTGAGGTATGAAGAGGGGAAATTAGGAGTATAATGTTGTAAGGTCTTTACACTGTGTGAAGTAATATCTTATCATTTGAAAGTGGACTATGATTAATGAAAGGCGTATATTGTAAAGTCTGGGACAGTTATCAGAAAACATAATAAAAAATATAGATGATAAACCAATAGTTGGAAATGAAGTGTGAAAGTGGTATAAAATTAAACTTTTTAAAAATTCAGAACTTCTTTTCAAAAGTTGCTATTTACAATAAGAGATAAAAAGCCATAAAATGGGAAAAAAACTTTTCTAATCAAATATTTAATAAAAGATTGTGTCAAGAAGATAAAGAATGATAAAACTCCTTAATAAATAATCAAATAAAATATGCAAAAATCTGAAATACTTCAACAAAGAAAAACAATTGGCAAATAAGCACATGAAACCATGCCCTATATCATTATTCATTCGAGAAACACAAATTAAATACCAAAATGAGGTCACTGTTTAAATGGCTAACAACAACTACAGCAAATTTTACAAGGCCAAGTACTGGTGAACGTTGAAAACGTGTACATTGCTCATGATATGCAAAATGTTAACATTTTTGTAAATATTTTGACAGTTTCTCATAAAATTAAACTTCATTAATATCTGGCTCAGCAATTTGACCCATGGGTATTTGTTCAAGTGAAACAAAATCATGTTAACACCAAAACTTGTAACTGAGTATGTATAGTGATTTATACTGACCTCAAAGTAGAAACAGTTCAAATATCCCTCGCTGAGGAATGGACAAACAAATTAAAGTCTATCAAATAAGAGAATACTAGTCAACAATAATAAGATACATATGGGATAACAAGGTAAGTTTCAAATGCATTATTGTAAGTGGAAGAAGCTAGACTCAACAGTTTACAGTCTTAACAATTCCTTTTATATGACATTCTGGGTAGAGGAAAATCTGCAGGAACAGAAAACAGATCAATTGTGGCCAGGAGCTAGTCTGGCAAGAGTGATTGATTATAAAGGGGAGCAAAGTAACTATGTAGGGTAATAGGATTGTTCTGCATCTTGACTATGGTGATAGCTATACTGCCAGAGAAATATGCCAAAACTTGCAGAGCTGCATGTAACAAAGGATAAATTTTACTGTATATAAATTACACCTTCTTAAATAAATGATACTCCCTAAAATAAACTTCACTTATCAAATACAGTAATTTTTATTGTTCCAGCCCAATTAATAGTGGTATTTCATCAATATCAATTAGACTATACTAACTAGTTTATGTCAGGCAAAATAATGGCATAAAAACATAATGAAAAGAATAGCATGAAGATTTATAAAATTCAAAGCATTCTACTCAATGCTAATGTAATGCATATTTGATTTTCCTTGTTTTCATTATCCTGAAAACTTAAAAAAAATCTCAATAAAAATTAACACGCTGCAGATCTAAAACATGTTGTTATTGCCCTCCAATATGGTTCATGTGGGCTTGGGAAAAATACATTCAATTAGTAATTCTAGTCTTTGAATGCAATTATCATGCCAAATCTATTTTACCACTATTACTTTCAACAAAGTATTTCTAAATTATCTTGAATATTGCATTAATTTTAAACTTTCAGAGTGAGAATATTTTAAAACTGATATCATCTTTATACATATTTAAAGATATTCTCTCAGATTTTGTGATACAATGTATGGTTCAACTTCAGATTTTTACAAAGTCAATTTGGATTCTATAGAAAATAATCCTGACTGAGTTAAAGATAAAAGAAATCTACTGAAAGTAGATTGCCTAATTTACAAAACAAAAAAATACTAGAGAACTAGTATGAGACACTGGAATTTGGATCAACAAGAGCATTCATGCGTACTATAAAAATCAGATCAGTCAGGGTGTCCTTGCTGCCTTCATTATTCTATTGACACTATACCCAAGGTAGCTCTGAGATTTCTGCCAATAGGCAGTGGATGCTTCCACTCCTGGATTTAACTCCAAAGCATTGTGGGTTTCTCTGCAACACTTCCTTAAAAATTCAGTGTTCTAAATGACTATTTGATTAAATTATGTGCCTGCAACTTATATTCTAAAGTCTTTTCTCAGCCACCAGATCCAAAGGCATCTCTCTTAAGTAAAACTCTGATTGCAAGAGTCCTATCATTAGAACATTTTATTAGTTTTGAACTTTTTACTAAATAGACTACAAA
Source organism: Theropithecus gelada (assembly GCF_003255815.1). Lineage (NCBI taxonomy): Eukaryota > Metazoa > Chordata > Mammalia > Primates > Cercopithecidae > Theropithecus > Theropithecus gelada. The sequence goes on from NC_037669.1 coordinate 147,243,157, forward strand.
CTCTTTTGCATATCATTCAAGCACTTCCATGATCTGGACAAAGGCTAGGTCTTGTTTACTAAACGATCCCTCACATCTCAAGTTATGCTGAACTCCTTGCAGTTACTGTAATGTGCTTTGATATTTCACATCATCATACTTTCACTTATAATGTGTTTTCTACATGAAATGTCATCCTTTGACTCTCCAACCCCACTCTTTTTTATATTAACTGAAGTGTCAACTCAAAATGCATCTTGAAATTTCCTTCAATTCACAACCAGAAAAATTAATCATCATTGTCTTCCTTTCTCTGTATCTTATAAATACTACTGTTATTCTACTCATTTCAAACTGTTTATTACTTCTGACTAGTCTTGAATTTCTTGAGGGTGAGTTTTCTGTTTTATTTAAATCCACATTCTTATTACCTAATAAAATATTTGGCACATAATAGTGTTGCAAAAGACCCTGTTCCAATTTAAAAGTAGGAACGAAGAGAAAAACATACAAACATAGATAACTTTAGGTCTGATTGGAAACTTAACATTATTTGAGAATTACAGATAAAATTTTATGGGATTTCAGAAGCAGAAGAGATTAGTTCTGGCTTGGGGGAAGAGATCTTCAAACAGATGTTCAAACTAGTAAACACAACATCAAGGACATGCTCAGATACTTTGAAAGAAGATGTATTAAAAAAACACCAAGTTATAGTTGTGTCTGATGGATTAAGCGGAATAAAGTATATATACAGAGGTGAATAAAATTGTCCATTACAACTTTACAAACGCGAAAAACAGAAATTCTTGGAGTCAAAACTAAATAAATATTGATTTGGAATCAAGAAAGAGTGACTGGGAAAACCATGAGGTAATTGGAAAGTGATAATGTCAGATAAAATTTATTGGTTTTTTCAAAATGGCTAATGTTAAAATTCTAGAACTTAAAATTCTATAAGTAAGCTGAAAACACTTTTTTGGCATAATCTAATAAGTTGTTTATTACATAAAGCATAAACATCTTTAGACTAAGTTAATGTTTTGATAGAACTTAGGGAGCATGTTATGGTCAAATATAAATTTTGCTAGATTTTTTACATAAATCTATCTTGTTTTGTTTTAAAGACTTAAAGCCTTCTAATCAATTTCACAGACATTTAGCTTTATATTTGGTATGTTCCCACCTATAGTCCCCGAAATATTACATAATGAGCTGGTTATAAAGCAAACTATATTTATCTTTCTTTAACTGGCATCTTGTCAGCTTCTGACACTGTAGAGCATGTGAGGAAGAAGAAGTTACTCTTTCCTGTTTGGTCATTTTTTCTGTCAGCATCTCACCTGCAACAGGCAATCACCTTAACAAGGACAATTGATTTCAGTTTCTAGTTTGCTTCTGCTCCCTGCACCATCTCCATGTACCTTCTCAAAGATGCCAGTACAGCAACCCCTTCTGAGATCTCCGTGTCCCCCTCTAAGCTTCCGGGTTTAAAGAGCCCAAAAGTTTTTCATTTTTATCCTACAGCTCAAGCATTGGTTTGTGCTTTCTGCAGTTACTGTGTTATTTTTCTACTTTTGCCATTTTAACCCTCTAATACGTCTTTAACCAACTCATTTCATTATTATATTCTCTGTTAAAATAACTGGTATGGTTTCTCTTTTCCTGAATGGCTGCAAACCAAATAAGACATCTTGGATCTTGACTTAATCAATAAAATTTATGAAATGATTCAGGGTTTTAATTAAATAAAATGAAATGTAATGAGTTTGGTCACTTAATAATAGGCTGAAAAACTTCACTCAGAGATAGAAATTAATGAATATTTAGATAATTGAAATGGTATCTTTAGGGTCATGACCTATGAGTTTATGCCTAGCTTTTTTATTTTTCAAACTTCCAATCTCACATTATTATTGGTTATTTTTAGTATTACTACTAGAAATCAATGAGTAAAATTGGCACTGATTTCATAATTACTGTTCACATTAAACGGAAGCTCAACAACCATTGATCCAAGATATTTCAAAAGAATTTCTTTCTAGAGTGGATAGTCTTGATCTTTCTAAAGTCCAGTTAAGCCCATAAATTCCATGAACAATATAAATCTGAATTCACTTTTTTCTTTTAGAGACCACATAATTAGCTTTTAAATTTATGTTAAATAGGCAGCTTAAATAATAAAACAGGTAGCTCACTGGTCTTATATAATCTTGGAAAATAGTTGATATAAATCTTAATATTATGACTATAATTATGAGAAATACATACAGTATACAATAGTTGATAAATAATATTAAGATTAGTATTACAGTGGTGTGATTCTGTGTGTTTTTTTCTCCATTTTCCTAAACACAAAACTGGATAGAGTTCCCCATTAAATTATCTAAAACATTAGCCCACTACTCTTTCTGGAACTGCAGTCTGCAGAAGAGAAATAAGACATCTATCTATGTTCCTATTAATACTTTCAACTTGAATATATTCCTACCATCCATATGAGTCAACTTATTTCATGATTAAAGTGTCTAAATTTGTAAATATTTCAGAAATATTACAACTGTTATAAATCTTTTATTTGCTTATATACTTTTCTTTCTTCATATCAACATACTGCAATGGAACACTCGCCATCTCCATCTAATTTTGATCTTCTGGCATGGATATTATCAGATAAGATCTGGCATGGATCTGGAACTTGAAATCCCTGAATAGATATAGAAAGAAAGGAAATGATGAATGGCAGGTGTGAGAGTGATTTTATATTTTTTCCTTGATTAAGGCAGCTTGTACATTCCAGAATTATAGGGAGAGTTGGAATGTTTTACTTTTACAATCAACCACAGTGTCCTTACTTGCAGGGCAGTGTATGAATAAGCATCATTGATGTTGCATTTTTACAAAATTTATCTTAGTTCTAGAATGTGTGACAGATACAGCAAACTGTTCAATAAAATTCATTCTCCCCCATCATAATGAAAGAGTTGGCAAGAAACTGAGCAGTGTGCATGTTTCAGCCTCCCTGGCATCAGGATGGAGCTGCATGACTAGATTTTGCCAAGAGGATATGAGGCAAAGTGATATCTGTTATTTCCTAAGGTGACAGAAAAGAGTAAGCGCATTTTCCATCTTTTTTATTTTTTTCTTCTTTCTTCTGAATTTATACAAAGTAGCATAGTGGCCTTGAATCTATTGTGTTGAACATGGCTTAGGCACAGGATGGAGGAAATCTGGTAGTCAGAGACACTACTGCTTGAATAAGAGTGAGCCTGCCAGTCAGAAACACCTGTCTGGGTCCTATACGAGTGACATTTAACTTTTGTTGTTTATGAGACATTAGACAATTTGTAGACTTGGGTTTCTTTGTTAGGGTTATGCCAGCAGTATTGACTTTATAGCCTTACCTCACAACAGTGTTTTTTGCAAATTTCGTCTAACATTATTTTTTAAATATACCTTCATTATTTAATGCATCTTTAGACACATGGAAATAGGAAATTTAGAGAGGCTGTGTGGAATCTCTCTTAAATTAATCTGGACCTAGTCTAAACACAAGCCCAGAATCCCATAGTCACATTTCTGATATCCAAACCCTATGAAAATTATGCTTTTTTTTGTTTTGTTTTGTCTTATTTTATTTTATTTATTTATTTATTTTTGAAATTCCTTTAGTGGAGAAACTTGGCTTGACATGAACTGAATTGTAACTAACCTTAACTGGTATGAAGTTATATCCCTTATGAATGCTCATAAGATTTTGTCAAAGTAAGCTAATATGTCACATTGCAGGGTGCATCTCTAGTCCATGCTGACAGTGTTACATAATAAAGTACCTTATTTTTTAATTAACATTTTGAATTCCAAACCAATCCTAGGTTCAAATATTTCAGATAAGATTTTGTGGACATTCATTTCCTTGTTGCCTCATGACAATTTCAGAAGGACACGTATAACACAGAAATAAAGCTAGATGGATGGATGGATAGATAGATAGATAGATAGATAGATAGATAGATAGATAGATAGATAGATAGATAGATAGATAGATAGATAGATATCCATTCCTAATCTCTGGAACCTGTGAATGCTGTGAATGTAACGTTTATTTAAAAAAAAAAAAGTATCTGCAGATGTGATTAAAAATCTTTCAAGATCTTGAGAAATTATTTGGGTGAGCCCTAAATCTAGTGACAAGTATCCTTATAAGAGACTTGGAGAAGAGAAGACAGACACAGAGAAAATGATGTAAAAACAGAGGGAGAGATTGTAGTAAGGTGTCTACAAGTCAGAGAATGCCAACAAGTGCCAAGAGCCACCAGAAGCTGAAGGAACAAGGAACAGTTTCTCCCTAGAACTTTCAGAGGAAGCATGGCCCTACAGACAACTTAAATCCAATTTACTGGTTGTACAGATGGATGAAATTTAACATTATTTTATAGGCTGGTACAGCCAAAAGTCTAAAATTTTCTCCTGTGTTTTCTATACTTGCTGTATAGCACACAATATTAGCAAAATCTGTCTTCTGAAATAATTTCTGAAGGTAAGATGTTTTGTTTGCTGTTTGAAGATTTATGACAAGTTTACTTAGAAGGCAGATTTTTGGCTTTTCTTAGAAATGTCTGGTATTATTCTGAGGCTTCTAGCTGTACTACTGAAGTGATGATTGCTTAAAAATTCTTTTTAACTTGGCAAAGGTGGAGTAACATTTTCAAAAAACCATCTTCGGAACTTTCACCTAATAATTAGGGAGCAATTTTAATGCAGACTGAAACTTTAAGACAAATGCTCCAGTGTCATCGTTTTTCAAAACAAGGGATCTGAGCATCCTTTGGATATTTTCCAGCTGTGTGTACACCTTATAATTTTACATAAAATACTCTCTCCTGTTTATTTTAAATTTTAATGGGGATCCAAGTTTACATGGCTGCATATAATTCATATTATAAATTAATTATATCCTAAATAAAGTGACTATGTTACATTAAAGTAGATTTCTATTTCTGTTTAGTTCTTAGGAATGTTTGCAAAACAGTAATGTCTTATAGTTATAATTTTTAAGTCACATATGCAGAATGATATAAATAGTTCATGTTTAATAGAACAAATGCTAATATTATGAAGAGAATGTTAATACATACATAGCAAATATATTTAGCATATAGTAACTTATGATAACATAATCTACTCTTAAAATATTATTCAATTTCCTCTATTCACTAAAGTTCTGACTGACTTCCTACACATTCTTAAGAAAGTCAAATTTCGGCTGGGCATGGTGGCTCACGTCTGTAATCCCAACACTTTGGGAGGCAGAGGCGGGTGGATCACCTGAAGTCAGGAGTTTTAGCCCAACCTGGCCAACATGGTGAAACCCAGTCTCTACTAAAAATACAAAGAAGTAACTAGGCGTGGTAAGGTGCCTGTAATCACAGCTACTTGGGAGGCTGAAGCAGGAGAATCACTTGAACGCAACAGGCGGAGGTTGCAGCGAGCCTAGATCATACCATTGCACTCCAGCCTATGCAATAAGAGTGATACTCTTTCTGAAAAGACAAATAAATAAATGAAAATTTAAAAAAGAAAGTCAAATAGAAAGTAAAATTTCTAATTTCAACTTGAGCTTAATTAATTCATTGAGTTTCTCTTAATAAACAGTTGATGGTTCCAAGTATATTTCCTTTCTATATAGCTACCAGACAAGCCTAGATTGCATAGAAGTCTCAGTTGAACAAAGTTGTGAAGTATCTTCAGTCTTAACAAAAACAATGGCCTTAATTACCCAGCTCCTGAGTCATGTAGGAATGACATTTGATCCAATACGTAGTATTCAATTAAATTTTATATTTATTCTGCAGGGCATTCTGGGTTTTAGCTACTAAATGTTATTCAAACAAACTCCTAAGAAGCTCTCAGTTGGGATTAGTACAATCATATTTAAATGTATAATTGATCCTTGAACTGTATATCTGTAGCAATAAAACCAAATCCAGGTGGACAAACAAAATACCTAATGGAAATACCAATTATATTTTGCATACTTAGTAATGGCATATAATGACCAGGAAACTTAAACACAAGAAGAGCCAGATAACATATTATTTTTTAAGATGTTTGAAGCACATTTTAGAGCTAATAATATTTCTTTTTTCTTTCTTTTTCTTTTTTGAAATGGAGTATCACTCTGTCGCCCAGGCTGGAGTGCAGTGGCACGATCTCAGCTCACTGCAACCTCCACCTCCCAGGTTCAAGCAATTCTCCTGCCACAGCCTCCCGAGTAGCTGGGACTACAGGCACATGCTAAAACGCCCAGCTAATTATTGTATTTTTAGTAGAGATGGGGTTTCACCATGTTGGCCAAGATGGTCTCGATCTCTTGACCTCGTGATCTGCCTGCCTCGGCCTCCCAAAGTGCTGGGACTACAGGTGTGAGCCATCTCGCCTAGCCCTAATAATTATTCTTAATAGGAATATCTCAGTTTACTGTGCATTCTTCATTCCTGTCTTCTCTTCAATAAAGTAGGAGGGAAGGTTTCTATAAGACACAAAATCGAATCACCTAGAGGACCAACAGCATCAGAACCATCTGGTAACTTGTTAGAAGTTAAAATTCTCAAGCCTTGACCAAACCTACTGAATCTGAAATTCTAGAGGCGCAGCCCAGCTATCTATGTTTTAGCAAGCCCTCCAAGTGATTCCGATGCATGCTAAGGTTTGAGAAGAACTAGAGTAATGAAACTAAACTAAATCTCCCAGGAAACTACGTGTAGTGAAGACAGTAATGGGTCAATCTCTGGCAAGTGCTCTAGCCTCTACAGGGCTCACAGGAATAGCTAGTAAATATAATTCATTTTTTTGGGTGGGTTGTATGAATAAAGATAGAAAATCATACTTCTCTTCAGAAATAAAATGAGAAATGGACTCTGGTGAGACAGATACATTAGTCCCCTTTTATTCATGAGGGATGCATTCCACAACCCCCAGTTCCTGAAATCACAGATAGTACTGAGCCTAATTATCATTAGTTGGAACATGCTTCTTTTCAGGTCTTTTCACCATAAATGTAATGCTTTTCCCATCTTAGTTAAGCACTTGTCATGCACTGTGGTCATGACTTTTGTAGTTGCAGGTACAACAGTCAACCTAGCACATTTTTTCCTTCACAATTTCACAGACAGAAGATCCATTCTTACAAAGAATGAGTTAGCAACTTCAGCATATATTTTTCTTTTCTCATTAATGCAAGAACTTTCACCTCATCACTTAAAGGAAGCACTTTTCTTTTTGATATATCCAAATTACCAGCATCATGGCTCTTGTGCGTTGGGGCTGTTATTAAGTAAAATTAGGTGTTACTTGAACACAGCACTGCAACACAGAAAAAGTCACTCTGAACTGAGCCCAGTCCTAAGTGACAAATGTGTGAGTGATGCCTACATTGTGGATATGCTGAACAGGGCTTAGCAGGACAGAACAAGATTCTATCACACTCCTCAGAATGGTGTGTAGTTTAAAATGTATGAGTTGTTTATTTATTTATGATATTTCAGAATTTAATATATTTGGACTATGGTCAACCCATGGTTACTAAAACCTTGAAAAGCAAAAGGGGAGAATACTATATGTGATTGGAGTGCTGAAGGGAAGTATGAATCTATAACAACAATATCTGGATGTGTTACATGCAAAACCCAAGTTTCACCACTAAGATTGGCTATCTATAGAACATCATTTTTGCATAAAGATCATTTTGTACAGCAATGTGTATATTCTTTATACTTAGAAACAACAGACTCATGAGATTTTCATGTTGTATAGATTTAGCAATTTAGCATCATTTCTGTTTGTGCCTGGCAAAATTGTACTTTTGAAAAGATGGGTCTTATATTTTCTGAGCTTGTTTCCAAATATCTCCAACATATTATTAAAATATTATTCATGTATTTAAATTAATTATCACTTTCAAAATTTTGGCTTGTAAAATGCCTCTTAGTTGGGAAATCACACACACAGTATACTTAAAGATGAGGAACTTGTATTAATTGAAAGCTATCACAAGAATATGCATTGTGTTGCATCATTCAGAGTTTATCATATGATATGGTTTGGCTGTGTTGCCAGCAAAATTTCAACTTGAATTGTATCTCCCCGAATTCCCACATGTTGTAGGAGGGACCCGAGGGCAGGTAATTGAATCATGGGGGCTGGTCTTTCCCATGCTATTCTCATGGTACTGAAAAAGTCTCACAAGATCTGATGGGTTTATCAAGGGTTTTCACTTTTGCTTCTCCCTCATTTTCTCTTGTTGCTGCCATGCCTTTTGCCTTCTGCCATGATTGTGAGGCCTCCACAGCCATGTGGAACTGTAAGTCCAATTAAACCTCTTTTAATTCCCAGTCTCGGGTATCTTTGTCAACAGTATGAAAACAGACTAATACAGTAAATTAGTATCAGCAGAGTGGGGTGTTGCTGAAAAGATACCCAAAAATGTGGAAGTGACTTAGCAACTGGGTAACAGGCAGAGGTTGGAACAATTTGGAGGGCTCAGAAGGATACAGGAAAACGTGGGGAAGTTTGGAACTTCCTAGAGACTTGTTGAATGACTTTGAAGAAAATGCTGATAATGATATGAACAATAAGGGCCATCTGAGGTCCATCTCAGATGAAGATGAAGAACTTGTTGGGAACTGGAGCAAATGTGACTCTTGTTATGTTTTAGCAAAGAGACTGGCAGCACTTTTGCCCCTGCCATAGAGATTTGTGGAACTTTGAACTTGAGAAGGATGATTTAGGGTATCTGGTGGAAAAAATTTCTAAGCCACAAAGCATTCAACACATGACTTCAGTGCTATTAAAAGCACTCAGTTTTAAAAGGGAAAAACAGCATAAAAGTTTGGGAAATTTGTAGCCTGACAATGTGATAGAAAAGAAAAACCCATTTTCTGGAGAGAAATTCAAGCAGGCCACAGACATTTGCATAAGTAGCAAGGAGCCTAACATTAATCCCTGAGACCATGGGGAAAACGTCTCCAGGCCATGTCAGAGAACTTCACAGCAGCCCCTCCCATCACAGGCCTGAAGGCCCAGGAGGAAAAAGTGGTTTCATGAGTCAGGCCCAGGGTCTCCATGCTGTATGCAGCCTACGGAGTTGGTGCCCTATACCCCAGCTGCTCAAGCAGGGGCTGAAAGGGTCCAATGTACATCTCTACAGAGGGTGGAAGCCCCAAATCTTGGCAGCTTCCACGTGGCATTGAGCCTGTGGGTGCACAGAAGTCAAGAATTGAGGTTTGGGAACCTCCACCTAGATTACAAAAGACACATGGAAATGCCTGGATGCACAGGCAAAAGTTTGCTGCAAGGGTGGGGCCCTCATGGAGAACCTCTTCTAGGACTACATGGAAGGGAAATGTGGGGTTGGAGCCCCCACACAGAGTCTCTACTGGGGCACTGCCTGGTGGAGATAGAAGAAGAGGGCCACCATCCTCCAGACCCCAGAATGGTAGATCTACTGACAGCTTCCACTGTGTGCCTGGAAAAGCCACAGACTCCCAACACCAGCCTGTGAAAGCAACCAGGAGAGAGACTGTACCCTGCAAAGCCACAGGGGCAGAGTTGCCCAAGACCATAGGAACCCACCTTGTGCATCTACGTGACCTGGATGTGAGACCTGGATTCAAAGGAGATCCTTTTGGAGCTTTATATTTTAACTGCCCTGCTGGATTTTGGACTTGCATAGGCCTTGTAAGCCCTTTGTTTTGGCCAGTTTATCCCATTTGGGACAGCTATATTTACCCAATACCTGCACTTCCATTGTATCTAGAAAATAACTAGCTTGCTTTTGATTTTACAGCCTCATTGGTGGAAGGGACTTGACTTGTCTCAGATGAGACTTTGGACTATGGACCTTTGGGTTAATGCTGAAATGAATTAAGACTTTGGGGGACTGTTGGGAAGGCATGATTCTTTTTGAAACGTGAGAACATGGAGGGACCAGAGGCAGAATGATGTGTTTTGGCTGTGTTCTCACCCAAATCTCAACTTGAATTGTATCTCCCAGAATTCCCACAGGTGGTCAGAGGGACTCAGGGGTAGGTCATTGAATCATGGGGTTAGGTATTTCTTGTGCTATTCTCATGATAGTGAGTAAGTCTCACAAGATCTGATGAGTTTATCAGGGGTTTCTGCTTTTACTTCTTCCTCATTTTCTCTGCTGCCATGTAAGAAGTGCCTTTCACTTCCTGCCATGATTCTGAGGCCTCCCCAGCCATGTGGAACTGTAAGTCCAATTAAACCTCTTTTTTCCTCCCAGTGTTGGGTATGTCTTTGTCAGCAGCATGAAAACACAAAAGTGAAATGAAGAACATAAGTGTCTTATATACTCTACATGGATTTTACTTCTTTCTCCATTTTCTAGGAAGAATATTTCCACGGGTAAGTGTTAAATATTGAAAATCAATAGCCGAAAGCATGAACATCAAATACACCTTATTTAAAATGCATTCTATTTCCAATGTCCTGTGAGTGTTTAAGAAATATGTAGTTCAAGAAGGGAAAAGTAAAAGAAAAATCAATCATCCCTACTCCTTACTCATTTTACCTTATAAAGAAATCCACCAGATCAATCTTCATCTTCTATTGATTTTTCATATATTAGCCCCTCGTAGGCAAATGGAGCTGAGTTTATGAGCTCATCATTTGTGGATTGCACCAATACTTCAAATTACTTGTGTATTTACATATCCACATTCACATAAACACAATGGATCTCACAAGCCCCTACAACAAATAGAACTTAGCTTTAATACTTTTATCTCTGCAGTGGTAGCCAAAAACAAGATTTTTCTGTTTGAAAAAACATTACTAAAATTGATTTCCATGTAAAAACACTTCCAACATTCCAAAAAATTGCTAAGTTAAATTGATTTCACAAAAATATGTGAAAGATTCTGAGACAATTATTTCAAAGCATTTAGCTTTATGTGAGCAATTAAATTCATGACGATAATCAGTAGGAAACTGAAGTGATCATAACAGGAGTTGTGGGATTGCTTCAGTGACCAATTACTATTTGCTGGCAGGCACTGCATCTCTTGGACTGGTAAAGATATTACTAAGCATTTTCATGAATGCACTATATTTGGTTAAAAACAGATATTTCTAAATACTAAATATAACTTAAAGGGCTCTAGGAGCTTGTCCAATTTACTCATAAAGTTATCAAAAACCTTTTTCTTTAAACAAATGTTTATTATCATTTGTGGTTGTTCTGTCATTTTCACAGAGGTAATATATGGACAAATATATATTTCTCTTGGTTGACACTTTTTAATGGTAAATAATTTATCAGTCAGAACTGGAATACCTATAGATTTATAAAGCAAACCATAAAAGAACCATATTAGCGAATCGATTTTCACAGAAAACCATCATTTTAGAGCCAAAAAGAAATAGCAGTTTCATGGTGCCAACCTAAATAACAAAGAGGCAGTGAGTCCGTAAAAGGGAAAATGATGTTTATTGGAAAATAGACATTGCAATGGGAAGGCACACATCATAGTAAACTATGTGCATATTCAGGGAGCTAGAGGAAAACAAAAGTTTTAAATAGGAAGTGGAGAGGATTACATCATTGTTTTCAGATAATTATCTTTAACTACAAGGATCAATAACAAGGGTGGCACCAGTCCAAAGCTGAACAGGCAGTTACTGGCTAGATGTTCTTGCAGAAGTATTTTTTCTGTGTCAGATTGCAATGGCCTTTGTGCAAATTTGTGATTTTGTAGTTTTTTGTAATATTTCCTGTTATCAGGTGTCTGTACATGAGAATCCTTCCTTAATGGCTTTCCCTGACTCAGTTTATCCGGGCTTTTACTGCAAATAAATTCATTTTAATTCTGATAACTTTTACAATGTACAGAATATTGTCCCCTTTGCTCTACCAAGACTCACGTGAATAATGCCAATAGCCAATGACCTGCTGTCATGGTTATACTGATTTAGTCAAAAACTAAACATTCAAACTAAACAAAAATTTTTAAATTAATTATAAGATTAACTGATAAACTTGACAGCAATCAATAGGATACTATTGTGTTCATGATGGGATAAGACTGGAGTAAGTTAAGCAGGGCTTTAACTTTATGTCTTTATTATGCGACAAAGTACAAAAAACAAAAATACCTGAATTTTATTCCTATTCAAACTAATTGAATAGGAATAGACTTTTCAATGAAATTCATAAATATGAGCTAGTCAGTTTATTCTTAAATGTTGGTATCTATATAAGATATATTGTGACATATCACTATATTATCAAGGTATTGCAGAGAGCCACTGATACACTCTAGGTACATAGCTGTACAATTTTTGGATATGTAATTTGGTTTAGGTATCTCACATGTGTTAAGACACTTCATTTTTACAAGAAATTATTGAAGGGGTTCTCTAGTGTTCACTCTCCCACATTCATCACATTCATTTCTTTTCTTTTCTTTTCTTTTTTGAGATGGAATCTTGCTCTGTCATCCAGACTGGAGTGCAGTGGTGTAATCTTGGCTCACTGCAACCTCCGCCTCCTGGGTTCAAATGATTCTCCTGCCTCAGCCTCCTGAGTAGCTGGTACTACAGGTGTATGCCACAACGTCCAGCTAATTTTTGTACTTTTTTTTTTTTTTTTTAGTAGAGATGGGGTTTCACTATGTTGGCCAAGATGGGCTCGATCTCCTAACCTCGTCATCTGCCTGCTTTGGCCTTCCAAAGTGCTGGGATTACAGGCATAGGCCACCTTACCCAGCCCATTCATTTTTTTTCTATCAGATGACCACACAGAATTTTATTTGAGAAACCATCCTCTACTATGATTAACCATGTGGTTTGTGTAGGGTTGATCTTATCTCCCACTGTAAGAATAAGTCTAAAGGCAGTTTAACCCAATCAGCTTGCACCACTTTCTGGACATGAGGATTTTTTTTTTTTTTCAGAGAGATGATCAAAATTAATTAGATGTAAAAAGATGTAAGATTATTAATATAATAATATTATATTAATATTATTATATTCACCTCAAAGAAGGGTGAAGATTGCTCTATTCTTCATATAACTTACTACCAAAACTATGTGAAACGTGGTGCTATCATAAGGGAAGGTAGTTTGAAGATAAAGTTGAAAAAGTCAAAAGTGTAGATGAAACAGAGACTGAATTAATATCATTTGAATCTATTGGATCAAAGCACATTTAAAGGCAAGTCTGCATAAGGACTATCAGTTTCATAAACCAATAAACTGTTTTTTCTTCCTACATTCCTTATTTCCTTCCTTATTTCCTTCCTTATTTCCTTCCTTCCTTCCTTCCTTCCTTCCTTCCTTCCTTCCTTCCTTCCTTCCTTCCTACTTTTGTGTTTCCTAAACATTAAATGTAGTTTGAATTAAGTATTTTGTCTCTTGCAAATAAAAGATTCCTAAAAATTACAAAATACTTAATGTACATCTTTATCTCCATACTGAAGTTCAAAAAGTTTATATAACTTGCCACAGGTTAGGAGGACAATGGTAGAACTGATTTCAAAAATCTTCTAAAAATGATTCCAAAATGTAGGTTAATTCCTTTACACCACAGGGATTTTTTGCTATTAATTAAGCCTCCCTAGGGCTGAACAGGGGCAGAAACTTGTCTTCTGACAAATAATCCAACTGTTTTCACAACACCAAACATTATAACCAGACGTCATAAAAATTAATAAATATGAGCCACATGTGTAGCCAGTCGAACAGATGTCTATCTTTTATCTCTTCTTCTCCTAATATTTACATCTTAACCCTTTTATTTATGTACATGCCCTGAAGCTATCTCAGGGTTCCTTGATATAATATAATTTTTAAAAATAAAAATATGTCCACATTTAGCACATTAAAATATCAAAGTAGATGCTTGGAAAAATTTAGCCCCTATTACCTTTTATACAAAGCATTCCATTAAAAAATCAATCCCATTTCCATCTTCTAATTATATAGAATTGAAATAAGACATAGTGGTGACATTTGGCAGAATATAATATCACAAATCACAGGCATCCATGATAATAATAAAACTTAAGATACTGAAGAAGCAGTTCTCCAAAGTCTACAATAATTAAGCTAGTTCCACTGATTAAAATGTAGCTTAGCTTTGTAATAACACTCTGAGATTAAACTTCTGGTATCTTTAAGGCACCATTGCTTTAAACATGTAGTGCGTTATTTTTATTTATTTATTTTATGTAGAGATGGGGACTCATTCTGCCTAGGCTGAAGTGCAGTAGCATGATCATGGTTCACTGCAGTCTTAAACTGTTGAGCTCAAGTGATCTTTCTAGGCTCAGCCCCCCAGTAGCTGGGACTACATGTGTGAGCCACCATGACTAACTTTTATCTGTTTTTAATATAGCCAGTATGGAATAAACATAGTGTTTCAGAACAACTTGGCCTGTTTCCTTGTGCCAGGATTGATACTTCAAAATTCACCTGGAGACATTTTATTTTATTTTGTTTACTGGTAACACGTAATTGGTAAATTGTGCATCTTATCTTGCAAAGAACAACTCAAACCAACTAGGAATAAACAAATAAAAAGAAGGAATAGCAAAAAAAATCCAGAGGAGATATATATTTTCGTTTTAATGTTATAAAACCATTCATGAACACAAATACAATAAACTTGAGGAGATTTGAGCCAAAGAAGGAAAAATACATTTTACATTTATAACCAGAATTATTTTTAAAAATCTTTAAAAACAAACAGCAGCACCAAAAAAAAGACTATCTCTTCAGTTATTTTGTGATTGACAAATATTCTTTCTCCCTAAATCCCAAAAGTTTCTTAAAATATCTTGACATGTGATATATTTATGGTGTCAAGAATTATTTGTCCCTTATCCTCTAAAACAACAAAATGGAATTGAAGAATGTAAATAAACTAAATACGTATTTTTACATAAAACTGTTTATTTTTATTATTAAAACATTTGACTTGTGCTTCTAGAATCTAGGTCATTATTTACATGAGGAAAATGTCTAAAAATTGTATTTAATTTTTGAATTATTATCTTTAATCGTATTCTACATGATGCCTGGAGACAAATATAACTTTTTACAGAAATATAGAAAATACAACATTATTATACACGTGATTATTTTTCTTTTGACTTTTAGTTTAATTTTGCAATACTGAGTAATTTAAAAATTTTAACCCTATTAAAAGTTGAAATAATATATCTCTGTAAATAAAAGAATCAAACAAAACATTTGAGGATTTGAATTTGAAAATAACAACAGCAATAACAAAAATAATTGGCATTGTTTATTTTTCTAAGATTTTGAAAAGTATTTCTCATGTTACAGTGGCATAGGGCATCCTCAATAGCTTAAATTTTTAAACAGTTGGAATGTCCATGATTCAAATATAGAAAGTTATAGGTAGATCATACTAATTTCATACTATGTATATGTGAAAACATGGAAAAGTAATTATTCAACTTTGATTCCTCACAAACCAGCTTAAATTGTACTGCAGTTAGACTAGGTGAAATATTTTGTCAACCTGAGTAACTTTTGCTTAAGAGAGGCCAGATTTCAAATCAGCATTTTCTTTTTTTTTTTTTTTTTTGAGACGGAGTCTCACTCTGTCGCCCAGGCTGGAGTGCAGTGGCGCAATCTCGGCTCACTGCAAGCTCCGCCTCCCGGGTTCACGCCATTCTCCTGCCTCAGCCTCCCGAGTAGCTGGGACTACAGGCGCCCGCCCCTGCGCCCGGCTAATTTTTTCTATTTTTAGTAGAGACGGGGTTTCACCATGGTCTCGATCTCCTGACCTTGTGATCCGCCCACCTCGGCCTCCCAAAGTGCTGGGATTACAGGCGTGAGCCACCACGCCCGGCCTAAATCAGCATTTTCACTGACATCTGAACTAGTATACTCATAATTCACAACTTCCCAATATTACATATTAAAGGTTTATTCCAAGATAATATGTAACACCTTTTCAAATTTTTAGTTTTTCTTTACTTCATAACTGTTTTTACTTCTTTGTTACAGTAAGTAATTGGTATACTCTTTGTTTATGAGCAATTAGTCTAGGCATCTATATTAAGAAGAAAAAAAGGATTAAAGTAAGCCTGAAAATTTTGCTTCCATGAAGACCTGACATTAAGAAAAAAAAAAATATTCTTGTTTCACAAAGGTGCTTCCATTTCTTCAGTCTAAGTTAAAGACCAATGCTTTTGGCTAAGAAGTTGAGCCAAGGCACAGTTCAAATTGAACCAGTCTAACACTGTACCATTCTTCCCCTCAAAACCTGGGCCACCAACAGATTTCTCAGTTACAACTCCATCTCTTCTAGTTGTTTTAAATCCTGATGTTTTTGTCACAACCGAACTGCAATTATTTAGAAAATCCTGCCTCTCCTATCAAAGACACATCCAGATTCTGATAACTGTGCATATTACTTCCGTGGACTATCCCCTATTGGTCCAAGCCCCAAGCCTGGAGTGTTGAGCTAACCACCTGTGGGTTTTATTGCTCCCACCAAACCCCTATATGTATTCCCAATACAAAGGACAGAGGGAGCTTTTAAAGTCAACTATCAGATGACGCCTCTGCTCTGCTCAGATTTTTTTTCCAGTGGCTCCCTATTTTATTCAATCTAAAAAGCAAAATCCTTCAAAAAAGCAAAATCCTTCAAGGTCTTACAAAGTCTTATTTTGCCTCTAACTTACTTTCTTCTAGTCACAGGGGCTTACTTGTATATTATAGAACTGTCCAGAAAACTACTGCTTAAAGGCTCTGGTGGTTTCTTCTGACTCAAAGTTATGTCCAAAAATATCCACATGGCTTACCTTCTTAAGAAAAACTATCTGAAACCTAGAATAAGGAAAAACAAAGTACAATATATATACTTTCAATGTTATCTGGGGGCAATATATAACAGGTTGACCCAGTGATTGTTCAGAGGAATGCAATTTGTTTGAGTCAAAGTGTGCTATTGATTATTGACTATGGACTAATAAAGGTGACAGATTTAGCAATGTTACATATTGACTTGCATATTTTGACCACTAATTGGTGCACATAATTTCTTTTCAATAGAAAAGAAAGTCCTGCAGATTATGGTTTGTAGTGGAGAGAACATTAAACGGTTTTGTATCTAACCTTGCAAACTTATTCTACATTCTTTACTACATCGTGTATGTAATTTTAAGCTCCCAAAATGATCTTTCATACACTCATCTTATTGATTATTCTATTAATGATTAAAATAAAATTATTGGTACTGGCACATTTTCTACTTGTATGAAGTCATGTTTAAATTTTGAAAAAGTGTATTTTTATAAAATCTTATATTTTTCAAATGTTTGTGTGAGTATTACCTGCTCAGTGAGTCCAATACTTATCATCCTATGTTTAAATTGCTGCAAATTTCACCTCTAGTGATTTCTTTCTCCCTTACTATTTTACTTTCTCTTTTGTTATTGTCCTTTGGAGCATTTCTCAGCTTTTGATATACTATATAATTTACAGTTATATAGTCTATTTTCTCTCTCCCTCCTGTTAGAATATTAGTTCCATAAGGGCAACATTTTTTTCCTTTTGCTTACTAATGTATAGCCATTTCTGCTATAATATGGCATATTCATTCTTAAAGGTTACCACACTATGCTAAATTGTACAATAAAAACCACAGAGTTTGTGGGGAAAATGGGGCTAAGGACATAACACTCAAAATCTGTGTCAATGATGTGTTTTTTAAAACCTGCATATTTACACATGTTAAATGGCTAAGAAACATATAAACAACAAAAAATATGGCACATTACCTTGAAGAGAACTAATGTTTGCTTGTGAAAATCAGCTTTAGAAGGATTGCAGGAGATACATTATTGTGATGGCAAGTTGTAACATCAGATGTAGATGAGTGTGGCTCATAACATACTTGGTGACTGATATGGTTTGGCTGTGTCCTCACCCAGATCTCATTTAGAATTCCCACGTGTTTGGGAATGACCTAGTGGTAAGTAATGAAATCATAGGAGCAGATCTTTCCCATCCTGTTCTTATGATAGTGAATGGGTCTCATCAGATCCGATGCTTCTAAAAGTAGGAGGTTCTCTGCATAAGCTCTCTCTCTTTGCATACTGCCATCTATGTAAGACATGACTTGCTCCTCCTTGCCTTCCACAATGATTGTGAGGCCTCTCCAGCCATGTGGAACTGTAAGTCCATTAAACTTTTTTTTTTTTTTTTTTTTTTTGTAAATTGCCCAGTCTCAGGTATGTCTTTATCAGCAACAGAAAACAAACTAATACAGTAAATTGGTACTGAGAGTGTGGTGCTGCTGAAAAGGTACCCAAAAATGTGGAAGCAACTTCAGAACTGGGTAACAGGCAAAGGTTGGAACAGTTGGGGGGCTCAGAAGAGGACAGGAAAATGTGCGAAAGTTTGGAACTTCTTAGAGACATGTTGAATGGCTTTGACAAAAAAATGATGATAGTTATATAAACAGTAAGTTCTAGGCTGAGCTGGTCTCAGATGGAGATGAGAAACTTTTTGGGGATTGGAGCAAAGTTGACTCTTGCTATGTCTTAACAAAGATGTTGGTAGCATTTTGCCCCTGCCATAGAGATTTGTAAAATTTTGAACTTGAGAGATATGATTTAGAGTATCTGGTGGAAGAAATTTCTAAGCAGCCAAGTATTAAAGAGGTGACTTGGGTGTGGTAATGACATTCAGTTTTAAAAGGGAAACAACATAAAAGTTTGGAAAATTTGCACCCTGACAATGCAAAAGAAAAGAAAACTCCATTTTCCGAGGAGAAATCCAATCTGGCTGCAGAAATTTGCATAAGTAACAAGGAGCCCAATTTTAATCCCCAAGACAATGGAGAAAAAGCTGCAGGGCATGTCAGAGGTATTCATGACAGCCCCTCCCTTCATAGGCCCAGAGGCCTAGGAGGAAAAAATGGTTTCAAGGGGTAGGCCCAGGGTCTCCATGCTGTGTGCAGTCTAGGGACTTGGTGCCCTGTGTCCAGCTACTCCAGCCTTGACTAAAAGGGACCAAGGTATAGCTCAGCTCATGGCTTCAGAGGGTGAAAGCCCTAGGCCTTGGCAGCTTCCATGTGGTGTTGAGCCTACAGGTGCACAGAAGTCAATAATTGAGGTTTGGGAATCTCTGCCTAGATTTCAGAGGATGTGTGGAAATTCCTGGATATCCAGGCAGAAGTTTGCTGCATGGGTGGGGCTCTCATGGAGAACTTTTGTTAGGGCAGTGTGGAAGGGAAATGTGGGGTTGGAACCCCCACACAGAGTCCCCACTTGGGCCCTGCCTGGTGGAGCTGTGAGAAGAGGGCTACCATCCTTCAGACCCTGGAATTATAGATCCCCTGACAGACTGCACTGTGCACCTGGAAAAACCACAGACACAATTCTAGCCCATGAAAGCAGCTGGGTGGGAGGCTGTACCTTCCAATGCCACTGGGGCAGAGCCGCCCCAAGACCATGGGAACCCATCTGTTGCATCACAGTGACCTGGATGTGAGACATGGAGTCAAAGGAGTTCATGTTGGAGCTTTAAGATTTGACTGCTCTGCTGAATTTCAGACTTGCATGGTTCCTGTGGCTCCTTTGTTTTGGCCAATTTCTCTCCTTTGGAACAACTATGTTTACCCAATGCCTGTACTCCCATTGCATCTAGGAAGTAACTAACTTGCTTTTGATTTTACAAGCTCACAGGCAGAAGGGACTTGGCTTGTCTCAGATGAGACATTGGTCTGTGGACTTTTGAGTTAATATTGAAATGAGTTAGGACTTTGGGGGACTCTTGGGAAGGCATGATTAGTTTTGAAATGTAAGGACATGAGATTTGTGAGGGGCCAGTGGTGGAATGATATGCTTTGGCTGTATCTCCACCTAAATCTCATTTTGTGTTGCCACGTGTTGTGGGAGGGACCCAGTGGAAGGTAATTGAATCATGGGGGCAGGGCTTTCTTGTGCTATTCTTATGATCATAAATGGGTCTCACAAGATCTGATGGTTTTAAAAATCGGAGTTTTCCTGTACAAGTCTCTCTCTTTGCCTACTGCAATCCATTTAAGATATGACTTGAGCCCCCTTGCCTTCTGCCATTATTGTGCAGCTTCTGCAGCCATGTGGAAGTCTAAGTCCATTAAACCTCTTTCTTTTGTAAATTGCCCGGTCTTTTGTATGTCTCTATCAGCAGCATGAAAACAGACTAATACATGACCTGAAGTAGCTGGTAAATGTTTGAGGTATGCATGAATATTTGTGAAGGAATGTATGTGTAATGCCTACTTGCATATTTTTCTACAAAGTTTGGTTTAGCTGAGAGCAGTTTTTGTATTTACCAATTATGTCTCATCAGCTAAACCACGTATAAGCAAGTACAAAGTTGACATAATGCTCAAATCGTTCTCTAATACAGTCAAGGAAATTCACAGTTTCAAAATAAGCATCATAGAAGAATTGACTACGTCCCCACATCCTAGAACACTGCCTAGTACATACTGTGCACTCTATGCATGTGTATTCAAGAAATGCCATGATAAATGATTTGGTACAATTTTTTTTTTTTTTTTTTTTTTGTATCATGGCTTACACTCCCCAGAAAAAGATAGAAAAACAGAAATTTCTCACAGAAAATTTGGTTTCCTCTCAGGTAATGTGGGTATTATGAGCACACAAAATCAAATGAAGATCACTGCCTATATTGCATCTATTGAGATATTCTACCTTAGTGATTAGTATTTGATGAGTGACATGGGAGACCTGGAAGTCCAGGATAGGACATATTTGCTTGAAAGAGCATATTCAATGTTATATTCAATTTTTATGTTTTGAAAACAGCAACCAAAACCAACTATAGTTATTTTTAAATCAACTACAAAAAGTTAAATGGAACAAAATTTTTGCAATTTGTGGTGATATTTACATATTACCTTCTTAGTTTCCCTCAAGGCTGCTTATTAGTCCAGATAAAAATGAGATTTTTTTTTCAATTTAACAGAAATGACACACAGTTTTAAAAAATGAAAATAACTCTTCTTAGCATAGGAATATGAAATACCACATTAATTAGAGCTAATTTCCTGTACAAGAATGACAGCAGTCAAAATAATGAATAAGTATAAAAATAAATTATTCTGAAATAGATGTAACTACCACAATCACATGTATGAAAGCCAGATGTTTATTCACTACACTGATCAGGTACTAATATATTAGTCAAGGTTTTCCAGAGAAACAAAATTAATAAGATACATAAGTGTACACACACACACACACACACACACGTGTGTGACAGAGAGAGACAGAGAAAGACTGAGATATATATTTAAGGAATTTGCTCATACAATTATACAGGCTGAACATTCCCATGATCTGCAGTTGGCAGGCTGGAAATGCAGGAGAGGAGATATGTAGTTTTTATGAGTCCAAGGGCCTGAGAATCTGTACACCCAATAGTGTATGTTCAAGTTTGAGGGCAGGAGAAGAATCATATCCCACTTCTAACAGTTAGGCTAAAGAAGTTCCCTCTTCCTCAGCCTTTTAATAACATTCAGGTCTTGAACTGATTAGATGAGGCCCACCTGCATTAGAGAGGGCAATCTCTTTACTAAATCTACCAGTTCAAATATTAATCTCATGTAGAACACCCTCTTGGATGCATTGAGAATAGCGTTTGACCAAATGTTTGGATACCACATGGCACAGTCAAATTGATACATAAAATTAATAATCACAAGTTAATAATCACCATTTTAATTTGGCACTCATACACATCTCCTTCAACCATAGTTAGTTTACAAGTAAAGACAAGAGCAAGGTCATAATTTCACTGAATATTATACAACTACTCTGTATATGACCCAAAGCACACTCACCCTTTCCCCAGAAGAGGAAGTTAAGTCCTGAATGATGTTTACTTTTCTGTTCTTCTCTTTGATAGCCCATAACTTAAATAATTATGATATAAAGCAAATACATGTTAGGTTATATGGTAAGAAAAGAGGGAAAAGATCCCAAAGATTACACACACACACACACACACACATACACAAAAACACATCCATCACAAAACAATTATGAAACATTCTTGGTAGTTATCATTCATGTTTCTGTAAGTGGCTACATGGTCACAGCTAGTATTTATAACATTTTCCCACTGTTCGTTCTGTATTCCCTTTGCCTTTAGCAATCATGTTAGCTGGTTGTGTGTGTGTGTGTGTATATGTGTGTGTGCGTATTTTATCTGTTTGGCGGACCCGAATCTTCAGACATGAAGAGTCTGAGCTATTGGTACTGCTACCTGTTACTGGTATTGAATTAGGTTGTTATCATTTGCCACTGACCTTAATCACAAGTCATTGTAATGCTGAGAGACACCCTAAAGGATCTCTTGTATTCCAGACATTGTTGTATTTCCTTCTGCTGTAGAGTAGCAGTCCAATTTTTCCATGGTAGTCAAGATCAATCACTGCAGCCAGCCCAGTTACTCCCTTCTTTGCTTGTTGATTTAGAGTCATGAGGACTCCAAAGTGGCCAGGAGATTGTCTTAATGTCCAGTTGAAATGAATCATTATTGTTTCTCCAGGTGGTAACAGTTCTTCCTTTAGAACTAAGACCTCTATGCCAGTAGAACCTAAATTCATGAAAACCAGAAGTAAAAATTTTGCTAGTAGGTTACTAGGGATAATAGTCAGTGTTGCCACTCGCGTTTTCACCTCTTGATTCTTGAATCCATGAATCCCGGCTATTAGATGAACAGTACCATGTATTAGTGCTGATTAGAACATATGCAGCTTTCTGAAGAACGTTGCCCTAGCTCTGAAAGGTATTTCCATGTAGCTTGCAATGTAACTGAGCATTCAAGAGGACATTCACTATACTATCAAGCCAAGTTTTTATGAATGGTGAGAAACACGGTATGACCAATGAATTGTCTGTACATTAGCCTACTGCTACACTTCATTTCCAGTGCAATGAATTCCATTGATCAGAAGAAACACTGTGTGGAATATCATGATGGTGGATGATGCATTCTGTAAGTATACGGGTATTTTTGACAGCAGCATTGCACATATAGAGGGTAATCTTGTATTCAGAGTGTCTATTCCAGTAAAGATAAAGCATTGCCCCTTCCATGATGGAAGCAGTCCAATGTAATTAAATATGCCAAGTAGCTGACTTATTACCCCAAGTAACAATAACTCAGGGCTGCATATCTCTGCTCCTGATAGAATGAACACTCAGCTGTTGCTATAGCTAGGTATACCTTAGTAAATAGAGGTCCATGTTTCTGAGCTTATAAATAACCTTCATCTCTGACACCATGTCCACCTTTTTTATGAGTCCATTGGGTGATAATAGGGGTGGCTAGGGAAAAAGGCTAACTGGTATCCACACAATGGCTCATTCCATCCTCTTGATTATTAAAATTCTAGTCTGGAGAATTTTGGTGAGCATTCATATGAGATGCATGTATCTTCGCATTGTTTTCCCCACTTAGAAAGGTCTGTCCACGTACCTTTTCCTCCAGGAGTTGGGTAAATTAGCATACATTTTCCAATAATGTTACTTTCAAACCTCTGATCATCCAGCCAAATTATCAACCACAGCCCATGAATCATTATATAATGGCTTGTCTGGCTAATTCTCATTTCAAGCAATGTGAACAACCAGGTGCTCTGCTCGTGGTTATGCCACTAGGAGGATTTCTCATCTCCACTGTCCTTTGGGGATGTCCCAGAATGAAGCTATAGTACAGCAGGTGTCTACTTTTGGGTAATGTCTGTCTATAATACTGACCCATCTGTAAACCAGGCCTGAGTCTTCTCTTCCTCTTTCAGTTGATCATAAAGAACTTCTCATGAGGCCATAGGTTCACACTGGGAGACAGAAGACAATGTAGCAAAAGTGGGAACCATGGACATTTGGGCAACTTCCTGTAACTTCTTTGAGCCTTCAGGATTTCTTTGGGCCTGATCATGTATACATGTGTTCTATTTCATGATGGAGTCCTGACATGCATGCTCAAGTTTATGGCTTAGGTCTTTGGGTTCTCCAGTGAGACAGAACCAATAAGATAGATAGCTGGAAAGATATATAGATGATAGATAGATAGATAGATAGATAGATACATACATACATACATACATACATACATGCATAAAAATATACGTGAGAGGTGATTTATTAGTGCAACTGGCTCATGCAATTATGCCAGCTAACAGAGGTCCCATGCTGATAGAAGCCAAGAAGAGAAGTCCCATGATAGATTTTCTATAAGCTGGAGACCCTGGGATGCCAGTAGCATGGCTCAGTTTAAGTATAAAAGCCCCAAAGGATGAAAGTTATGATGTAATTCTCAGTTTGAAGCCAGATATCTGAGAATCCAGGGGGAGATAACTGATGTAAGTCCAGGAGTCTCAAGATGGGAGAGCCTAAAGTTTTAATTTCCAAGGACAGGAGGAGAAGAAGAGTGCTCAGCTCCAGAATTGACAGAGAGGAAATCCTTTTTTTTTTTTTTTTTTAATTTTTTTTATTATACTTCAAGGTCTAGGGTACTTGCACACAAACTGTAGGTTTGTTATATATGTGTATATGTTCCATGTTGGTGTGCTGCACCCATTAACTCGTCATTTACATTAGGTGTATCTCCTAATGCTATCCCTCCCCACCTCCCCCCACCCCACTACAGGCCCCAGTGTGTGATGTTCCCCACGCTGGGCCCAAGTGTTCTCATTGTTCAATTCCCACCTATGAGTGAGAACATGTGGTGTTTGTTTTTCTGTTCTTGCGATAGTTTGCTGAGAATGATGGTTTCCAGCTGCATCCATGTCCCTACAAAGGACATGAACTCATCCTTTTTTATGACTGCATAGGATTCCATGGTGTATATATGCCATATTTTCTTAATCCAGTCTGTCATTGATGGACTTTTGGGTTGGTTCCAAGTCTTTGCTATTGAGAACAGTGCCGCAATAAACAAACGTGTGCGTGTGTCTTTAGAGCAGCATGATTTATAATCCTTTGGGTATATAGCCAGTAATGGGATGACTGGGTCAAATGGTATTTCCAGTTCTAGATCCTTGAGGAATCGCCACACTGTCTTCCACAATGGTTGAACTAGTTTACAGTCCCACCAACAGTGTAAAAGTGTTCCTATATCTCCACATCCTCTCCAGCACTTGTTGTTTCCTGATTTTTTAATGATTGTCATTCTAACTGGTGTGAGATGCTATCTCATTGTGGTTTTGATTTGCATTTCTCTGATGGCGAGTGATGATGAGCATTTTTTCATGTGTCTGTTGCCTGCGTAAATGTCTTCTTTTGAAAAGTGTCTGTTCATATCCTTTGCCCACTTTTTGATGGGGTTGTTTGTTTTTTTCTTGGAAATTTGTTTGAGTTCTTTGTAGGTTCTGGATATTAGCCCTTTGTCAGATGAGTAGATTGCAAAAATTTCCTCCCATTCTGTAGGTTGCCCGTTCACTCTGACGGTAGTTTCTTTTGCTGTGCAGAAGCCCTTTGGTTTAATTAGATCCCATTTGTCAATTTTGGCTTTTGTTGCCATTGCTATTGGTGTTTCGACTTGAAGTCCTTGCCCGTGCCTATGTCCTAAATGGTTTTGCCTAGGTTTTCTTCTAGGGTTTTTATGATTTTAGGTCTAACATGTAAGTCTCTAATCCATCTTGAATTAATTTTCATATAAGGTGTAAGGAAGGGATCCAGTTTCAGCTTTCTACTTATGGCTAGCCAGTTTTCCCAGCACCATTTATTAAATAGGGAATCCTTTCCCCATTTCTTGTTTCTGTCAGGTTTGTCAAAGATCAGATGGTTGTAGATGTGTGGAATTATTTCTGAAGGCTCTGTTCTGTTCCATTGGTCTATATCTCTGTTTTGGTACCAGTACCATGCTTTTTTGGTTACTGTAGCCTTGTAGTATAGTTCAAAGTCAGGTAGCATGATGCCTCCAGCTTTGTTCTTTTGGCTTAGGATTGTCTTGGCAATGTGGGCTCTTTTTTGGTTCCATATGAACTTTAAAGTAGTTTTTTCCAATTCTGTGAAGAAAGTCATTGGTAGGTTAATGGGGATGGCATTGAATCTATAAATTACCTTGGGCAGAATGGCCATTTTCACAATATTGATTCTTCCTATCCATGAGCATGGTATGTTCTTCCATTTGTTTATGTCCTCTTTTATTTCATTGTGCAGTGGTTTGTAGTTCTCCTTGAAGAGGTCCTTCACAACCCTTGTATGTTGGATTCCTAGGTATTTTATTCTATTTGAAGCAATTGTGAATTGGAGTTCACTCATAATTTGGCTCTCTGTTTGACTGTTATTGGTGTCTAAGAATGCTTGTGATTTTTGCACGATTGATTTTGTATCCTGAGACTTTGCTGAAGTTGCTTATCACCTTAAGGAGATTTTGAGATTTTGGACTGAGATGATGAGGTTTTCTAAATATACAATCATGTCATCTGCAAACAGAGACAATTTGACTTCCTATTTTCCTAATTGAATACCCTTTATTTCTTGCTTCTGCCTCATTGCCCCAGCCAGAACTTCCAACACTATGTTGAGTAGGAGCGGTGAGAGAGGACATCCCTGTCTAAATTCGGTATTGATGGAACGTATCTCAAAATAATAAGAGCTATTTTTTGACAAACCCACAGCCAATATCATACTGAATGGGCAAACACTGAAAGCATCCCCTTTGAAAACTGGCGCAAGAGAGGGAAATCCTTTTGTCTCCTTTCTTTTTGTTCTAATTGGGCCCCCAGCTGTTTGGATGATACCTGCCTGCATTGACGGGAGATCTTCTCCTTTCAGTCTACTGACACATGCCAATCTTCTCCGGAAAGTCCCTCATAGACACATCCAAAGTATTGCTTTACCAGTTCTCTAGATATTCTTTAATCCAGTCAAGTTAGCACCTAAAATTAACCATCACAGTGGGTCAGATAACACCCAGTTTATAATGGGAAACTCAGGTCTCACAGTACCTTGGTGTACCCATCTTTAAGCATTTACTTTTTACTAATCCTTAGTAGCAGGTAAAAAGCTGTTTCTCAAAAGAGTAGTTTTCTGCAGAAAATGGCAAGGCTTTGCTCCAAATAGCATCCGTATCTATGACTGGAACTTCAAGCAGCATTGGATCTAAAGGATCATGTGGCCCAAGTGGCAGGGCAGCTTGCACAGCAGCCTGGAATTGTTGTAAGGCTTTATCCTGCTTGAAACCTCACTCAGAACTAGCACCTTTTGAGTCACGCAGTAAATGAGCTGAAGTAAAGTACCAAGATATTGCCTCCAAAATCCAAATGGGGCCACTTGGCATTGTGACTCATTTTTGAATGTGGGATGAGCCAGATATAGTAACTTATTCCTCCCCATGGAAGGGATATCTTAGCATTCCCTATACCACTGCACCCTTAGAAATATCAGTGAGGTAAAAGACCCCTGAATACTTTTCCAATTTATTTCCCTCCCTCTGATATGTTAATGTCTTACCAATAAGTTTAATCATTGCCACTTCTTGCTTACTAAGACAAATCAGCATAATGTCATTAATATAATGGGCAAGTATATTATCTTGTGGAAAGGTAAGGTGATCTATGTCCTTGCAAACTAAGTGATGACACAGGACTGGAAAGTTGATGTATCCCTGAGGCAAGGAAGTGAAAATGTATTGCTGGCTCTGACAGCTGAAAGAAAACTGCTTCTGGTGTTGCTTATGCACAGAGAAAGAAAAAAAGTAATATTTGCCAGATCAATAGCTGTATATCAGGTACCAGAGAATGTTTTAATTTGTTCAAGCAATAAAACCACATATAGTACACCAGTTACAATTAAAGTCACCAGGAATTGAGTTAAGCTTACAATGATTTACTATCATTTTCCCAGATCCACCTATCTTCTGCATAGGCCAAATACATTAGTTGAGTAAAATTATGGTGGGAATCACCATCCCTGCATCTTTCAAGTCTTTGATTATGACACTAATCTCTGTAGTCTCTCCA
Organism: Theropithecus gelada; assembly: GCF_003255815.1. NCBI lineage: Eukaryota > Metazoa > Chordata > Mammalia > Primates > Cercopithecidae > Theropithecus > Theropithecus gelada. The sequence continues at coordinate 147,271,190 of NC_037669.1, forward strand.
GGAATGTGATTTTTTTTTGCTTACTATTTTTTTTTTTTTGTAATACAGACAATTCTAGTGGCTTCCACTTTGTCTTTCCCAACTTAGTTACCCTCACTACACAATTGTCCTTTCCAAAACTCACTGAAATTTAATTTCCAAAGTGACACTACTGAGAGTCAGAACTTTCAAAAAGTCATTGCATTGGGTCAGCTGGGCGCGGTGACCTATGCCTGTAATCCTAGCACCTTGGGAGGCCGAGGTGGGTGGATCATCTGAGGTCAGGAGTTCAAGACCAGCCTAACCAAAATGGAGACACCCATTTCTACTAAAAATACAAAATTAGCTGTTCATAGTGGCACATGCTTGTAATCTCAGCTACTCAGGAGGCTGAGGCAGGAGAATCACTGAACTCGGGAGGCAGAGGTTGTGGTGAGCCAAATCACGCCATTGCACTCCAGCCTGAGCAACAAGAGTGAGACTCTATTTCAATAAATAAATAAATAAATAAAATTAAAAAGTGATTGGGTCATGAGGGCTTTTCTTTCATAAATGAATCGATCCATCCATAGATTAATGAACTATTGGGGCCGGGTACAGGGGCTCAAGCCTGTAATCCCAGCACTTTGGGAGGTCGAGGGGGGTGGATCACAAGGGCAGAAGTTGGAGACCATCCTGGCTAAACACGGTGAAATCCTGTCTCTACTAAAAATAAAAAAATCAGCCGGGCGTGGTGGTGGGTGCCTGTAGTCCCAGCTACTAGGGAGGCTGAGGCAGGAGAATGGCGTAAACCTGGGAGGCCGAGCTTGCAGTGAGCCGAGATGGCGCCACTGCACTCCAGCCTGGGCGACGGAGCGAGACTCCGTCTCAAAAACAAAAACAAAAAAAAATTAATGAACTATTGTGTTAATGGATTAGTGAGTTATCCCCTAGAAGTGAAACTAGTGGTTTTATTAAAAGAAAAAGAGAAAACTGAGCTAACATACTCAGCTCCCTCACCATGTGATGCCCTGTGACAGCTTGGGACTCTGGCCAGGATCTCCACCAGCAAGAAGATCCTCACCAGATATGACCCTGTGATGGTTAATACTGAGTGTTTACTTGATTGTATTGAACGATACAAAGTATTAATTCTGAGTGTGTCTGTGAGGGTGTTGCCAAAAGAGATTAACATTTGAGTCAGTGGGCTGGGGAAGGCAGATTCACCCTTAATCTTGTGGTCACAATCTAATCAGCTGCCAGTGAATACAAAGCAGGCAGACAAACGTGAAAAGGAGAGAGGAGTCCAGCCTCCCAGCCTACAACTTTCTCCCACGCAGGATGCTTCCTGTCCTCAAATATCAGACTCCAAGTTTTCCAGTTTTGGGACTCGGACTGGCTCTCCTTGCTCCTCAACTTGCAGACAGCCTATTGTGGGACCTTGTGATTATGTAAGTTAATACTTAATAAACACCCCTTTATATATATAGGTATTGATCCTATTAGTTCTGTCCCTGTAAGGGAACCCTAGTATGGGCACCTTAACTTTAGACTTCCCAGCATCTATAATTTTAAAAATCAATTTATTTTCTTTATAAATTAACTAGTTTTAGGTATTCTGTTATAAGCAACAGATAGTAGATGTAAATGCCTGTTAAATGACCATAGGTCCCTTTGGATAAAGCTGAAAGAAAGATTAACAGTATGCTTTTTTGGCAGTGTACTTGGGTCCCTCCTCAAGGGGAACTGGCCGTCTCTTCATTCAAAATGTTCTGACGTCTGTAAACTATTTCAAGTGTAGGAATTGACTGAGGGCCATGACTCTGGTGTTTTGCTTTTCGTTGTTGTTGTTTTTATTGAGGTTAGACTATTGTTCACTTGACTTACAACTATTCTGCTTATATAGGCCAAGTAATTATCTAGTAGGTTTCTTATCTGTTTTATTTCCAGAAACACCCTGATCAAGGAGTCAGTTCCATAAATCTGCACAAGTCAGAGTATTCTGATTGCTGCTTTGACTCTTTTGCTGATTACAGTCATCACAGCCACTTTGCTTTTGGTATTTGAGTGTCATAACTTGACCCATACTATCCCAAGATCCAATTATTCCTATTGAACTCAAGTTTATGCATTCAGTAAATGCTGTTGCAGCTGTATGATCTGGCCTACAAGAAAGGGCCATTATTGAGCTCCTTAAGGATGCCAGACCTCCCTGTGTAAATTTATTTCTCACAGCATTGATGAAAGATATATCTTTAGGGCTCTTTCAGTATAAGTAAAGAGGTATTAAATGAAAAATCCACTCTGACTTTTCAATATCCCTAAGCCTTGAATCCTTTCCTCTACATTACACTAAGGCAGGGCTGACATTTTCAATATGCCCACTATAGGCTTCCTTGTTGGTCCATATTTCAGTCAACCAAACAACCAAACTATTAGAGCTCTTTCTAACTCCCTGTAATGCAACATTGAATTCAGAATCTCTGCTTGGTGGGCCCAAATTAATACACTTACCTGATTCAATTTTATGTTCCTTCCACTATTATCCCACACCCTTAATCTTTATTTGCACACATATTCTCTGGATTTCTATTTGTATAAATTAGAAAACAAAGTAGTTTTTTTTTGGAGTGTAGCAAAATTCCTTATGAGTCATACTTTGTGCTTCACCTCGAGGGGCCTAATTAGATTTGAATCTAGATAGGTGTATAAAAGCAAAGAAAGGTAGTGGGAGTGGATCTTGAGAAGACTCAGCATTGTCTTTCATGGCAACTATCTCAATGGAAATAATTGCAACAGTTTCTTCAGGCACAGTTAATTCCTCAGATAGGGATGGAAAGACTGATGTCATTGGGAGTGGAGAATCCGCTCCTCTGGGGTTGTAGAAGTCACTCACATTGGGAATAGGGGGGTCTCTACCACTAACAAAAAAGATCCATCAGAATCTAGAGGTTCAAGGTCTCCAGCTTCATTAAAGTCTTCACACACATCTCTTTTTGCAGTCTCAGGAACCTACTGCTTCCCAATCAACACCCTCACTTTAACCTCTAGAACTGCTCTTGATACCAAAATTTATACTGATTAAAGTTCTCCAAAGAAACAAAAACATATATATATATATGTTCTGTTATAATATTCTAATATAATATTTATATTCTATTGTTTATTATTGATATTATATGTATACACACACACACATACACACAGAAAGAGAGAGAGAGACAGAGAGAGAGAGATTATAAGAAATTGGGTCATGCGGTTATAGAGTCTGAGATGTCCCAAATCCTGTAATTCCCAAGCTGTAGGCCCCGGAGAGCTGATGACATGGTACCAGCCTGGGATCAAAGGCTTGAAAACCAGGAAAGCTGATGATGTAGTTTCAGTCTGAGGGCAGAAGACTTGTGTCCTAGCTCAAGTAGGCAGGCTGGGGAAGTTCCCTCTTATTCAGCCTTTTCGTTTTATTAAGGTCTGCAATTGACTAGATGAGACCTGTCCACATAAAGAGACCATCCCATCTCCTTTACACAGTCTTCTGATTCAAATGTTAATCTCATTCAGAAATACCCTCAAAGACATATTCAGATAATATTTCACCAAAAGTCTGGGTACCTCATGGTACAGTAGAATTGACACATAAAATTAACCATCAATTCCTTAATTCTCTAAATTAAGATTCATGGAATCTTTCATTTTAGACCTTTTTGTTCTCAAGGAGCATGAAGGTATTAAGATTTTATCCTCAGTCATTTGTCAGATGTTGCCAGCCAATAATTCGGTCTTTTTCAGTAAAAATTCTCATTAACGTTGTCCAACCTCCTGAATCTCCTAACTCCATTGCTTCTCTGCATCATAAAACACATGAGTCACTCATTCAGATATTCTACCTTTTTTCTTTCCATTAGTAGAGCAGTAGAATAAAATGTTTGAACAATAATCCAAGACACAAATCAGAGAAAACAAAACGTGCACGTGAGTATCCAAATTCTTTGTTTTACTCCAGATGGTTAAAAATGTAACAATTTGTGATCAGTGGATAGCTTTTGGAATTTACAATAACGCCAACCACCTGCCTTCATTAAAACACACACACACACACATAAAAATAATTGCTATTTCCAAAACCTATAAAAATTGCCATTTCTATTAGTCATACAAAATTAACATAAAATCTAAGCAAGGATAGAATGTTCATTTATAAATGCAACCTAAGCCCCTCCTTTTATCAGAATCCTAATTTTAAAACCTTCTGTATTAGGAGCACTGGAGCATCCACTGAACACAATATATGCTAGAATCAATCTGACAGATTTACCGTTTATAATCAGTTGGTAGATATACTTAAATTTATGTAATTAGAAGTAAAATATACAATGTCTACTCATCATGAAATTTATGTTATATAGTTATTTCTAATTGCATTCTCTTAAAGAACCTTTTCTTTTTAGTTTTGAATTTTCTAAACTTAAGTGTAATTCTTTCTGTAATAAATACACAGAGGTTGTATTGCTCTGATCATATGACGGCTTCTTGAAAGTTGAACAGTAAACCACATATGTACAAGGAAAATGTTCAATTTTAGCATCAGTTGCCTAGTAGAGATAAAAAGTGATGGTTTGTTTTATTACAATTGGCTTGAAGAATCTCAAGCTAATAAAGATTCATGGAATTTTGGTGATCTTGACATCCTTAACTTAATGAAATGAAAACCCTATTCTGACCAATGAATAATGGAAAATATTTCACCGACTATGTACAGACATATAGATTCATCTCATTCTATTAAGAAAGTTAGTTTTTGGCCAGGCATAGTGGCTCACGCCTGTAAACCCAACCCTTTTGGGAGCCTGAGGTGGGCGGATGACCTGAGGCCAGGAGTTCAAGACCAACCTAACCAACATGGTGAATCTCCGTCTCAACTAAAAATACAAAAATTGGCTGGGTGTGAGGTCCACCTGTAATCCCAGCTACTCTGGAGGCTGAGGCATGAGACTCTCTTGAACTCAGGAGGCAGAGGTTGCAGTGAGCTGAGACAGGGCCACTGTACTCCAGCCTGGATGACAGAGTGAGACTCTTGTTTAAAAAAAAAAAAAGTTAGTTTTTAATTCTCAATCAGCATTACCACCATGAAGCCTACTGCCTTTTTATTTTTAATGCCTCATAATATTTTCATACAAACTACACAGCAAATTTCTTTACTGATCAGTGTTCTTTTGCCTAAAAAATTTATACATTCATTATGAAGTTGTTTTTAGCTCTGGTGATTATTATTTGATTGTTGATATATGCAAACTATGAATCTCACTGTAAATTAATCACTTTACAAATTATTTTGCTTTTAAATTGAGAATTGTTTTTCTTGAATTTTTAAAGCACTCTATTCCCATCAAACTATTAAAGAAAATTCAATGCACCATGTCCTTCTCCCAGCATCTTATATTGTACTGATGTCTACTGTTTTGTAAAGTGTTACATAAATTATATGCCCTGCATAATTAACTAGAGATAGTCTTAAATTTACCAGTTGAAACACTGTAAAACTAGTGACACATTATTTTGGTTTTCATTATTTGACAGATATTCCTAACTGTGAATTTCAAGCCTCTCAAACCAGACTGAAGAAAAACAAAAAGCAAAAAAATTGAGAGCAAATATTGAAAACCAAAATAGAATATTTTTCTAAGAGGGAAACAGCTTTCTTCTTCTCTTTCTCTTTCTAAAGTGCTATTATTATTAATTCTCCCTTTGCTTTTAATATGTCAAAGAAACCTGAGGAATGAATATTAAGGTTTGTATTTTTGTCTGCATTATACTTATAGGAAAATCAAAGAAAGAGATGAGATGATTTTTAAATATAAATTTACTTTATATGTATTCCATGTTATTTAACATTCTAGAAAAATTATTTTATTTATCTATTTTTCTTATTGCTAAAATAATATGCTTTGTTCAAAGAATTTTAGAAAATAATATGTGTGTGTCTGTGTATGTGTGTGTCTCTGTGTGTTTATATATAAACAGAGAGTTGGGTTTGTCCCTTGAATATAGAAAGCTTGAAGAAACCTCACGTTCATGCTAACAATAAGAATAAATAAACCTGAGAATCATACATTTTCTTAAGGCTCTCTGAGATTGAAGGTTTACAGGAAACCAAGTATCCTAAAAATCCAAGAAAAGTAGCTTCTCAAAGACGGACTATCTATTAGCATTGACTCACCTGTGACAGAGCACTGACAGAAGAGCAGCTGGGACTATAAAGGTAGGTGAGAATTCAAATCAATTTGGTGACAAATTAATATTAATCAAGTCTGGGCTCCCATCAGAGAATAGATCTCTAGAAATTACAGGCAACACAGGAGGATGTACTCTCTGTGGTCTTCCTCATGGTCCTTCACTGAGTTTTAAGGAGCAGGATGGTGAAGAACAAGAGATTGATTAAAGATGGCTCTCCCTGTTGCTGTACCATTGGAGGAGAGAAGTCGCCTCCACTGCAAAAAGGGAAAGAAGCCGTGCTGGGGCTTCTTCCCTACAGAACAGGAGTTCCTGATTTTCTAAGAAGTAGAAAATTCCATTACCCCCATGACCAGGGAAAGATCCATTTTGACCATAGGAAGAGTATTTAAAAAAAAAAAAAGTTCAGCTCTGGGGGAGGAATATTAAACAGTTTAAAGTTCAGGATTCTATTCCAATTGCAGCAGAGGTCTCTTAAGGCTAGGGAAGAGGTAGAAAATATTTTCCCACATAAGTCCAGCCTAAATTGCAGAAAGAGTTTGGTTGTCATGAGAAGAAGGACCAGGATAACTAGAAAATCTCAATCATAAGAGCAGGCATATAAGTTTTGACTAAGATTGAGGCTGGATCAAGACAAGGGAAATCTCTCTTTCCCTTCCACTACCAGGTTAACACGAATCGAATAACAAGCAACAGCTCTCCACTCCTGGTGGAAAGGTAAAAGCTTTGCGAAAGACCTTCTAAGTGTTGCAGGCACACAGAGAAGTCCAAATGTTGAGAATAAAACAAGGGCATTGAGAAAATCTGTCATCACCCTAAGCACAAGGTAACATTACAGGAATAACAAGGAATATTAGATATATTTGAAGTCCCTGGGCACTGAAGGTAACCAGAGCAACAATGAAATTCAAACTCAAGCCAATTCCTGACTAAATAAATTCAAATCTCTACACTAATCAACTAAAATTGGAAGAGATATACCAATTCCAAGCAAATACATTATTTATCTCATTCTGTGCTACTCCAGACACAGCACCTGGCATTCAAACAAATAATATGTGACAAACAGGAGAAAAAGAACACTTCGAAGAGACAAGGCCATCAACAGAACTATACTTAGAGATGATAAAAATGTTGGGCTTATCACAAAGCGAGTTTAAGATAACTTTGATTAGTATGTCAAAGTCTCTCACGGAAAAGGTAGAAAAGATAAATGAACACATATTATGATCTTGAAAAGAAATTTAGGCAGAAGGTAGAAACTATTAGAAAAAGTATAGCAGAAATTTTAGCAGGAGGGAAATGACCAATGAAGAATGCTTTGACAGACTCATTAGTAATCAACACAGAAAAAAAATTGGAGAATGTGAAGCCAGATCAATAGCAACTATCCAAGTTGAATCAAAAGGAGAAAAAGCAAACAAAACAGAACATCAATGACCTTTAGGACAATAGCCAATAGTCAAACACACGTGTAATTTGAATTCCAGAGTAGAACATAGAGAATGCAGAGAAGAAATATTTGAGAAGATAATGGTCATGACTCTTTAAAAAATAATCAAAGACATGAAGCAAATCCAAAAATCTCAGATAATCCTGAGAAGAAGAAATATCTGATTCAATTTATACACACACAGATACAGTTGAAAAAAATGAACTGGACAATTGTAAAAAAGGTCAAGACAGATTTTATTTTGACTACTGCAGTAGGGCAGAGAGACTTCAGTGTGGGACTCATCTCAACTACAAATAAAGCAGGGTCCACTGGGGATTTCTAGCCAAGAGGGACTCAACAGATAGAAAATTAATAAGGGGGAAGTGTTTAGATATCAAGTGTGAGAGGAATTCTTGCTAAAGGGGATTGGCAGGATCTTTGTTGCACTGGACTCAGAGGAATTATTGCTACCGCTGAGCATAGCAGGCCAAGAATAAGGCCTAGTCAAAAAGAGAGCTCAAAGGAGCCTGACTAAAGTTTGGTCAATGAGAGATTTCTTGTCGACACACACATGCAACCTTTGACAAATCGCAATCAAACTACTGAAAATCAATGATAAAGAGAAATACTAAATGTACGCTACATACAAAGGAAGAAACATAAGAATAACAATAAGGTAACACAATTTCTCATCAGAAAAGATGCAAGTCAGATGACAATGGAGTGAGAGATTTTGAATAAGAAAACAAAAACAAAATACATAGCTATCTAGAGTTTTAAAGCCAGCAAAAATATTTTTGTAAAGGATAAGTAAATTTTTTTTTGAAAAGTGAAGACTAAAACAGGGTGAGAGACTAAGTTAAGAGATGTGTGTTTATTTTTTGTTTTTCATTTTTTATATGGGCAACAGGAATCATTTACTTGAGATATTTCTTATTTTATAACACAAACTTTTAATACTAAATGTTTTCCTTTAAGCACAACTTTAGTTGTAGCCAACAAATTTCGATAAGCTGTGCTTTCATTTTCATTAAATTGAAAAATATATACATATATATGTATATGTGTGTGTGTGTGTGTGTATATATATATATATATATTTTTTTTTTTTTGAGATGGAGTCTCGCTCTGTCGCCTAGGCTGGAGTGCAGTGGCTGGATCTCAGCTCACTGCAAGCTCCGCCTCCTGGGTTTACGCCATTCTCCTGCCTCAGCCTCCCAGGTAGCTGGGACTACAGGCGCCCACCACCTCCTCCGGCTAGTTTTTTGTATTTTTTAGTAGAGACGGGGTTTCACCATGTTAGCCAGGATGGTCTCGATCTCCTGATCTTGTGATATGCCTGTCTCGGCCTCGCAAAGTGCTGGGATTACAGGCTTGAGCCACCAGTCCCGGCAGAAAAATATTTTTTAAATTTTTCCTGCAATTTCTTCTTGATATGTGGATTACTTAGAAGCATGTTGTTAAATTTCCAATTATTTGAGAATTAGGAACTTCATCAAAAACATATATGAATGAGAAGTAAACCCATGAAAAGATGCTCAATATCAATATCTATTGTGAAAATGCAAATCAACCAACATGAATATACCAGTACACAGTTTTTATTTTGGGAAAGTACAGAAAAAAAAAAAAAACCATAATACTAGCATCTGACAAAGTTCAGAGTAATTAGAGCTCTCATACTTTGCTTGTAGAAAATGCTTCATGCCGGGCGCGGTGGCTCAAGCCTGTAATCCCAGCACTTTGGGAGGCCGAGGCGGGCGGATCACAAGGTCAGGAGATCGAGACCACGGTGAAACCCCGTCTCTACTAAAAATACAAAAAATTAGCCGGGCGCGGTTGTGGGCGCCTGTAGTCCCAGCTACTTGGGAGGCTGAGGCAGGAGAATGGCGTGAACCCGGGAGGCGGAGCTTGCAGTGAGCCGAGATCACGCCACTGCACTCCAGCCTGGGCGACAGAGCGAGACTCTGTCTCAAAAAAAAAAAAAAAAAAAAAAAAAAAAAGAAAATGCTTCATAAAATAATTATTTAGGAAATCAGTTTGGCAGTTTCTTATAAAGTTGAAAATTCCCATTTCACATGACAAAAATTTCCAAATGTCAAAAAAATTCCAGGACCAGACAGATTCACAGCTGAATTCTACCAGACATTCAAAGAAGAATTGGTACCAATGCTGTTGACACCATTCCACAAAATAGAGAAAGAGGGAATCCTCCCTAAAGCATTCTGTGAAGCCAGTGTCACCCTAATACCAAAACCAGAAAAGGACCTAACAAAAAAAGAAAACTACAGACCAATATCCCTAATGAACATAGATGTAAAAATCTTTTACAAAATACTAGCTAACTGAATCCAACAGCATATCAAAAAGATAATCAACAATGATCAAGTGGTTTTCATACCAGGGATGCAGGGATGGTTTAACATATGCAGGTCAATACATGTGATACACCACACAAACAGAATTTAAAACAAAAATCACATGATCATCTCAATAGACATGGCAAAAGCATTAGACAAAATCTAGCATCCCTTTATGATTGAATCCCTCAGCAAATCGGCATACAAGGGACATACCTCAGTGTAATAAAAGCTACAACATTTTAATAAAATAAAATACATGACAAAACCCACAACCAACATCATACTGAAGAGGGAAAAGTTGAAAGCATTCCATCTGAGAACTGGAACAAGACAAGGATACCCACTCTCACTACTTCTAGTCAGCATAGTACTGGAAGTCTTAGCCAAAGCAATGAGACAAGAGAAAGAAATAAAGGGTATCCAAATCAGTTAAGAGGAAGTCAAACTATCACTGTTTGCTGAAAAGTCAAACTATCACTGTTTTCCTAGAAAACCCTAAAGGCTGTTCAAAAAAGCTCCTAGAACAATAAATGAATTCAGAAAAAGTTTTAGGACACAAAGTCAATGCACACAAATCAGTAGCTCTGCTACACACCAACAGCAACCAAGCTGAGAATCAAGTGAAAACCACTCCTAGATATTTGCCCAAGAGAAATGAAAAGTTGTGTTAGCACAAAAACTTCCATGCTAATTCTTATAGCTGTTTTATTCAAAAATCTAAAACACTATATACAACCTAAATGTCTTTTCAATGATGATATATAAAAACACTGTAAAGCATCTGTACAATTGAGTACTCGTCAGAAATAAAGGAAATAATCAGTTGATACAGATGACAATGTTGATGAATCTCAAATTTATTACAATAAGTAGAAGACATAATCAAAAGGCTACATACTTATAATTCATTTAAATGACAAATAATTTTATGTATTTGATATTCTGGAAAAGACAGAACTATAGAGACAGAAAATAAATGTCATTGGTAGGGAGTGTGGAAGAGGCTGACTAAAACAGAAAATGAGGAAACTTTTTGGGTTATAAATTGTTTTATATCATTAATGTTGTGATAGTTACACAATGATATGCATTTGTCCAAATTCACAGATGTCTACACTAAAAAGGATGAGTTTTAATGAGTGTAAATTGTAACTTCATAAGCCTGACTTCAAAAGTAGTTGGCCGGCGTGGTGGCTCACGCCTGTAATCCCAGCACTTTGGGAAGCTGAGGCAGAGGGATCACGAAGTCAGGAATTCAAGACCAGCCTGACCAAGATGGTGAAATCCCATCTCCACTAAAAATACAAAAAAAATTAGCCAGGCGTAGTGGCAGGCGCCTGTAATTCCAGCTACTTGGGAGGCTGAGGACAGAGAATTGCTTGACCCCGGGAGGCGGAGTTTGCAGTGATCTGAGATCATGCCACTGCCTCTAGCCTGGGCATCAGAGTGAGACTCCATCTCAAAAACAAAAATAAAAATAAAAATAAATAAAAACAGTTATCACATATCAATTCTTAGCAACTTGACAGTCAATGTGATTTTACATATATGCAAATGTCACCTAATAGGCTACAAATTTATTTGAGCCTTATGTACAATATTTTCTCCAAATTAATATGCAAGCAATAATTTATTTTATTTTAAAAACAACCTTACAAGGAATGTGCTACTGTTATTGCCATTTTATAGTTGAACAAACCAAGGCCTCAGGAGGTCTCACCCAAGATTCCTGAATCTGCCTATGTCAATGCAAGCATTTAAACACGCACAATATATATTATATAAACACAGTTGATTCTTATTATCTGTAACAAATGATTTATAAAGTTGCTATAAACATTAAACTATCAAATACTGAATCGTTACCCCTAGGAGAAATACAGGGTTAGGTTTCTGTAAGTCTCTTGTTATAACATTTTCATCAACTGTTAAATGCTTTATTTTATCTGTGCTCCTATTTAAAAATTCCATATGTAAAATGTGGTATGTATACACATACAACTGAATATTAGTCATCCTTATACAATAAGGAAAGCCTGTCTTTTGCAGCAACAAGGATGAACTTGGAGGACATTGTACTAAGTGAAATATGCCAGGAATAGAAAGACAATAATGCATGATCTCACATATATGTGGAATCTAAACTGGTCAAACTCTTAGAAGCAGAGTAGAAGGGTGGTTGCTAGAAGCTAGGGAATGGAGGAAATAGGCAGATGTTGGTCAAAGTGTACAAAGTCCAAGATGAGTAAGTTCTGGAGCATGGTGACTATACTTAATGATGCTGCATTGTAGACTTGAAATTTGCTAAGAGCACAGATCTTAAATGTTTTCACCATGGAAAAGAAAATAATAGCTGTGAGGTGATGGTTGTAATTAGTTTGATTACAGTAATTATTTCATAGTGTATATGTATATCAAAATATCACATTGTACACCTTAAACGTATACATTTTTCATTTATCAATTATACTTCAATAAAGCTAGGAAAAAACCTTTATTTGATATATTTTATTGATTCGTTAATATTGAACTCAGCCCATAGCACTGTAATTCATGCCTGAATGAAATTTAAACTTACCTAACACATTTCATTTGTCTTTAAGTCACATTACAGCCTTCTTGCATTTAGAAGCACTATACGGTATTTTCACACTATATTTGGGGGACATTTTAAACACCAAAATCACCAACCAAAAGCACAAAAATGAGAAAAATATGTTACAGGACTTACAGAGGAAAGGAAACTTGCTTGTAATATGATATCGTTTTGTTCTCTGTCCCCAGCCAAATCTCATGTTGAATAGTAATTTCCAATGTTGGAGGGAGGAACCTGGGAATCATGGGGGCATATTTCCCTCATGCTATTCTGTAATGGTGAGTGAGTTCTCATGAGATCTGATGGTTTAAAAGTGTGTGCCACTTCGCCCCTCAGTCTCTCTGTCTCCTCCCACCATGTGAAGAAGGTGCTTGCTTCCTTTGCCTTCCGCCATGATTATAAGTCTCCTGAGGCCTCCCAGTCATGAGTCCTGCTAAGCCTGCAGAACTGTGAGTCAATTAAACCTCTTTTTTTTCCATAAATTACTCAGTCTCAGCTACTTCTTTATAGCAGTGTGAGAATGAACTAATACACACTATATGAGCTATAATAGGAAGTTAGAGCTTCACCTTGATCAAATTCTGCTAGGACAGTTAGGCAATTGAGTTACGCAATTGAGTTGCCTAACTGTCCCGGCAGAATTTGATCAAGGTGAAGCAATTGAGTTAGGCAATTGAGTTGCCTAACTGTCCCAGCAGAATTTGATCAAGGTGACGCTCTAAAGTTAGGTAACTCAGATTTTTTCACTGTCCTGCACGTATCCATGTTGATGAAATATCAAGAAAGCACTGAGAATATTCATTTTAGGATTATGAATAAATTTTAGCAAGTATCCAAATTTGCATATAAGTAATCTAGTAATAATGAAAATAGACAGTAAGTGTTTGCGTATGGGAGAGAGGTGATATGTGAATGTACGTTGATATATAAACAAATATACATGTATCTGTATGTGTATCTATTGCATATATATAAAAAACATTTATACAAGGTTACATTTTAATTTAACTCGTTATTATATCATGCGCATTGTCATTTCCAAAATTATTTAAAAGCATGCTTTGAAATTTCTGTATTTAGTATATGATACTAGTATATTTTACATCAATTCATTAATCAGATATTTTCAAATACTAAGAACTTTTTAAATGTTTTGATATTTTAATTATTTCAATAAACTATTCCTACTTTTTTTCCTTAACTATTCTAGCCTAGCCATGGATATTTTTCTGTTGGGTTTACTGTTACACTATCACCTAAAACCATTCCTAGAACATAGTAGATACTCAACCAATATTTGAATGGAAAAATGCACACAACTAAACCCCTTTTGGGGTGAGGTAATCTGAATCCAGACTCCTACTCTCAGAAAAAAAAAGTTATTCAATCTATGCAGGAATGTAGTAGTCTTGAGTTTCAAATAAAAGAGAATTCCACAGTTAAGTAAATACTTCAGTTTATCATCTATCTCAGAGCATGTTCACCTGTATTAGAGAAAAGTTTGTCACAAAAGTACATTTTGAAAAACAAGAAAATATTTTGTGAGTGTGCCCACATGTAAGTATTAACACACCTGCATTGACATTAAAATGTTAAAGCCCTATTTAACAGCTTTTCACTATTTTCCAGAAAAATATGGTCTCACCTCAAGGCTAGTTAGCAATTAGTAGGAAACACAAATGAAGCTTATAGCTTATGTATGAGAAACTTATTGTTTTCCTTCCTTTTATTCTTTTTAAACAAAATACAAATAAGATGTAAAGGAGGCTGAGGAAGGGACTGAAACCTAATTGTTAATTCCCTGAAAGAAGGCAACTCTGGGTTGTGATTAAACAGCAGACATCAGAAATGATTATTCCTGAATTCAGAGACTTAAATACATTTCCCAAATGGTTCCAGATTAGGGTTGCTCGTTTACAGCTTTTAAATTATTTATTAATTTGATTCTTGATTTGGCAAGTGAAGCAAAATAAATACTATTAGTCCCAGCAGCCTCACCTGCTTCTCAAGGAAGTGCCCCTTTATTTATAACTGAAGTGACACCTGCCCACCTTCCCAGTTTGTCAGACTCCTATATTTATTAATGATTTTTACTTAATATTTTAGTTAATTATTTGTTGGCATTGCTTCTGTCTAAAATTTACTTTTAATGTTTCTAGTTTGCACCCTCCTTTTCTATCATGTTAGGTAATTTACAGGGGGAAACCATCAAACCTTTGCTAGATCAATAAATTGTATATTATGCAGTGTATTTATGTATCTATAAACACAAAGATAAAAAACACACATACATACATATGTGATAATGATTAGGCTTTGTGTCCCCACCCAAATCTCATCTTGAATTGTAATCCCCAGGTGTTGAGGGAGCGACCAGTTGGAAGGTGATTGGATCATGGGGGCAATATCCCCTATACTGTTCTTGTGATAGTAAGTGAGATCTCACAAGATATAATAGTTTTATAAGGCAGTTTTCCCTGCTCTTGCTCACTCTCTCTCACCTGCCACCATGTAAGATGTGACTGTTTTCTCATTCCACCATGGCTGTAAGTTTCCTGAGGCCTCCCCACCCATGCAGAATGGTGAGTGAATTAAACTTCTTTTCTTTATAAATTACCCAGTCTTGGGTAGTACCTTTATAGCAGTGTGAGAATGGACCAATACAGCATGCATATATTCTGAATGATACAAATATCTTCCCACTCCTTTTCTTCAACCATGATATTTCAAAATTACCAATGTCATTTCCCTGTTAGGACAGAACCAGTAGTTAAGCCATGAAATATATGAGCATTAGCAGTATGTATATACGATAATGGCAATATCCCCAAAACCACATACCAAACATATCTGAGCATTATTTTAATAGGTAAAATGAATAAATATAAAGTATAGGAATGCATGGTTTTCATTATATCACATGGACAAATATAGAGGGATTTTGTTTATTATGTATATTTTTCTCAGGGTAATGGGTTTCTCTGTAAGATTATGAAAGTAATTTTAATGCTTGAAATGAAACCATTAGAATAACAAATCAATATGGTTTATATTATTTGTAAGCTACTTGAATTTGTAATTTGCCATAATTTTTTAACAATACATTACATTCAGTATACATCAAACTCTGCTCTGAGAATGTGGGTTGCAAAGTAACATTTTTTGTATTTATATACTTGAAAGAGGAATAAATATTTTTCTATGAAAATATTTATTTCTGAAACAATTGAAAATAATATCTAACATATATGAAGTTATGTAGCGTTTAATGTCAATATCACAACATAATCTATTTACATATCTAGAAACTGTTTTAGCCAGATATGTAAGAATATATTGCTATATAAATACTACATATTCTTGTACTGTACATGGCAGTATAAATATAATTACTTGAACTTCAGGTTTAAAAAAAATGAATCTGACCAGGTGAACCAGAAAGAATTACTAAATGCATTTTCCAAGTAAGAAGAATGTCCCTAATGAGCAAGCCAGCTTGCACTCAACAACCCATTAGAAAAGGAAGTTTTCACATGGGTGGAACCTGCTATTACTGTTCCCTCTCAAAGGCTTTATTCTGTGAATGTCAAATTACTAAGAAAGTAGGTCAATATGGTCAAGAATATTTGATTGAAACAATCAAATACAGTGTTTCATATTGATTGGATGACTGGTCTGTGTTTTGCCCTTGGAAAAATACAAATCCTTGCTGCTGCTTTAAACAATTTCCTGAGTTCCAACCCATATATCTCAAACTCTAGAAACATAGCAGAAATGATTACTTATCAGACTCAAATGTCCACATTGAACTGACTGCAATTCAGCTTGGAATTTGTTTAAATATTTTGAGTATTTTCCTTCACCTTCCAGAATTATTATTATGAGAAAAACTGTTCATTTATTCAGTTGGACTCTTTGATCTGCATAGAAAACAGTAACAGAAATATCATGCTTACAGTTGTCTACCATACTGAGCACAATAATGTGCTTTGTGACCTTGACTCAAAGTAGTTTCCATGGGTTAGTGAGGTAGAGTGAAACCAAAAGAGAACAGAAGGCGAAGAAATGGATTTAACATGTGCAGAAAACTTCAGTTAGTTTATTTATGAATATAAAGAATAGCTAAAAGAGGATAACAGCTGCAGATTTTTTGTTTTGTTTTGTTTTGTTTTGAGCTTTCAGGATATCAGAGCAGGTCTGTATGCTTACGGGGATGACACTAAAGAAAGAGAAAAGGATACATAAGAATTCTTCTGGCCAGTAGCTCACGCCTGTAATCCCAGCACTTTGGGAGGCCGAGGGGGGTGGATCACCTGAGATCAGCTGTTCGAGACCAGCCTGGCCAACATGGCAAAACCCCATCTCTACTAAAAATATAAACACTAGCCAGGCATGGTGGCATGCACCTGTAATCCCAGCTACTCGGGAGGCTAACACAGGATAATCACTTGAACCCAGGAGGCGGAGGTTGCAGTGAGCCAAGATTGTGCACTCCAGTCTGAGCAAGAGAGTGAGACTCTGTCCAAAAAAAAAATCCGACCAAACATATTGCAGAAGAAAGTGGTCACAGTTCATTCTATTCCATTAAATACTATTTAAAAAGTGTTATAGATCATATACATTTCATATGACATTTTGGTAAAAATAAAACCAAAGAAAAGTAATGTAAACCATTTATAATTTGAAGAAACACTACCACATAGCTACATCAGCATTAAATTAAGAACAAAAAAATTGTGATTTTATCTTGACATTTTAAATTATATTTTCATAGTTTCAAAATGAAAATAATGCAGTGACCCAAATGTTAATTTTAATATATTTAATAAATATTTATTCTTATCAAATAAATAGATTTAATTAATTTATTATATTTAGCATGTATGTATTCCTCTAAATAAAAATTAGATAGAAGGTCAACATTACTAGCAGTTGAAGGGCTCTAACATTATACTGTTGAAGCTTTGGTAGGATAAACATTCTGGTGAAAAGCAAACTTTCAGGTAGATGCCCGTAGACACAGAAAGATTAGAAAGCTATTAAAATGTATGTACAATTCAAAATTTCTCCCTGAAGTACCTTATGCCAATGGTACTATGAATCTAACTGACCAAACTATTATGCCTCCTTAGATTGCAATATTAGCATGGATGATGAGTGCATCCAATTAGCAAAGGACATTTTGAAAAGAAATTGGTCTTGTCTTGAACACTGGTGATTTGGGACATTTCAATTGAAGCGATGAATAAGAAATTTTACATCTTAGATTTGCTCTAGAAGTGCTGGATGGTAATAATCATGTTTATTTTCATGAATTACTGTATATAATCCAGGCTTTTTGAGCAAAGGGCAAAAGCTAAGGCATGAATGAATGGCAAATATGCCTTGGAAATTAGTGATAGTGAATCATTCTGGAAAGATTTGGAGACTTTTGTCCCTCAGAGCAATTTGCTCACATTCCAGAATTGTGAAACTTAAAGAGATTATCCTCCTCATCCTTTTCCCATCTCTCAGCATTAGTTTCTGTTCCAGAGCAAAGATCTCTCAGTCTCTTTCATTCATTCATTCACTCACTCATTCATTTTCTCTCTCTTTCTCTCTCTCTCCCCTCACCCACCCGCCACCACTTTTTCCATCTGTCCTCAAAGAGGAAAAGGGGCAGATAACAATACAATATCTGAGTATGAGTCTCTTCGTTTCAGTATTGCTGTAGTGTTTTGCAACTTCATTGCACATGCAAGGTAACATGAGACCCTCATACTCTATGAGGATTGGGGATCAGGGAACTGACACTAAGATGCTCTGAGAATAATAAACCGTCTGTCCTCTGGACCAGAGACCTGGTGTTTCCTGTTGGAATATGAATTGCAATGAACAATTAGTGGTTAGTTGGAAAAAGACATCAGAGAAAGGGGCTCAAAACTGTGGCCATCTACTTTTGCTTAAAGAGGATCTTTTCTCCAAAAGAAAATATCATTACATAAAGATTCCACCAATATTTTTATATTTTAACTGATTTCTCATTTTTGTATGATTATATAAAATATTCTTCCACCATTGAGCTAGCTAACACCTATCACCTAATTCTCATCGGGCTTAAATGCTATTATGTACTCTATTAATTTATTTCCAGGGCTGGAAATTATGTGAATGTATAGTCATGTGTGATTTTGGTCTGAAACTAAAAAAAGTAAATGCCTTGGATAGCTTTCCTTGGGTTTTGCATAGATTATTATATATTGTATTTCCTTATCTATTCAGAATTTTCTTTCTCTAAATGTTTCTTTTACTTCTTTGTTTCTAGATTTGAAAACACTTACTGAGTCCTATTATCATTTTTATATCTTTATGTTTTACTAAGCAAATTTATTTCTACAGTCCCCAATTTTACCACATTTTTGACAACAGTATTGACAAAGCTTTCTTTAATACAGTTATAACTGCTCAGATGAAATTAGTATTTAGGTAGTGAACATCAAAAAACATATATATACACATAGCACAGAATTTTGTATTTCAACTTATTATATTTTAAAATAAATTAATATTAGGCTTGTACCAAACTATAATAATATATATTTCATAATTTCAAGAAAATTGAACTATTTAATTATTTCAAGTAGGTAAAATTATCTTTACAGCAGCAATATTTATTTTAAATATTTATATTTATAAATGAACAACTTTCTATTTCACTTTTTAAAATCAATTACAAGATTTTAAAGCTTGGTAGCACAAACTTTTCATATTACTGGTTTCTTAAATCTTGGTAGAATTTTAAAACTTGAAGATACTATTTGTAGTATTATATTTACAAATTCTATTACTATCTGTGTCAGCAAAAATTTGTTGAAAAATCTAAAGAAATCTGATTGTTTGTAAATATGCCGTCTGTCTTAACATTATCTGTAGCCCTTTAATAAGAAGTATGAAACTTCTGCCACAAATGAGTAGATACATTTCATATTATGTTACCTGAATTATTTGGTCTTACCACCTTGCATTCATCATATGAGTTCACGCTTGGGGCAAAAAAGCTTAGAAAGTTGCTAACAGTACAAAGAGTGAGTTTGCTAAGAGTACAAATAGAATATTGTATTGTAAACAGGGCAAGGCCTGTTGTATTAGTCTGTTCTCACACTGCTATGAAGAATTGCCCAAGACTTGGGTAATTCATAAATAAAAGAGGTTTAATTGAATCAGTTCTGCATGGCTGAGTCCTCAGGGAACTTAAAGTCATGGTGGAAGGGGAAGCAGGTACATCTTACATGGCAGCAGGCAAAAGAGAGCGTGTCAAGGGGGAACTGTCAAATACTTATAAAACCAACAGATCTTCTGAGAACTTGCTCACCATCACGAGAACAGCATGGGGGAACCACGCCCATGATCCAATCACCTCCCACCAGGGAGCTCCCTTGACATGTGGGGGTTATGCGGATTACAGTTTGAGATGAGATTTAGGTGGGGACACAGAGCCACACCACCACATGTGTTGGGATTTAGCTTTCCATGGATGTAAACATTAATCTCACCCACAAAGAAAACAGTTTATTTTCATCCCAAAATATCACACTTCATTGTACTTTGGTATCCATGTGTCATAATATGCAAGATATTGTATTTAAATGAAAAAAAGTAAGATAATATCTACCTCAGTTGCAGGGTTTGAGAAGCAGCAAGATACTTTGTACCAAGTTTGAGATCCAAGCGCTGATCATTCTGATCAAAGTCCAATCATTATTTATGGACTCAAGTAATTAGTGTGAAAGACAATTAAATAACTACTGCAATCCAAATCTCCTTCAAAACATTTATTATTAAAAGAGAAAAAGTTTGCCTTTGTCATTAAAAAAAAATCTATTTAAGAACATTTCCACATATTAACTCATTCTATTCTTCTTTTTCCCTTATGTTTTGTAGGGCTGATACCATTACTTGTGTTATACAAATTAAGATTGGTGAGAATATCTCAGAATCATTAGTGGTGGGACTGGGGCCATCAGTATATTTCTTCTAGTATCTTTAAATTACTAAACAAGGCTGAGCATTTGGAGACAGAGTCTGTTAAAACCTTACATTCAAGCCAAGTCCTACATTCGACTTAAGAGCCTGCTTGAAAAGAATTTGTACACGTTTGTTCCAGGGTATCAGGTTTGTTCCAGGATGTTGGTTTTCCCTTTTCTGTTGTATATAGCTCTGTGATGATGCTTCCTACTCCTGCCTCATCTACTTCCTCTTTTTCAACTCTCCTTTCAGATACCACATTCACTTTTACCTTAAAACTTCTAAGAACAGCAAACTAGAAGTAATGCAAAAGTCTTGGTGCAGTAAGTAACAAGGGAACAAATAAGGTTGTTGTGCTATGTTATAAAGAACAAGGAAAAAAGATGAAGACATAGGATGAATCAGGATACATACATATGGACTTATCTCCTGCAGTTAAGCAGTGCTTTATTGTGTATTATGGTTAAAAGTATAAGCATTAAAGCAAGTGAGGCGTGAGGCTGCTCAGGATGAGCATATCAGTATACATCAAAAGAGCTTACCTGGAGGTGAGAAGGACGAACTAATCATTAAATGGAAACTCCAGATCAGAATTTAAGTGTATCCTCTCTCTTTAATGTCGCATAAGGGCAATGGGCCAGATACTAATGTTGGCAATTCAAAGATTACTTAATAAAGTTTCTTCAGTTGATTTTTTCTCTATTAGGACTGACTGTTGTATCTACAGTGTCAACTGAAGACAACATTTTACATTCTTGGCACTTCTGTACTAATACATCTCCTTTAAATGATACCTGTGATCCAGTCGATCCAGTTTGCTGTCTTTCTTTTTTTAGGGAAATCATATTATTCAGTTATTTCAAATGGTGAATTTATTTTCTCCAGAGATACAGTATTCAGGCTGTTACTTTATATTGGAAGAGAGCTAAAGGACTTATTCTCTGACTTTAAGTAGAGGAGAAGTTATGAGTTGGAGTGATGAGAGCCCCAGGCATCGTGGAATCACTAGACAGCACTCCAGTTTGCTGATTCTTCTTGGGTCAGGATCTCAGCCTTAAACACAGTATGTTACAGTAGGTAGCAGCTTCATAAATATTAAACCCTATCTGGTAATTAACAAGTCCTGGTAGGAAGGGAGATTTGAGAAAGGGGAATTACTACTGAAGGACTGCGGCTCCTCTCACATGAGTATATTGAGCTACCCTGAGGTTTGTCTATGGACTTCAGTATCAAGAAATGGCCAGAGTTGTTGACGTGATATTGTAACCTGAAGGTACAAGTGACAATGGTCTCAAGGCAACAGAGTAAAAGAAAATGTTGCTTTAAAGAAGGGTTCCTCATTTTCAGTATGAGGAAACTGAAGATTGAAAAAGTCACCTTACTGATTTCTTAGTAGAAGCAGAACCATAACCTAATTTTTGAGCCATAGTTGAGTATTTTATTTTCAAATCTGCTCTATAATT
The DNA here is from genome assembly GCF_003255815.1 of Theropithecus gelada. NCBI lineage: Eukaryota > Metazoa > Chordata > Mammalia > Primates > Cercopithecidae > Theropithecus > Theropithecus gelada. Next base: position 147,293,237 of record NC_037669.1, read on the forward strand.
TAACTTCCTCATGAAATCAACTCTCTGATAAATGTTTATGAAATTAAGAAGTAGTTTATAATCAAAATGTATGTTCTTATACCAAGAACATAATCATGTCACCCTCTTCTCTATAGGAAGACAATATAATCTCTTACATTTCTCAAAGCTTGCTACAATTCAGTAATATGGTTGGATAAACAAAGGCTAATACCAAATAATCTAATGCCAAATCAATAAGGGAATAAATGTCAGAAAAAAATACTTTTGTTTAATTTTTAATATTTGTGTGATTTTCTTTCTTAACTCTGTACAAAGTACTTGTCATTGCAAAAAAACATAATGAGTAATATGGGGAAAGTACCTTGAATTTGATATCAATAGACATATAAATACTTTTTAGACAAAATACAACTACCCTCATAAGTGTCAGGCTCAAAATCTTATGGCTCTAAAGAGAATGTGTTATTTCTAATTTTGCAATTTCCCAATTCCTAATTTCTGGAATCAGCTGGGAACTTAAATAGCTATAGAATTTCAGACACTTGGAGAATTTAAATTCATACTCATGTAACCATATGTGACAAAATCTACCAGTTGCCTAATAATTATCCATTCATCCTGTTTTCTTTGGAAAGACCATATTAATCAGCATGGCCCATTACTGCTTAGAATAAAAGTTTCATTTTCTGCTCCCATTGCAGCCAAGTGTCCATTTTAGACAGGTCAATGAAAATGAGCTTTAAGACAGATTATTTCTTCATTCATCAAATATGTGAGCCACCCACTCCTGGATCCAATTTTGACACTTGTCGTCTGGGTCCAAGATGATACTAATTAGTATTTCTTGCAGGAAGAAGCAGATGGTGCCCTCAAGGGGATAATTTTTTTGATGTAATGAACGGAACAAAAGAATTATTGCAGAGGTGAGGTCAAGGTGAAAGGACCCAAAGAAGACATGATGAAGCACCCAGATCCAGCAAGAATAGAAAGTCATTACTTCTCCTTTGCTTGACATGACAAAAAAAAAAAAAAAAAAAAAAAAAGACAGGTGATACCAGAACCTGATAAGAAGCAAGAGCTATGATCACAGCAGAAGGGTCACTCAACAACATCTGAAATTGTAAGGAGAAGGATAGAACTACTGCCAAGGACTAGCAGGAAGATAAAAAATAACTTGAACACAAAGATAATCAGGTGATTATTAATGAATAACTTAGTTTGTCTCTGGCTACTTTTTCCATTCAGACAACAATTTCATAGCTACTGCCAAGGCCTAGCAGGAAGATAAAAGGGGAGAATACTCTGGCTACTTTTTCAATTCAAACAATAATCTCCCCCCTCCTCTCTCCCTCCTCTGTCTAGAAATCCCCAGTGTTTCTTGTTCCCATCTTTATATTTATGTGTATGCATGTTTAGCTCCCGCTTGCAAGTGAGGAAAAACACCCATTGGGTATTATGCTCGCTACCTGGGTGACAGGATCATTTGTATCCCAAACTTCAGTTTCACACAATATACCTACAAACCTGCATATATACCCTTTGATCTACAATAAAAGTTGAAATTATTAAAAGAATAAAGTGAGTCACACATTTTTTTGGTTCCCCAGTGCATGTAAAAGTTACATTTTATTTTGGTCCATTAAGCATGTAATAACACTATGTCTAAAATACAATGTACTTACTTTAATTAAAAAGTACTGTATTCCTAAAAAAAAAAGAAAATAACAATTTCCTGCCAGCATCTCCAATTAACTGGACCCAACTAAAATCTAGAGGGGAAAGGAGCTGGGGTGAAGCAGTGTGTAGAGATATATCTTTCTGGGCAAGGAGCAAGAAAAAGATGGAAGAAAAGATCTAATGAACAAGCAAAATAATCAAGAGAGTCACTATTATTAATGGAGTCTTTTCAGGCAGCTAAATGCAATTTGAACTGACATATCTTAACTGGCACAGTGAGATAAACACAATGCTAAAGGTATGATCAAACTGTTGAGAGGGCAAAGGAATCAGTTACTCACTCTGCCAATTAGTGTTGGAGAATGTTCTAGAGAGAAACAATGTATAAAAACTTGATACTGGAAGGAGAAAAAATAACTTGAGCACAAAGACAATCAGGTGATTATTAATGACTAACTTAGTTTGTCTTGAACATAGAATTATTATAATAAAGGAGTATTTAGAAAGGGGCAGCATCACAGGCTTTGTGGTCAAAAATATATGTTGAAATTAGAGTCTAATGAATTTTCTATTTTTTTTTTTAGTATTAAGAGGATTGAATAAGAGGGTAGAGAGACGAGACATTATAAGATATTGTGATAGTGTAGGATGTAGTAAGAATGATTTCCAGGAAATGAAGCATTCTGATTCCTGAAAATATGTAAAATTAAACTTATTTTATTTATTTTTATATTCATGCATATAGTGTAGTTTCTGTCACATGGTAGGTACCTAAATTATAATTGGAACAGGTATGAGTCCATGTTTTGTGGGGTATGTATATAAGTTAGGAAAATATGTTTAGAAAAACAGAATACAAATTATGAAAACATTAGATATCTGGCTTGAGAGGAGGTTATGCAATTAAGTGGCCCTGAAGTTTAAGCCTCATTAGCCTCACAGTAAATCTGCCTCTGCTCTGGATTAAATAAATGGACACTGTCATATTCATAGGCAATTACAATACAAGTAAATTATATAATAGATTAAAAAATACTGTTTAAGCAAAAGAAGCATGCGATACTTTCTTTCATTGTTAGAATAGAGGGGGGGGTAAGAAATAATTGTTGAAATGTTAGGTAAATGGTTGGCTGTTACATACTTCAATGATTCCAAAAGTATTTATGAGTGTATGTAATGTACCAGGCATTAAGCTAGAGCATACAGAGAGAGAAGATATAGTCAATAATTTATGAATATCACATAAGAATGAGAGAAACAAGTAACTATAGGTTACATGCTGTGGTTGATAAATGAAAATGGTGTTAGAATGATACAGAGAAGGATTATCTACATTAGTCTTGGTTCTCTGTGGTTGGAAGCATGACATAATATTAAATGGGAGATGTAAGCCAGAGCTCTATCATTAGGGAACTTATATGCTCACATTTTTGTTTTGAAAAAATCTCTAGCTGCACAAGAGAGGATAGATCAATGATAGTATAAATGAGGAAACTACTGCAGCAAATGGTTATGGGTGCTGTAGGAAAAGATTAATAAACATAACTAAAATATGAAAAATGGGTATTGCTGAAAGAGAGAAAATTTTAGTGGAATCAACAGAACTTAATTAAGTTTTATTGTGTTTTGTTTTTAAATATATTTTTTAATTTTTAATTTTTGTGGGTCCATAGTATATATATATATTTATGGTGTAAAAGGGATATTTTGATACAGGCATATAATGCATAATAATCACATTAGGGTAAATGGGATATCTATAACCTCAAACATTTATTCTTTATGTGTATTGCAAGCAATCCTCTTTTAGTTGTTTTAAAATGTATAATAAACTATTGTTGACTGTAGTCACTCTGTTCTGCTATCAAATACTAGATCTTATTCATTCTATCTAACTACATTTTTGTATTCGTTACTACCCTCTTCCTCCCCAATATCTACTACTCTTCCTAGACTCTGGTAATCATCGTTCTACTCTCTATACCCATGAGTAAGAACCTGCAAAATTTGTCTGTCTGTGCCTGGCTTACTTCCCTTAACATAATGACTTCCAGTTCCATCCATGTTGTGGCAAATGATGCGATCTTACTATTTGTTGTGGCTAATACTCCACTGTGTATATGTACCACATTTTTGTTATCCTCTGTTGATGGACACAGAGTGCTTCCAAATCTTGGCTACTGTGAAGAGCACTACCAAAAAAAAAAAAAAAAAAAAAAAAGGAAAATGCAGATATCTCTTCAATATACTGAATTCCATTTTTTGGGGGGTATATATCCAGCAGTAGAATTGCTGGACTATATGGCAGCTCTATTTTTAGTCTTCTGAGGAACCTCCGAACTATTTTCCCTAGTGGCTGTACTAATTTATGTTCATAACAAAAGTGTACTAGGCTTCCCGTTTGACAGAATTTAAATTTGGATTGAACAATCACATGACTGGAAGAGAAAAATGAAGGAATAGTGTACTAGTCCATTTTCACACTGCTGATAAAGACATATCTAAGACTGGGTAATTTATAAAAGAAAAAAATGTTTATTGGACTTACAGTTCCACATGACTGGGGAGGACTCACAATCATGGCCGAAGGCAGTAGGAGCAAGTCACATCTTACATGGATGGCAGCAGGCAAAGAGAGAACTTGTGCAGAAAAACTCCCATTTTTTTAAACCATCAGATCTCATGAGACTTATGCATCATCACAAGAACAGCATGGGAAAGACCTGTCCATGATTCAGTCACCTTCCACCAGCTCCCTTTCACAGCATGAGGGAATTATAGGAGCTACAAGATGAGATTTAGGTGGGGACACACAATATAATTCTGCCAATGGCCCCTCCCATATTTCATACCTTCACATTTCAAAACTGATCATGCCTTCCCAACAGCCCACCAAAGTCTTAACTCATTTTGCCATTAACTCGAAAGTCCAAAGTCGAAAGTCTCACCCAAGGCAAAGCAAGTCCCTTCTGCCTATTAGCCTGTAAAATAAAAAACAAGTTAGTTACTCCCTAGATACAATGGGGGTAGAGTCATTGGGTAAATGCAGCCATTCCAAATGGGAAATTGGCCAAAAAAGGGGACTACAGGCCCCATGCAAGTTCAAAATTCAGTGGGACAGTTAAATCTTAAAGCTCCAAAATAATCTCCTTTGACTGCATGTCTCAAATCCAGGTCACACTGATGCAAGAGGTGGGTTCCTATGGTCTTGTGAAGCTCCACCCCTGTGGCTTTGCAGGGTACAGCCTCTCTCTAGGCTGCTTTCATGGGCTGGCATTGAGTGTCTGCAGCTGTTCCAGGCACACGGTGCAAGCTGTCAGTGGATTTACCATTCAGGATCCTGGAGGACGTGGCCCTCTTCTCACTGTTCCACTAGTTGGTGCACCAGTAAGGACTCTGTGTGGGTGCTCCCAACCTACATTTTCCTTTTGCACTGTCCTAGCAAAGGTTCTCCACAAGTACCCTGCTCCTACAGCAAATTTCTGCATGGACATTCAGGTATTTACATACATCCTCTGAAATCTAGCCGGAGGTTCCCAAACCTCATTTCTTGATTTCTGTGCACTTGCAGGCTCAACACCATGTTTATGCTCCCAAGATTGAGGCTTGCACTTTCTGAAGCCATGGCCAGAGCTTAACATTAGCCCCTTTCAGTGATGGCTGGAGTAGCTGGGACACAGGGCACCAATTCCCTAGGCTGTACACACCACGGGATCCCTGAGCCCAGCCCATGAAACCACTTTTTCTTCCTAGGCCTCTGGGCCTGTGATGAGAGCGGATGCTGTGAAGACCTCTAACGTTCCCTGGAGACATTTTCCTCATTGTCTTGGGATTAACATTTGGCTCCTCGTTACTTAGGCAAATTTCTGCAGCCGGCTTGAATTTCTTCTCAGAAAATTGGATTTTTTTTTCTATTGCATTTTCAGGCTGCAAAATTTCTGAACTTTTATGCTGTTTCTCTTTTAAAACTGAATGTCTTTAACAGCACCCAAGTGACCTTTTGAATGTTTTGCTGCTTAGGAATTTCTTCTACTAGATACCCTAAATCATCTCTCTCAAATTCAAAGTTCCACAAATCTCCAGGGAAGAAGCAAAAGGCTACCAGTCTCCTTGCTAAAATATAGCAAAAGTCACTTTTACTCCAGTTTCCAACAAGCTCTTTATCTCCATCTGAGACCACCTCAATCTGGATTTCATTGTCCATATCACTATCAGCATTTTTGTTAAAAGCTTCAACAAGTCTCTGGGAAGTTCCAAACTTTCCCACATTTTCCTGTATTCTGGGCCTTCCAAACTTTCCAAGCTCTGCCTGTTATTTAGCTCCCAAATTGCTTCCACATATTTGGGTATTTTTACAGAAGCACCCTACTCTACTGGTATCAATTTACTGTATTAGTCTGTTTTCCCACTGCTGATAAAGATGTATCTGAGACTGGGTAACTTATAAAGGAAAAAGAGTTTATTGGACTTACATTTCCACATGGCTGAGGAGGCCTCACAATCACGGTGGAAGGCTAGGAGGAACAATTCACATCTTATGTGGATGGCAGCAGGCAAAGAGGGTTTGTGCAGAGAAAATTCTGTTTTTAAAACAACTGTATCTCATGACACCCATTCACTACCCCAAGAAAAGCACTGGAAAGACCTGCCTCCATGATTCAGTCATCTCCCACCAGGTCCCTTCCACAACATATGGGAATTATAGGAGCTACAAGATGACATTTAGGTAGAGACACAGAGTCAAACCATATCAAATACCAAGTGGGTACCCATTTTTTATGATTGATTGGGTGTTTTATGGTGCCTTTAACCAAAGTACAGAATGTAGAATGAAGATAAGATTGTGGATAAATGTTAATGAGTTTGAGTTGAGAGATATATGCTGTATCTGATCTTCCTGTAAGATATTAGTGTAAAGATAACCAGTAGGCAATCAAATACATGAATGTGCAGCTCATCAGCAAGGTGTCAGTCCAAGACAGAGATTTGGGTAATGGGTCTACACATCGCAGTTGTACCTACGAGCATGAGGGAAATCACTGAGCAAAAGAGAGATTACCTTTGGCTATAAGTAAGAAAATCTGATAAAAATGGCTTACATAATAATGTTGATTTGCTTTTACAATAAAATTTAGAGTGATTCATTCCAGAGTTTGTTTGACAACACTAATTGACAAAGTCTCCGGTGATCCAGTGTTTCAATTTATCTGGCTCTGCAACAAAATTATTCCAAAATGTATTGGTATAAATCAAAAATTTATTATGTTCAGATTGTGAAGGCAAGAAATTTGGATAGTCACAGTGGGGACAATTTTTCTCTACTCCCAAAAGTTGGGAGAGTTAACTCAAGGATTCAAAGGCTAGGGGCTGGATTCACATATGTGATTTAGATTTCATCTAAACATCTCTTGATGTGCTTTCATGTGTGCTTTGTCACAGCATGGCAGCCCAGTCCCAAGAGTAAAATAAACCCAGAAGCTTTCTTTCCCTTTATGACCTACCCTCCAAAGTCTTGCAGTGTAACTTGTGCCACACTTTATTCATCGAAGCCATCAAAAAATTTGACCCAGGTCCCAGTGGAAAGGAAATCATTTTGCCTCTTTAGCGGGAGTGACAACTGTCATAGGCAATAAGTTCTGGAACAGTATTTGAGATCTGAAATCTTGCTGTATCCTTTTGGAAAATATAATTTTTTAATAGCCTGGATCCTTCCAGTGTAATCATTTATCATCTGCGTGGTATGATCCTTACCCCACTGTGCAAAGTTTCCTCTTCACTACAGGTATTAGGATCCAGAAAGGATGTAGCTAGAGCTCTCCTAAAAAAGTTCCCAGAAGTCTACACAGAAAAGATGCATTTATATCCCACTGGCCACAAGGTAGTCATATCTTCAAATCTAGCTTCAAGACAACTGGGGAAACGTGTTATTCCAGATGACCATTTTCAATGGCTAAAAAGTAAAATATATGGAAAGATAAACAATTAGCAATCTCTAGAATAAATCTCTAGAGTATAAAACTAATAACTATATGAAAGTTGCTTTGCTACCATATATAATTTTTAAAAATTACTACACTTTCAAGACAGTTACATTCAAAAATAGCTTTAGCTTTTGTTTTGATTAGAAATCAATTTTTTACAGACATATAGCTATTGTAGTGTGTAGACTCATGAAACTTATGATATTCATCATTTTAAAACAAATTATTCTTCAGAATGTCAGTTTTACTGTCTGTTAAAACTTGACTTCCCTGCTTCAGAATCCTGCTTACTTGGTTTGTTTGACATTGAGTCAAATCAGTATTAAAGTGAGGATCGCTGACAATGGCATAGGTCAATTTTGAAAAATCAATTCGAAATGAATAGATTAAAGAAAGAAGTTTACTGTCAAATATTTTTTACTCAGGTTTGGCACTGCTATAATTGATTCCAATGAGGGCTAAAAGCACTATGCTCTTTTCCATATAAAAGTATTTAAATTGCAGATTTCTGAACATTCAAAAAAGGTAAATATAATGGAATAATAAAACAGACTCACATCTCCCTAGTATTGAAAATGATGGACAAGATTATACTGAAACACATGACTGGCTCTTTTTCACCTCTACAATATTATTCTACTCGTGTCCTTAGGAACCCTGTTTCCTTAAGCTGTTAATATGGAACACTATAAAATAGAAACTGAAGTTATACATTTTTGATATTGCACGATTTCATAGAACATTGAAGATGTCAATAAATATAATAAATATCCAATAAAAGATGCATTTGTCAATATTTTCCAAACCTATCTGTTCACAGAATGTCTCTCACACACAGCATCTTGAAAGAAATAAATTTATCTTGCTTTCTATGCCTTTGGGAATGAGAAAGATGTTTTCTCAATGCTTGCCTCTCTCTGTTTTAGCTATAAGTGTAATCCCAATCACATGTAGTTATATTGATACTTAAAAGATAATCATTCATGTACAAAATGTACTAAATAACAGGTGCTTGATAAGTGTTGGAAATACACAAATTTATCTTCAGCCTCTATCAAGGAACTCACTAAGTGTAGGGTAGGCACATAAACACAGATACTTATATATAATAAAGATAATTTTACGATAGAAGAATATGCAGGGAGCTATGAGGTCACAGAAGAATGGCATTTTGCTGAAAACAAGAATAGGTTGAGAAAAAGACATTGAAGGCTTCCTGGAGGAACTCATGATTGATTTGGATTTTGGAAGATCAGCATGAGCTTAGTGATTGGCAGGATAGAGGATGGAAGATAGGAGGGAAAATATTTTAGATATCAAGAGAAAGAATCATGAAGTTGTAAAACATCATGTGTCAGGCACAATAGGGAAGAATAGAAACCAAAGCTGAAGTTGTGTCATGGAGGAGCTTGGATATAATTTCAAAGAGCCAGAACTTCATTCTGGCATGTGGGTCATTGAAGAAATTCAGCAGTGATGAGGTTTGACACTGGAATTAGGCTTTTGGAAGATCATTCCAGCCATAATGGAGAAAATACATATAATTCTGCATATCTCTGCCTAGATAACCAGCAAAAGAATTTAGTAAAGAATGATAGCTCACAGAACCATTGAAATGCCTAGAAAAACAGGCTTCAGATTAAATTTACTGGAGAAGTACTCTGAACAACACTACAAACTTGGCTGACAGTTTGTGATACTGATACTAATCAACTCAAGACTGCAAAAGAACAGCCTGACATTGAAAGCCATGCTGCTTTCTGCCACAACCTGTTACAGCAAAACAGACACTTTACTTTTAACTTCAGAACTGAAAACTTGATATATGTTTGATTGATGAAATCTAGATAATACGTCTGCATACTGGCTGCAAGGGAGACTAGGAAGTAGTAGCTTTCTATCTTTTAAAGGAAAAACTTACAAAGTGAGATATACTCAAAAGGATAAAAAATAAAATTATTCAATTTTGACGATGACAGGGAAGGATGGAAACTATAAAAGGGATACAAAAAATTGCAGTCAGATAGGAGGAACATGTTCTAGGATTCTATAGTGCTGTGAGGTGACTATGGTTAATGGTTTATTATATATTTTCTAATAGCTAGAAGAGAGATGATTATAACCAAAAGCAATGATAAATATTTGAGTGGTGAGTATGCTAAATATCCTGATTTGATCATTTCATATCATATACATGTATCAAAATATATCACAGTGTATCACATAAATATATATATATATAATTATTTCAAGTCAGTTAAAACTAAAATAGAAAAGATGTCCATTTAAAAAACTACAAGTGGAAGATGTTACAACAAAGAAGGAAAACAACAGTCTAGGCATGAAAAGTGGATGACCAGAACTAGCACAGTGAGTATCAGGGTGCTTAAGATGATGAAGAAGGGAAAAAGTCAAGAAGTAGTTAAGATGTAAAATAGTCAGTAGGTTATGAATGATACGTGTTAGAATATATGCCTGACTTTCCATTTTAAAATTCCAAGGGATAGTAGACCTTTAATAAAAATAAATAATAGGAAAGAATGCAGCCTATGTGAGGCAGATCGAAAAGGAAAGAACATAATTACAAAAGTATTTAATATAATGATATTAATAAAAGTATACATGAATGTCCAATAAAATGTAAGATAAACTTATTTTATGTAATGTATAAACCATATAAAATAAGTTTGACACATACAAGTTCGATACTTAGCGCGCACTCAGGGATAAGAGAGTACATTAAAATTCAAAAACATATTAGTGGAAGTTAAAACCTTAAAAATAAATGCAAAATCCTGATGAATGTGAAGTGACTTATAACAACTGAAATTACCATAAATTAAAAAGTTATAGGACCTCTTGTTATATGTATATAGTTAAACCAATCACTGGGTCAGAAGGACATGTGGGCTTACAGGCTCATTTAGCAGCAATTTAATACCTTGAATCAATGCAAATTTATTCCCTTACAGTTCTGGAGATCAGAGGTTAAAAATGGTTCTCACTAGGCTGAAAGCTAGTTGTCAGTGATGCTGTGTTCCTTTTGGAGCCTTTAGGGCAGAATTGGTTCCTTGACTTTTCCAGTTTTCAGATGCTGCTCCATTTCTTGACACCTGCTGTCTTCTTCTTAATCAGCAGAGTAGCATCTTTAGGTCTGTAGATTGATTCTTCTGACTCCTTCTTCCACTCATAAAAACTATGGTGATTACATTGTGATAACAACATTTGACCTAATAACCTAATAATTACATTCTAACAATAACATTCTGATTATTCAGAACAATAGCCTTATTTTGAGGTCATCTGATTGGCATTTTAAATTACACATGCAATATTAATACCCCTTGCCATAGTCATACAACATATTTACAGGTTCCAGGAATGAGCACATGGACAGCTTTGGGGGTTCAGGGACATTGTTCTGCCTATCAGAGATGGTAAAGGCTTAAATCTTTCGACGGTACCCTACTTATTGATTTGCTGCTTTAGTGTTTTCATTTCTTCTGTGACCACATGCTTGCACTGAATCTCTCCCTGCTTGAATTACACATAGAGGTTTCTGTATTCCTGATTGAGTACTAACTGAAATAAGGAATTTGAGCCCTGGGTTTATCTGGCCAACAACAGAACCGTACAAGGAGAGAAAAGAGTTGGGACAAATTCCTTGAGGCTTGAGATGATGTGGTGTATTCAAAGACATGCATGAAAGGGGGTGGAGGAGGACGGCGCAGGGCAGATGAAAGCACAGGGAAGGACTTTGGGTTTACTCTGAATGAGACGGAAAGCCAGTGGAGGGTTTTGGTCACATAAGTGACTTGAAATGAAAGTGTGTAGATTGAAATTTTTAAAAAATAATTCCTTAGATTATATGGAGATTAAACTTCAGTCGTATATGTGTTTTAAACTTCACAGTTTCTCCCCATTTTTATAATACAGTTACAGTATGTAACTGTACTCACTCTAACCTCAACAACTTTTTCCACTCTCATTAGCATCAAAATTCTTTTAATATTTTATATGATTTGATTTTCTAAATGCTCTTCTGGTTATTAAGTGGCATTGAAATTGAAAGCACAAATGTCTTATGCCTATCATGTACCTTTTCTTTTCCATATATGTGCAGCTAAGTTATGTGCTAAAAAAAAAAAAAAAAAAAAAAAACCCTTACTCTGTCTTGCTCCTCTTTCACTCTCTAAAGATGTGAATAAAAATAAAAATACAACACATATGTAACAACCCCAAGAAAGGCAGTGATTAGCATCTGTAAGCTTCTCAAGTGTTAACATTCTTAGCATAAAGTTAGGGTGATTAATTCACCTTAAACATAAAAAATGTTTATATGTATTTTAAAATATTTTTGCTAATATCTCTTATCTGGGATAAAGTTTTGTCACCAAAATTTTCGAATTTCCTTTTCCAAAAAAACATTGCTTACTTGGTAATTAAAATTCAATTAACTTTCTTGGAAAAATATTTAAAAGGCTCAGATTTTTACTAGAATAGGAAACAAAAGAATGCTCACTTGAAAATAAATTTATTAGACAGTTACATTTTATCTCTTTTTATTATCTCTACTAGTCCATTTTATATAAAGCATTGTATAGAAATTCAATTTGATAACTATATCCTAATATTTCTGTCTTCTTTACAAGGCTGTTGCAAAAATCCATTCATTTTCATGCTGTATTTGAAAATGGAAAAATTAAATATAAATTGAGTCAATTTTAATATGGTAATACTGATGCAACATTAATAGACATTAAGGTATTTGAAAGGTTATAATTGAATTGAAAATGTTCTGTATTGTTAACATTAATTTTATAACAGTACTTAACATATTTGCCACCCTATATTGAGAATGAGTTCCAAAGAGTTACTTATAGATTTCCCCCAAAAGACTCATAAAGTCAGGAAAAGGTCAACACAGTAAGTCTCATCTTTTCTGGAAGGGCAAACTATAAGAACTACTTTTCTCAAAGGAAAAATAAACTTGCCTCTAGAATTCAGTATGTTGATATGCTAGTTCCTGTCAGTCTATGCCCTCGTCTTACAAACTCAATTTGAGGTCAGCTATTGGATTTGAACTATAATAACTATTTACACTGCACAACACATTTCTTAACTGTAGATTTTTGTATGCTTTGAATTAATAACTAAATCTATACTACATCAACTGTCTTAGTAATATAAATGATACATTTAGTAATATAAATGATGCATTATGTAACACGATGTAACAGAGTATCTTTAAAACTTTTCAACAAAGGCCATGAATTAGCTCATTTTCCTCATATGTAATATAGGCATGGAGGCATTCTAGTTAATATAATTCTCACAGCAGCATTTAATATATAAATATAAATACTTATTCTTATATATATGAGATTTCATAAAAATCACTCTCAGTTTTCACTCAATATGGAAAAAATCACAATTTCTCATTTATGATTTATCTCAGTTGCATTTAATGATTAAAAGGTTATAAAGAGAAATTTCTTCTCACTCTTTTAAGGGCCAGTCCCATATAATGTCATCAATTATCACTTCACAGTTAAATGTTTTCTTTGTTTTTTTGCTTTTCTCAATTATTATTATTATTGTTGTTGCTGTTGGTTTTTGCCTAGAATTTTTAGCCTGGGCACATGAACAATTAGATCTTAAATGTCAAAAAAGTCTACTTAATCACATATAAAACACATCAATGTTTTCATGGAATAACTATAAAGCGGTAATTTTTTTTTCTAACTCAAAGTGTGTCTATTTTATTATATTTAGTCCAACATCATAGAAGACTTTTTAAGAGGGAAGTGTTTTAAAGTGAATTTAAAAGCATATTTGAAGTAATACAAAGAAAATGAGAGTATTTGAATAAAATTAAGCAATATTGGGGGAGTTTTGAAAAATAAAAGCCATCAGCTCAATATACAAGCATTCCTATTACTTGTAGTGCCTATAGAAGCTTCTGCTCTAATGTTTTCTTAAAATTGCTGTTACTTGTGTACCTGGAAAATTGAATCAGCACAACACAGGTGCAGTATTTAGTCTAAGGCAAGAAAGACCCTTTCATAAACCATAAGGAATTCTGTCTGGATAGAAAGTAGAGTTTCTGTGGTCAAGAGTATGTGGCCACCCTGAGGCCATGCTCCCCGCTCTAAACCAAGCCTCACTGTTCAAACAGCATTGAGTCTTTATCCAAAGACTACAAGTGTCTCTACAGCAGGTCCTTGCTTATAAGCCTGGATCATTGATCTGGTACCAGTCATACTCCTAAAGTCTAAGAGATGACCAGTGAGCATCTCTTGTTGCAGAGGGCTTGAGTATAAACAGACCAGGAATATTCAGTGTGGGCTATCCAAACACTTTGCATGGAGCCTTTAAGATGCTAGTTGGAGATGAATGAGTCTATGGATTCTAAAATTCGATCATGTTTCTCAGCCTCATCTTACATTAAGAAACTTAAAATAACAATGCAGGTGGGGTGACTGTGAAGTATCATTGCTGGGAAAGAAAATACATGAAGAAAAATCAAATTTGGGACCCAGACATTCCTTTCATTTTTAGGGATATACTTAGTGTGGAACATAACCAAATCATAACTAGGTTTGTCTCTTATTGTTGTTTTAATGTTAATTAAATGACAGAGTTCTGCTACTACCTCAGTATAAATGTACTGTTTCAGAAAGATCTTGTTTTCCTTGTTTCATTATGTTATTTTAGATATAAATAAATCTTTTAGATGCAACAAAGAGTCTCAGTTTGGTAATGTGTAGTTTTGAATATGTTAGTTAATTCGTTAATCTTCACACTTTTCCCTATCCCTTTATATTAAGCAAAAAGTATCTGACATTCCTCTGACTCTTTTTAACTTTTATTATAGTTTAAGTGGATACATGGGCAGGTTTGTTACATGAGTGTATTGTGTGAGGCAGATGTCAGGGGCCCAATTAATCCCATCACCCATATGTATTTTAGAATAGTTGTTTTTTTCTAATTTTATGAAAAATGATGTTGATAGCTTGATGGAACAATGTTGAATTTGTACATTTCCTTGGGCAGTGTGACCATTTTAACAATATTGATTTGATTCTTCCAAATCCATGAGCATGGAATATTTCTCCATTTCTTTGTGCCATTTACAATTTATTTTAGCAGTGTTTTGTAACTAACTGTCCTTGTAACTATCCTTGTGGAGGTTGTTCAACTTCCTGGTTAGATGTGTTCTTAAGTATTTTATTTTTTGAGGCTATTGTAAATAAGATTGAATTCTTGATTTGGCTCTCACCTTGAACATTATTGGTGTATAGAAATGCTACTGATTTTTGTACATAGGTTTTGTATCCTGAAACTTTATCATTATCAGTTCCAAGGGACTTTTGATGGAATCTTTTAAAGTTTTCTAAGCATAGAATCATATTGTCAGTGAAGAGAGATAGTTTGACTTCTTTTCTTGTTTGGGTGTGATTTACTTCTTTCTTTTGCCTGATTGTTTTGGTTGGGACTTCCAGTACTATGTTGAACAGGAGTAATGAGAGTGGGCATTCTCATCTTGTTCCATCTCTCAAAGGGGATGCTTCCAGCTATTGCCTGTTCAGTATGATGTTGGCTGTGAGTTTGTTATAGCTGGCTATTATTATTCTGAGGTATGTTCCTTGGATGCCCAGTTTTTTGAAGGTTTTAATCATGAAGGAATTTTGAATTTTATTTATCAAAAGCTTTTTTTTTCATGTCTATTGAGATGATCATATGGTTTCTGTTTTTAATTCTGTGAATGTGGTAAATCATATTTGGTGATTTGTGTATGTTGTGTATATTGTGTGTTGAACCTTGTGTTTGTGTATGTTGAACCTTGCATACCAGGAATGAAGCCTATTTGATTGTGGTGAATTAACTTTTTGAGGTGCTGCTGGATTCATTTTGCCAGTATTTTGTTGAGCATTTTTGCTTCTATGTTCACCAGGAATATTGGGCTGCAGTTTCATTGTGTCTTTGCCAAATTTTGATATCAAAATGATGCTGACTTTGTAGAATTAATTTTGAAAGAGTTCTGCCTCCTCTATTTTTTGGAACAATTTTAGTAAAACTAGTACTAGCTCTTTTTTGCAAGTTTGGTAAAATTCATCTGTGAATCCATCTGGCCCAGGGCTTTATTTTGGTTAGTACATTTTGTTTTATTACTAATTGAATTTCAAAACTCTGTCTGTTCATGGTTTTAATTTCTTCCTGATTCATTCTTGGGAGGTTGGAGGTTGTGTGTTTCAGGATTTTGTCCACATCCTCTGGATTTTTAGTTTGTATGCATAGAGGTGTTTACAGTAGTCTCTAAGGGCTTTTTATATTTCTGTGGGATTAGTTGAAATTCTGATTGTGCTTTGGCTTTTCTCCCTTTTTCTTTTAGGTTTATCTAACTAGCAGTCTGTCAATCTTGTTAGTCCTTTCAAAAAACCAACTTTTTCATTTGTTGATCCTTTTTATGGATTTCTGGGTCTTAATTTTGTTTGGTTCTGCTCTGGTTTTAGTTATTTCTTTTCTTCTGCTAGTTTTGGGGTTAGTTTGTTCTTATTTTTCTAGTTCCTCTAGGTATGCTATCAGTTCATTAATATGAGATCTTTCTAATTGCTTGATGTAGGCATTTGGCCCTGTAAACTTTCTTCATACTGCTGCTTTGCTGCATCCCAGAAATTTTGGCATGCTGTGTCTCTGTTTTAATTTTTTTTTCAAGAATTTTTTTAAATGTCTGTCCTAGTTTCACTGTTTATCCAAAAGTTATTTAGGAGTAAATTGATTAATTTCCATGGAACTCTGTGGCTTTGAGAGATTTTCTTGTAATTAATTTCTATTTTTATTCCATGCGGTCCAAGAGTATGGTTAGTATATATTTTATCTTTATATTTTTGAAGTTATTGAAACTTGCTGTATCACAAAGCATGTTATCAATCTTGGAGTATATCCCATGTGCCAATTAGAATGTATATTCTGCATTTCATGGGTAGAGTATTCTATAGACATCTATTAGGTCCAATTAATCAAGACCTCAATTTAAGTTCGGCATTTATTTGTTAGCTTTCTGTCTTAATGATCTGTTTAACACTGTCAGCGGCATGTTGAAATCACCCACTGTTATTGTGTGGTTGTCCAAGTCTTTTCATAGGTCTGAAAGTACTTGTTTTATGAATCTGGATGCTTCACTTTGTGGTGCATATATATGTAGAATAGTTTAGTTTTCCTGTTGACTTGAATCATTTGTCATTATGTAATCCCCTTCTTTGTCCGTTTTAACTGTTTTTGGTTTAAAATCTGTTTTACTTCTTCTCTTTTTTCTCGCTTTCTATTTGCATGGTAGATCTTTCTTCAACTCCTTACTTTGAACCTATGAGTGTCTTTACATATGAGATGGGCCTGAAGACATCAGACAATTGGGTGTGTTTTTACATAATCCAACTTGCCACTCTGTTCCTTTTCAGTGGGGCCTGGCTTTGGAAGGCTGAGGGTTTGCCTTATATGAACCCTTTAAGATGCGGTCAAGATACTTGAAAGGGACTCGAGCTGGCTGAACAAACTATTTGAATTGTTTTCTGCTTGCTTGCCAATAAACATATGATTAGTAAATGTTGTAGGTGTGGCAGAAAATTTGTTTTGGGACTTGTTTTATCATAATCTGTTGGGCGGTTTGTGGGAGAGCAATTTCACCCACCTCAAAAATATTTTTGAGCCTATAATTAGCCAGTTAGTTTTGAAACACAAGTAAATCTTAGAACATTCAACTATTTCTCCTTCAGATGAAGCATAATGAAAACCAATATGAAGGGATCTGTAGTAAAGATAAAGGTTAACTTGGTTAGAGCTTCTGAATTTAATAATGTTATAGAGCATTGTTTTAAAAAGTATTTCCATAAAGATTTATTTGAATATGGGGGAAAAAATTCATCTTTAGTTCCCATTTCCAAGTTAATTTTAAATTTCTTCTTATGTTTCTGCCACCTTCTTATGTTTCTCTGTCAGTTAATTTAAGGTTATCTCAGTTTCTTGGTTTCCTCAGAGATCACAATCCAGACTCAGGCCTAACATCAGCTGCCCAGGAACTTTGCCCCATGAGGTCAGATATCGAGTGTCACAACCAAGCGCATTAGGGGCTTAGTTTCATGTCTAGAGGACATTTAGCTTGCTCTTTCTATGCAAGACAAGCAATCTCTTTCCTCCTAGAAGCCTGAGAGAGTGAGCAGAAAAATCCCCAAGGAAAAAATATCATAATCTTGCTACATTATAGTTACAGATTCTCTCTTTCAAAATATAGTTTTAAGAAAGAAAACATCCAAATATAGAGTGAAAGATTATGTATATGATATATATCTCTCATATATGTATATTAATTCAACTTTTTGAAAAAAAAAAAAGGAGACAAGTAGAAAATAAGCAAAGAAAACTAAATGGTCAGTTTTGAAAATAAAAATAATCCCATATGACAACTGCACATAAAAAATGCTGGTTAGTCTTTAGAACAACACAACTTAAAATTGTCATTATACTGCAGTAACCTTGTTAGACTAAAAAACAAGGACATATGGAAAGTGGAAGTATTATATACTACTAGTGAATGCAAACTGGTGAAAACACTTTGGGAACTAATTTGGCAATATCTACTAAATCTGACTATGTGTATACCTTATGAGTCAGAAATTCCTCCTTTATATGTTCAGCAGTATTGTGCACATATACTCACCCAAGATATGCACAACTCTACACATAGGAGCACCATAATATTAGTCAAAAACTGGATATAACCCAAACATCATGCAACAAGTAACTTTTAGTATTCATAGATAGTAGTATTCAACAGATAACTTGTAGTATTCATTAAATGAAATACTCTATCACAATAAGAATGCTCAATTTCATGTTGCCACATGCAAAATCATGGATATATCTCACCATGATAATGTTCAAGAAAAAAAATCAGAAACAGAAAAGTGCAACATCATCTATGTAAAGTATGAAAAATTTATAACAGAGAAATCTCTAGTGTTAGAAGTCAATGTAGAATTTACTTTTGGGGGATAGTGACTTGTAAGGGGTATACGAGAAGCTCCTTTGGTGAAAATAATGTTCATTTCTTGATCTGAACCTCATTTATATAAATGCATTTGTTTTGTGAAAATTCATTTATTTATAATCTATATACTTTTAGATCTATATACAAATAGATTCTAGCCAGTAGGTGAATTCTGTAAATATGGAATCAGCAAATAACTAAGATATATGCTATAATTCATTAACATTTTCATCTTAATAATTCTTATTTTAGTAATTATTTGAAAAACCTCATGTTTTATTCTGATTTTTAGTTAAAGTAGTAATCACAGAATGTGTGTTCTGAAGTGAATTACAAAATATAAGGATATAAAAAACAATTTTTAAGTGCACTTTAAATGAACTTCAAAGATTCATAAAACTATTCTTAAAATCTATTTATCTACTACCACCAGTATTAAAGATCAAATAAGAAAGAAATGTGTTTGTCTTCAACTCTCTAACAATAAGCATAAAAACCATTAAAATATTTGATGTACCAAACTTGGGTGTTCCTCACAAAATATTTTGCGACCTGGAGTTTACATATCATATGTCAAGTGTTTTACATTACAATTTATCTGACTTTAGAGAGGTGGAAGTGTTTTATTAAGAGTTTAATAGGAACCAGGCACTCTATGATAAAAACAGACACTATGCCTGAACTCATGAATTTTACAGGTGCTAGGTGATAATGAACACTAAACAAATTTATAAGTAATATATTTATCTTGGAATATGATTAAAAGTAGTATGGAAAAAAAGAGGAAAAGAGAATAGCAGTATCTACTTATTTTTTAAGCCTGAATAATATTCCCTTGAGTGTATAAATGTATGCCCTATCTTCTTTATCTATTCATCCACTGATCTTTATTGGTTGCCTAATATTTTACACAATCCATCATTTACTCTGGATTTTAGGCTTTTCTAGATTTCCTTACACACCTGTGCTTTGTTTTATGGAATCTCCAAGGGCTATTTTATAGAAAGAGACAAAAAACCACTTTAGAGCAAAGAGGTTTTGAATGTTAATGGCACAAGGTTATCAAGATAGCAGCCTGTATGCTCTTTTATTATTTTTCTTTCTGCCTAAAATGAAAATGATCTTTAAAATTTATTTTATCTGAGAAATAGTGACCATTCGTAGATGTTTTTATAAAGCACCTTGGGTAAGTTTGCATATAAAGTATGCTGCTCATTCTGAATTCATTGTCTGCACGGATTTCTTTGCCAGGTCAATTATGAAAAGAAATAGTGACAGTAATAGAAATACCATTGATAAAGTCTATGTACTTGAGGCAGAAAGTCATTACTTTAATAAATGAACAAAGGGCCACTATCTGAAGAAAAGGAAATCCAAAGACCTCTGTAGTAAGTCAATTACTTTCAACATTAGGAAACAGTCATAGTGAGATGGGATTTGGGCAATAAGGAAAATGGAACAGAACCTGCAGATAAAAATTATTAATAAAGTGTCACAAGAAAAGAATAAGAAGACTCAAAGCAAGATCATATAGCCCTGACTAAGCTAGGGGACTGAGGGTTTGTTGATGAGAGCAATAATTACTAATTTTACCAGCATTTCAAAAAATAGGGTTTGTAAGTTAACATCAAACTCAATTATTGTATTATTGCTCATAGCTGAATGAACTGTAAGGAAACTCAATATAAGTCAACTCCCATTGTTTGCTGTAGTTGTTTTTTATAAAGTTACAGGGAGCATTAATTAGCAAATACCTAATCATTGCCTTTAGGTAAAATACTGGGTTCAATTTTTGCCAGACAATTAATCAACTGACCAATGTATAATTTTATGAGTGTTTCTGCTTAAAGATAATTTATTTAATATATGTTCTTAGGAAAAAGGTATCTGAACAGGATGAATGGAAGTTCAGGACACATATTTTCATGTGAAACTCTAGAGCACTGACATTTTTGACCAAATGAGAGCTTACATAGTCCCAGCAATTTATTCTATTAGAAAGTGGGCTTCTTTGGGGCAGGGCCTAATCTGTCTTGATTACAGTGGTGTTGTGAGGTTTAGCACAGTATTTGGCACAATTAAGCTTTCTAAAGACAGTTGTTGAAATAAATATCACCCCTCTCAGTGCCATTTGTGCTTTTATTGTCCACATTTTATTTGTAGTCCCCTTCTATCACTCTTCAATATTCCTCTTTTCAAAATACCTGCAGTTGAAATATCTTGACTGAACAGTTTAATTTTGTTTTCCTAAACTATATTTTGTTCCTTTTCATCAACTATAATAGATACTACCATGTTGTGGTCATTATTGTCCAAGTTTTCAGTAACTTCTTATCTGTATTAGTCTGTTCTTACACTGCTATAAAGATACTACCCGAGACTGGGTAATTTATAAAGAAAGGAGGTTTACTTGACTCACAGCTCTGCATGGCTGGGGAGGCTTCAGGAAACTTACAATCATGGCAGAAGGAAAAGAGGCACATTTTACATGGAATCAGGCGAGAGAGCGCGTGCGAGAGCAAGGGAAACTGCTTTATAAAACCATCAGATCTCCTGAGAACTCACTGTCATGAGAACAGCATGGGGGAAACTGCCCCCATGATCTAATCACCTCCCATCTGGTCACTCCCTTGACATATGAGAATTATGGGGATTACAATTTGAGATGAGATTTGGTTGCAACACAGAGTCAAATCACATCACTGTCCCTCCTCTACTGAGTATCAGTCTGAGTCAACTTTAGTAGTTTGCATTACTTCTTCAAGTTATTAAAGGAAACTCAAGTTCCAAAGCAATTAAATAACATCTGTTTATACAAACACACACACACACACACACACACACACACACACACAGAGAGAGAGAGAGAGAGAGAAATATCCACATACACCACACACAAATTTATTTCATTCATGTAATAATAATTCGGAGTGTTTAAAAGGCTGAACATCCCAAACTGTCCCTTGCCCAGGGATCACCTAAAAGTATTTTGAGAAAGCACCAACTATATCCTCCAGCTAGCTAGAATGTATTAATTACATACCTGCAAGAATTACATCTCCTTCTGTTTTTTTTTTCTTTTTTATTCTTCACTATTATATTATTTATTGCTTATTATTCATAAATGGTTTTCTATTCATTGCTGTTGACTCTACAAGGAGTCGAGGCAGTATATCATATGTCACGTATATTTTCTCCAGCATTCCAGTTTCATTCTTTCTAAATACAGCCTAAAGTATTTTAGGTTCTGACTCCCATGGTAACCTAGATGCTAGAAACTGTGCTTCATTTCAATGAGTTATAACCTATTCTGAGAACACAGCTAAGGTTACTAAAATGACACAGTAAGGTTGTGAATTTTATATATTTTAGGTTTGACATGTGCACACTCAAATAATTTTTCTGGTTGAAAATACTAGAAGCTTTCTTGAAAATTACTTGAGCAAACTTTAAAATTTATTTTAAGATAAAGGTAAGATAAAGGAGTAATTTCTTATTTACAGTGAAGAATGATCACATATATTTACTTCCTCTACCTGCTGAGAATTCAGTAGGAACTATAACAAAAGAAGTTAAAAATAAAGAAGAGCATCGAAGGGGGTAATAGTTAAACTAATTTATAAGAAAGTTTAAAAATGTGAATATTATATTTCTTATTTAAAAATTGTGAAAAGCTAATCAGTGCATACAAGGCCTGGGATCCTGGGAAATTAATTTTTTCTGAACTCTTTTCTATATAAATGAGTTGCCCCAAATCAGCATGACAGTACCATCTTGGTGGCTCAGTCTTTTTCGATCCTGTGAAAAAAGTACCATGACAGTCGGTAGAGTGATCTGCTGACCAGCCCATTTTCCTGGAACTGGAGCCAGCCACAGTGCCTAGAATGATCCACAGAGGTGACATCCAGAGCTCCTCAAGACATCTCTTTGATTCCATATTTGGAGAAAAGAGTCAAAGAATTACCTGAGGAGGAGAAATGGGTATCAGGGCCCACATGGATATTCATCTGGATGGGATGTCCACCATGGATAATACTGTGAACCCCAGCCAGCTCCAGGCAGAAGACAAGCAGTTAAAAATATCTCAAGGGCCGGGCGCGGGGGCTCACGCCTGTAATCCCAGCACTTTGAGAGGCCGAGATGGGCGAATCACGAGGTCAGGAGATCGAGACCATCCTAGCTAACACGGTGAAATCCCATCTCTACTAAAATACAAAAAAAAAAACAAAAATAAAAATTAGCCAGGCGCGGTGGCGGGCGCCTGTAGTCCCAGCTACACGGGAGGCTGAGGCAGGAGAATGGCGTGAACCCGGGAGGTGGAGCTTGCAGTGAGCCGAGATAATGCCACTGCACTCCAGCCTGGGCGATAGAGTGAGACTCTGTCTCAAAAAAAAAAAAAAAATCACAAGGAAGATAATCAAATTATAAGATGCTAGAATGTCCATGGCCCAAGGCAGTCTAAAGGCAGAACTGGACACATAAAATAAAGAGTTTCATAGCTGTAGGCTCATTAATTCACATAATGAAAAACTCAGTATAGACAAGGATATCATTAGTCCACATGCCACACTTTGGCAAATTGGTGGAAAAATATCTTCTTTGAAGTAATTTAGAAGCCTGTGAGATACAGATTTTGCTACACATTACACTATCTGCTATAACTCTAGAAATTTAACACTTTTTCTTGTATCACTTAACTTCATTAGTGCTAACAGGAATCTTTGAAGGTTGTATCACGCTGTATCTCATGTACCCGTGGTAGTACATGACACAGAGTTGCCAAAGGTTTTGTTGAATGAAGGATATTAGACCTTAAATAATTTCTGCTTCAACAATACAACTGTATTGTTTCTGAACATATTCAATTATATATGGTACACAAAATGTGTACATGATTACATGTTTTATTTTATATATTAGATGTTTAAATTTCTGTATGCTTATAAGCATATACTAAAGTTTGTCTTTCTTTTTAACTGAGCAAAGTATTTTATTCACTTAATATAAATATTCACAAAGGAAAGATAGTGTCCATGTTATACTCAGCATATGCACACACACACACGCACACACACACTCCCCTTTTCTTGTAATATTCTTTTCATCAGAAAAATAAAGCTTTTAGAGAGAAAGAGAAAAAAAAAACATTTTTACTGAATAAAAATTAATAGAACTTTTCTTTTTCTTTGGACCAAAGTTTACTCTTCAAGAAAACATCATTTTGACATCAATCAGTTATTTGCAAGAAACAAAATTTTGGTTTGACCCAGTCGAGACATGTTAAATGATGTGCTAAACTAGGCCTTTAAAATTGTTCCCCTTCATGTCCTGCACCAATTTCCTATACTACATTACACCCAGCATCTTATTTACTAGAATTGGTCATTTTGGTTTAGAAGCAAAAACAATTACTTCAGTATAACTTAGAGATTGTTATTTGCAAATCAAAAATACTCTGTTTACATCAGAGGCACACACTACTGAGCTGAGTAAATATTTTTTGTGGCTTCAGGATATAATTACTCTGATTTTAAAAAGATAAGCGTGTCTAGTTTACCTTTACATTGAATTTATACTAGACAAAAATTAAGTGTTGATTAGAGTATCATTGGCTCACTCTTGAAAAGAACACTTAATATCAGATATGACAAGGCAAATTATTTTTTCTTATGCCACTCTGACGATATTTATTTAGTACCTGAATGTAACATTTTGTATAGGTTTGCAGATCTGTTTAAAATACATTGTCAAACACTATTCAAAAAATAATCTATTTAACTCTGCAGTTCAATAAAGATATGAATTCAAAATATCAAAAATCTTCATTTGTATGTCTTTTACAATTCCTATTATTTTAGAACTGCTACATGGAAAGATTTTTCTGATATTTTTCATCAGAGAAGTTATGCATGAGTTTTTGTTTGTTGGTTTGTTTGAGATGGAGTCTCACTCTGTCGCCCAGGCTGGAACGCAGTGGCGCAGTCTCGGCTCACTGCAAGCTCCGCCTCCCGGGTTCACACCATTCTCCTGCCTTAGCCTCCGGAGTAGCTGGGACTACAGGCGCTCACCACCATGCCCGGCTAATTTTTTGTATTTTTAGTAGAGACGGGGTTTCACCGTGTTAGTCAGGATGGTCTCGATTTCCTGACCTTGTGATCCGCCCGCCTCAGCTTCCCAAAGTGCTGAGATTACAGGCGTGAGCCACCGCGCCCGACCTTGCATGAGTTTTTAATGTAAATTACAAAAAAGTTTGGAATTCTTAAGTGTAGTTGGAAATACACGTAGCTTATAAACGATTGCATTCTATGCTATCTAGGAGTTTGGCATTTATGACTGTGACTCACAAAGCAAAACCACAAAGTGATCAGCAAACTTCTGAAGAGGAACCAATGCAGGCAGAAACTGTGATAAGAACTATAAACGTCAGCATAATAAGATAATGGTCCTTCCCTTAAAGCTAATCACAATCTATATATTCTCTAACCTCAAGTGTGACATTCAGGCATCTTTACACTCCTTGGTATCTTTTCCTGCCCTTTCGGTAAGAAAGTAAATTTTGTAAATTACCAAAACCTCCATGTACGTTACTATATCTTGATGGGTTGCTTTTCCCAAGATATATATTTTTTCATTTAATTTTATCTAGTTTCAGAGAATTGAAGTTAGTTGCTTAGGGCCGTAAAGCATGTTTGTAACAGAGCAGCCATGAATCTGAGATATCCTAGTTTTTGGCAGTGTTTCCCTAAAATCACCTCACTTCCTTAACTTCAGGTGGAAAACATTCAGAGTGTTTCCACAAAATGTAGAAAAGGCAAATATTAGTAATAGCAAAAATATTAGTAATGTAAATGCTTGTTTCATTAGGAGTCCAGAGAAAATAAAAACTATAAATGTGCACATGTTAATACTGTGTTCTAATAAATGGTTATTAACATAGACCAAAAAGTACAGTGTCCTGTTTATACATCTTAGAGAGATAGTACCCTAATAGAAATCATATTATTATTAATTAGCTTTAGAAAGCAGTGTGTCATTCACAGCTTTAACATATCAACTTAGTTATAAAAATTAGTAATTACATCTGTTAGACTAATGGTCCTTTAAATCAGCAAAGAGGTCATTGTTGTAGAGTACTATTTCAAATGTGATACGTGTTGCACAAAGATAAAAATATCATGGGTAGGTTTCAAGTCATTCCCTTGAAAGATTCATGAAATCTGAACATGACGATGGCTCGGAACCCAAGCCATTTCTGACTAACAAAGTTTTTTATAGTCAGTATTGTGTTGTCGGTGACATGAACAATGAATATTTTAAATTAATTATAGAAATTATGACAGTAAGACATGGCCCAAGGACATTCAAAGAGGGAAAGGTGTATGTGCTAATTAGGTCTGAGATAAATGCATTATAATAAAACTTAAAACTTAGCAAAAGTCAAAGATGTCATGCAAAAGGTAGGGACACTAAATATCATGAAAAAGATATAATGATGCTTTCCTCTTTATAAAATGTTCCTGTTATAAATGAGGAAATTTGTAAACAGCTATCATTATTGTCAGCTGTTTTCACTTTAAATATTATCAATCACTGCAAAGTACAGCATAAACCTCTAACAGTGAAAATATGACAGTGGCTGATAAAAGCTAAGATCACAGAAGAGGGCCATCACTTGCTATTCTGGAATAAAATGGACAAACGAAGGTCAATACTGAAAATGAGATGGGAGGATAAAAACATTAAATATTAAGTGAACAGAAGGGAAGTTCCAATTCTCATACCATAAATGAATGTTTCCAAAGAAAAGAATTTAAGTGATGAATGGCTATTAATTATACAGAGTCAGAATTAGAGAGAGTTATATTCAATCATTTCTGACCCTTTACCTCTCCTGCAGTGAATGTGGCTAAATCTGAGCCATGTCACATAACAAATGAAACATTATTTGAAGTAACATTGAAGAAATTATATTGATAAACACATACACAAAATAATTTTCCTTTTTGATACTCTGTATTTCAAATTAAGTTTATTCTACCATTCCTGTATGATTTTAAGTAAATGTCCAAGCAAGTAAGGTAACTTTATGAGTCTAGAATCTGATATTTTCAAAAGGTTATGCCCCACAAAAGATAACCAATGCTTATGAGGATGCAGAAAAAAGTAACTGTTATACACTGTTAGTGGGAATATACATTAGTCAAGCCATTATGGAAAACAGTATGGAAGTTCCTTAAGAAACTACAAATAGAACTACCATAAGATCCGCAATCCCACTATGGGGCATGATGCCTACAAGAAGCAAAATCACCATTTCTAAGAGATATCTGCATTCCCACCTATATTACATCATTAGTCACAACAGTCGAAATATAGAATCAACCTAAGTGTCCATCAATAGATAAATGGAAAAAGAGAAAGTGGTATTTCTACAAAATGGAGTACTGTTCAACTATAAAATAATAATTTTAAAAATCTTCTCATTTGTGTGACATGGATGAGCTTGGAGGAGATTTTGTTAACTGACAAAAGCAAAGCGCAGAAAGACAAATACTGTATTTTCTCACTCACATATGAAAGCTAAAAACTTGATTTCATAGAAATGGAAAGTAGCATAGTGGTTAGTAGACACCAGGAAGGGTAATGGGGAGGGAATAGCCAGAGAATGGCTGTGTGATTCCAGCTCCCCTTTGAGATAGGTTTTATAAGAATTATCACAGTTTAAAATAGATTTTCAAGGGACTGTTACTAATAGTTTGCTTTGAAACTTGTGATTTTCTAATAATTGACTGAACTCCTTCTCTCTACTTTGTAATTACCACATGTAAATATGCTTTATTTTGAAACAATGTTGTTCTTAAAACTAATGTAATAATTAATCTAAAACTTTAAATGTACAGATGAAAAAGCACACTTCAATCACATGAACAATTAAATTTTTAGTTTATGTACTTATAGGAGTGTCACCAATGGCTTCTCTCTTAAGCTCTAACATGCTCTAAAAATATTTTTTTCATAGCGTAGTGCTTATGCACATTCTGTATCTTCTGTCTGGCACAGCACTCATCTTTCAAAATGAATTAAAAATAAAATCCTCTGTTCAGGATCTCTTGGACAATCTCTAATGGCCACATATTCTTTTTAAGGCATGTATCACCAATTAATAGAGTTTTCTTAATGCCTATCTTCAAATTGTGAGTTCCTTCAGAGCAGGGACACTGTTTTTTGTTCGTTTTTTTTGTTTTTGTTTTTGTTTTTTTTTAATGTTCCCAACTTTAGTATGGCACTTAATACATAGTAGGTATTTATTGTGTATTTTCTGAATGAATGTTGAATGAATTCAAAACAAAACATTAATCTAAGCCAGAAAGTAGGTATATATTGTAAAGATAAGTGCTGGCCCTGTTAATAATGTGAGAGAAGGGTGGGCAAATTCTTATACATGCATGTATAGAGATAAAACGTAATAGACAAGAGGTTTTTAAAAATCAAGGAAAGATAATAATTTTACTGTATTATATACAAAATAAGAGTTTTCCCAATTATTTTAATTTAATCTACATAATGGGAAATAACTATATGAAATATATTTTCCGTTTATTTTTGTAATGCTTCTCTATTTATTTCACTTTTACATCATTATGTAAATTTTCCCACCAAAGAAGATCGAAGAGAACTATTTCTTGTAAAAGATTTGGAGATCATATTGTACACAGCACCAAACACAGAGCAGTTATTATAATAAATGCAATATATCTATATTCCTACTACACCCTAGTGCATATTTACATTATAATTGAATATGTATTTGTTGTGCACAAATGTTTGCTGAGACTACAAGCGAGAGAGTCTCTAAAAGAAGAATAACTTTCTAATAGAATATTCTTCATGTTAGTCGTTGTCATATCCAACAATAATAAGAAAATCCATCAGGAGATTGAATAATATGGTCAAAAAAGGTAATCTGTGTCTGCTAAGTTTAAACCATGACACTGATCAGCATCTGGGGTTTCTAAATGCTAAACTAAATGATATGCTTTAGCTCTGTATGCCCACGCAATTTCATCTCGAACTGTAATTCCCATGTGTCAGAGGAGGGGCCTGGTGGGAGGTGACTGAATTATGGAGGCAGACATCCCCCTTGCTTTTCTGGTGATAGTAAGTGAGTTCTCAAGAAATATGCTTGTTTGAAAGTGTGTGGCACTTTCCCCTTTGCGCTCTCTCTCTCTCCTGTCCCACCATGGTAAGACATGCTTGCTTCCCCTTCACCGTCTACCATGATTGTAAGTTTCCTGAGGCCTTCCAGGCATCATTCCTGTAAAGCCTGTGGGTTGTGGGTCAATTAACCTCTTTTCTGCGTAAATTACCCAGTCTCAGGTAGTTCTTTGTAGCAGTGTCAGAAGGGGCTAGTACACTAAGTCCATCCCTAAAACAGAGTCCAGCAAGTATGCTTTTTATAAGGATTTGATTATACAAAAAAATAAAGTATTTTGATATGACTTTTACATGTATGAAGTCAAACACAGTCTATATAAATGGTGACCCTGAGTGACTGATATAGATGAGAAACCTATGTAAAGGGAGAGAATATTTAGTGCAGAGATGAATTGTTCAACCTGATCTTGATGAGTGATGTAGTTTGAAAGCTTGTCCCCTCCAAATCTCATGTTAAAATGTAATCTCCAATGTTGGAGGTGGAGACTAATGGGAGGTGTTTGAGTCATGGGGGTTCATTGCTCATGAATGGTTTTGTGCTGTCCTTGTGATAATGAGGAGTTCTTGCTCTGAGTTCACACAAGATCCGGTTGTTTAAAAGAGTTTTGCACCTTCTCCCCGTCTCTCTTTTGCTCCTGTTCTTGCCATGTGGTATGTCTTCTCTGGCTTCCAATTTTACTATGGTTCTAACCTTTCTGAGGCCCTCACCAGAAGCCCAGTAGGTATTGGTTCCATGTTTGTACAACCTGTAAATTAAACCTTTTTTTACATATAAAATACCCAGCCTCAGATATTTATTAATAATGATCCAAAAATGAACTAACACAGAAAATTGGTACCAAGAGTGGTGTGTTGCTATAAAGACACCTTAAGATGTAGAAGCAACTTTGGAATAGAGTAACGGACAGAAGTTGGGATAGTTTGTAGTGCTCAGAAAAAGATAAGAAGATGAGAAAAAGTTTGGAACTTCTTAGAGACTAGTTAAAATGTTGTGACCACAATGCTAATAGAAATGTGGACGTTGAAGTTCAGACTGATGAGGTTTCAGATGGAAATGAGGATGTTATTGGCAACTGCAGTACAGATCACCTGTGTTACATTAGCAAATAACTTGGCTGCACTTTGTTCATGTCCTAGACATCTAAAGAAGTTTGAACCTACGAATTATAACATGGTGCCTGGCAGAAGAAATTTCTAGCAGGAAAGCATTCAGGACGTAGCCTGACTGCTTCTAACAGCCTAAGATCAGATAGGGGAGCAAATAAATGATGTAAAATTGGAACTCATATGTAAAAGGAAAGCATAGAATAAAAGTTTGGAAAATTTGCATCCTAGCAATGTGGCAGAGAAAATAGAAGCATTTTCAGGTGAGAAATACAAGTGGGCTGTTTGGCAAACATTTGCTAATGAGATTTGTGTGACTAAAAAGGAGCCAAGTGCTAATATCCAAAAAAGTGTGAAAAAGGTCTTGAAGGCATTTCAGAGATCTTCTAGACAGCTCCTCCCACAATAGTCTCAGAGGCCTAGGAGAAAATAATGGCTTCAGGTGCCAAGCATGGAGCTCCATTACTCTGCTCAGCCTCAGGGACCTGCTCCCTGAATCTAGGCTACCCCTGAAACAGCCACAGCTTAAAGGGTCCCAGGTATAGTGTGGGCTGCAATTCCGGAGTGCACAAGCCTCAAGCCTTGGTGACCTCCACATGGTGTTAAGTCTGCAGTTGCACAAAATGCAAGCATGAAAAAAACTTTGCAGCTTCCCTTAACATTTTTGGGTCACAGTTGACTGCAGGTAAATGAAACCACGGAAAGTAAAATCATGGGTAATGGCAGACTACTGGATCAGGAAATTACTTTAATGCCTAATTTTTTTATTTTACTATTGTTTTGGTTTGTTTATCACGGACCTGCATCTTTCCCATGCATACTTTAGTCCAGAACTCAGTAGTATTCTTTTGGAAAGTAATGCTTTACTTTTTTAGTACCATAAGCCTCATAATAATTTCCTCATGAACCAATGCCCTTTAGATTTCAGAAGAAGTAAGAAAAACTCTCGGTGCCCAGGCAGAAGCCTGTCATAGGGGTGAAACCCACACAGAGAACCTCACGGGTTCAATGCAGAGGGGAAATGTGGGGTTGGAGCCACCACTCAGAGTCCCCTTCGGGGAGCTGCCTAGAGAAGCTGTGGGATGACAGCTGCTACCACCCAGCCCCCAGAATTGTAAAGCCACCAGCAGGTTGTATTCTCAACCTGAAAAAGCCACAAGTACTCACCTGTAACCCATGAGAGAA
This sequence comes from Theropithecus gelada, assembly GCF_003255815.1. Lineage (NCBI taxonomy): Eukaryota > Metazoa > Chordata > Mammalia > Primates > Cercopithecidae > Theropithecus > Theropithecus gelada. Next base: position 147,324,428 of record NC_037669.1, read on the forward strand.
GCCAATAAGATTGCAGCATACAAATCCACAGGGATAGACCTGCCCAAGGCCTTAGGAATCTACAGTTTGCAGCAGTGTGCCCGAGGTGTGGGACATGGAGTCAAAGGAGATTATTTTGGAGCTTTAAGGTTTAATATCTGCCCTACTGGTTTTCCAACTTGCATGGGGCATGTTATCCATTTCTTTTGGCTGGTTATCTCTTTTGGAATGAGAATGTTTACTCAATTCCTGTACCACCATTGGATCTTGAAAATAAATAACTTTGTTTTGATTTTACAGGTAGATTGGTGGAAGGAACGTGGCTTTGAGTCTCAGTTGAGACTTTGGACTTTGGATTTGTAAGTGGATGCTGAAACAAATTGAAAATTTAGGGGACAATGGAGAAGAGAGTATTGTATTTTGCAATATGAGAATGACATGAGATTTAGGGTGGGGGGGCTAGAGGCAGAATGATTATATTTGGATGCTTCTTTCCGACTAAGTCTCATGTTGAAATGTCATCCCCAATGCTAAAGGTGGGGCCTGGTGGTAGATGTTTTGTTCATGGGGTGTGGATTCCTCATGAATGGTTTGGTACTGTCCTTGGAGAGTTCTTGCTCTGAGTTCACAGGAGATATCATTGTTTAAAAGAGTTTGGCAGATCTCTCACTTCCTTGATTCCTTTCTCACTATGTGACATAACCTGCACTCCCTTTGCCTTCCGCCATGATTGCAAGCTTCCTGCCCTGGTCATGCTCGTACAATGTGCAGACCCATTACCCAATTAAAACTCTTTTCCTTATAAATCACCCACACTTGGGTATTTATTCATAGTGATGAAAGACTGGATTAACAATGAATTTTATGTACTTGGAGCATATTCTAATGGAAATAACTGTCAGTTTGAAAATCAGTAAATCAGTAACACATTGAAAGTGATTACAAGCATGAGTGTGCATAATATGTACCGTCGTGACTAGCAGGTATGAAAAGACATAAGTGGATCAAGAATAGAGTCAGGTAAATCCAAGAATAAAAACAAATAAACAAACAACAACAGCAACAACAAGAGACGGTTCTCAGACATTTTTTACCTGAATACACTTGAGGAATGTCATTTGCACGGTAAACTCAGGTCCAGATTTTACTGTAACTTTCCAAATATGTTTGGAGATAGGAAGCACTCTCAGAACTAGTGGTGATTATACAATTGTGACAAATTCCAATAGATTATGGCATTATTAAGTGGGTTTCAGCTTATTGTTTATATTTCAACTTATAAACAATCCTAGTTTATTCTAGTTTATTTAGTTCTGCTGCTGACTCAATTTCATGGAGTATTTGGAGTGTAAGTGAATGACCACAGTAAAGTTGTATCCTTTTATTCTCTCTCTTTTATTTTTTAATTGACAAATACACTGATAAAATAGGCTCTATCTCTTTGTCTCTCATTCCTCTTGCTCTTTCTTTATGCGTATATGTATACACACATATGTATATGTGTATATTTATACATATACACATAATTTATCTATATACGTGACAAATACTACATTCATTGGTTTAAAAATGTATTGTAAAATTCTCCAGACACCTCATACAGGATGTTTCGGGGGCATCAGGCCAGTGGCCCTCTGGGACAAAGCTCCCAGAGGAAAGAGCAGGCTGCCATCTTTGCTGTTCTGCATCCTCCACTGGTGATACCTCCGGGGGCAGGAGAGACCCGGGTGAATACGGTCTGGAGGGGAACCCCAGCAAACTGCAGCAGCTGTTCAGAAGAGGGGCCTAACTGCTAAAAGAAAAACAAAGAGAAAGCAACAACAAAATCAACAAAAAAGATCCCACCAAAACTCCATCCAGAGGTCAGCAGCCTCAAAGATCAAAGGAGGATAAACCCATGAAGACGAGAAGGAATCAACACAAAAATACTGAAAACTCAAAAAGTCAGATTGCCTCTTCTCTTCCAAATGATCGTAACATGTCTCCAGCAAAGGCACAGAACGGGGCTGAGGTCAAAAGAGCTAATTATCCTAAACATATATGCACCCAATACAGAAGCACCCAGACTTGTAAAACAAGTTCTTAGAGAGCTACAAAGAGACTTAGACTCCCACACAATAATAGTGAGAAGCTTTAACAACCCACTGTCAACATTAGACAGATCATTGAGACAGAAAATTAGCAAAAGTGCTCAGGACGTGAACTCAGCTCTGGGTAAATTGGACCTGATAGATATCTAAAGAACTCTCTGCCCCAGAACAACAGAATATACATTCTTCTCAGTGCCACATGGCACCTACTTTGAAATTGATCACATAGTTGGAAGTAAATCACTCCTTAGCAAATGCAAAAGAACTGAAATCATATAAGTCTCTCAGATCACAGTGCAATCAAATTAGAACTCAAGATAAAGAAACTCACTCAAAAACACACAGAGACAACATACCAGGATCTCTGAGACACAGCTAAAGCAGTGTTAAGAGGGAAATTTATAGCACTAAATGCCCATATCAGAAAGCTAGAAAGATCTCAAATCAACACCCTAACATCACAACTAAAAGAACTAGAGAACCAAGAGCAAACAAACCCCAAACCTAGCAGAAGACACAAAATAACCAGCATCAGAGCAAAACTGAAGGAGATAGAGACACAAAAAATCCTTCAAAATATCAATGAATCCAGGAGCTGTTTTTCTTTAAAAATTTTAATAAAATTGACCACTAGCTAGACTAATAAAGTTTTAAAGAGAGAATAATCAAATAGACACAATAAAAATGATAAAGGGGATATCACACTGACCTCACAGAAATACAAAGAACTGTAAGAGAATACTATAAACACCTCTATGCAAATAAACCAGAAAATCTAGAAGAAATGGATAAATTCCTTGACATATACACCCTCCCAAGACTGAACCAGGAAGAAGTTGAATTGCTGAATAGACCAATAAAAGGCTCTGAAATTGAGGCAGTAATAAATAGCCTACCAACCAAAAAGAGTCCAGGACCAGATCGATTTACAGCTGAATTCTACTAGAAGTACAAAGAGGAGCTGATACCCTTTCTTCTGAAACTACCCCAAACAACTGAAGAGGAGCGACTCCTCCTTAACTCATTCCATGAGGCCAGCATCATCCTGATATCGAAACCTGGCAGAGATACAACAAGAAAAAGGAAACTTCAAGTCAATATCCCTGGTGAATATTGATGCAAAATTCTCAGTAAAGTACTGGCAAATCAAATACTGCAGCACATCAAAAAGCTTATTCACCACAATGAAGTTGGCTTCCTCCCCAGGATGAAAGGCTAGGTTAACATACGTAAATCAATAAATGCAATTCATCACATAAAGAGATCTAAAGACAATAACCACATGATTTTCTCGATAGAAACAGAAAAGACCTTTGATAAAATTCAACATACCCTCAGTCAATATCATAATGAATGGGCAGTAACTGGAAGCATTCCCCTTGAAAACCAGTACAAGACAAGGATCCCTATCTCACTACTCTTATTCAAGGTAGTATTGGAAGTTCCGGCTAGGGCAGTCAGGCAAGAGAAAGAAATAAAGCATATTCAAATATGAAGATAAGAAGTCAAATGGTCCTTGTTTGCAGATGACATGATCCTATATCTAGAAAATCTCATAGTCTCAACCCAAAAGTTTCTTAAGCTGATAAGCAACTTCAGCAAAGTCTCAGGATGAAAAATCAATATGCAAAATTTGCAAGCATTCCTATACACCAACGACAGGCAGAGAGCCAAATCATGAATGAACTCCCATTCACAACTGCTATAAAGAGAATAAAAATACTTAGGAATATAGCTAACAAGGGAAGTGAAGGACCTCTTAACGGAGAACCACAAACCACTGCTCAAGGAAATTGCAGAAGAAACAGGCAAATGAAAAATCATTCCATGCTCATGGATAGGAAAAATCAATATCATGAGAATGGCCATATTTCCCAAAGTAATTTATGTATTTAATGTTATTCCCATTAAACTACAATTGATATTCTTGACAGAATTAGAAGAAACTATTTTAAAATTCATATGGAATCAAAAAAGAGCTCAAGTAACCAAGACAATTCTAAGCAAAAAGAACAAAGCTAGGGGCTACAGAGCACTGGACTTTATAGTACAAGGCTGCAATAACCAAAAGAGCATGTTAGTGGGAAAAAAATAAACATATAGACCAATGGAACAGAATAGAAAACTCATAAATAAAACTACACATAGATAACCATCTGGTCTTTAACAAACCTGACAAAAGCAAGTAATGGGGAAAGGGTTCTCTATTTAATAAATCATTCTGGGAGAACTGGCTAGCCCTAGGCAGAAAATTGAAACTGGACCCCTTACTTACACTTTAAACAAAATTAACTCAAGATGGATTAGAGACTTAAATGTAAAACCCAGAACTATAAACACCCTAGAAGAAAATCTGGCAATACCATTCAGGACATAGGCACAGGCAAAGACTTCATGATGAAATCGCCGAAAGTAATTGCCACAAAAGCAAAAATTGACAAATGGGATCTAATTAAACTAAAGAACTTCTGTACAGCAAACACACTGTCATCAGAGTAAACAGGCAACCTACAGAATTGGATAAAATTTTTGCAATCTATCAATTTGACAAAGGTCTAAGATCAAGGATCTACACGGAACTTAAACACATTGACAAGAAAAAATACAAACAATCCCATCAAAAAGTGGGCAAAGGACATGACCAGACATTTATCCAAAGAAGACATTTATGTGACCAACAAACACATGAATAAAATCTCACCATCACTGATTATTAGAGAAATGCAAATGAAAACCACAATGAAATACCATGTCACTCCAGTCAGAATGGCAATTACTAAAAAGTCAAGAAACAACGGATGCTGGTGAGGTTGCCGAGATATAAAAACACTTTTACACCATTTGTGGGAATGTAAATTAGTTCAACGATTTTGGAAGATAATGTTGTGATTTCTCAAAGATCTAGAACTAGAAATACCATTTGACCCAACAATCCCATTATTGAGTGTATACCCAAAGGAATTCGTCATTGTATTACAAAGATATATGTACACATATGTTCACGCAGCACTGTTCACAATAGCAAAGGCATGGAATCAACTCAAATGCCCATCAATGATAGACTTGATAAAGAAAATGTGGTACATATACACCACGGAATACTATGCAGACATAAAAGGGAATGAGAGCATGTCCTTTGCAGGGACATGGATGGAACTGGAAGCCATTATCCCCAGACAACTAACATAGGAACAGAAAACAAAACACTGCGTGTTTTCACTTATAAGTGGGAGCTGAACAATGAGAACACATGGACACAGGGAGGCAAACAACACACGCTGGGCCTATCAGGAGGAGGTGGGGTGGGAGGAAGAAAGAGCATTAGAAAAAATAGCTAAGGCTTGCTGGGATTAATACTTAGGTGATGGGTTGACAGGTGCAGCAAACCACCGTGGCACATGTTTACTTTTGTAACAAACCTGCACATCCTGCACATGTACCCCAGAACTTTAAAAAAGAATCTGAGACCTCTGCTTCCAGCTATGGTAATGTATATTATGGTAGAGTAATGTAATTGTTGCAGATAGCTAGAAAATCTACATAAAATTTAAAATCATATGGCTGAAGGCATGGGACAGCTGCTGAATCAAGCAAGAGTTGAGGGGGAAAATTGTAGAGATAGGAAACAGTAGAGCGGTGATGAGATATTCTACTGCTTCTAGTGAACTCAGAACATTTAACGATACTGGCTGCTGGACAAGAAGCTGAGAATCTACACAATAGGCCCAGGCCAAATGGTCACTACTGGGACAGAGAAACCAGCAAGTCTAATAAAAGTTGACTGTAAAATACAGGTTTGAAGGGGGTCAGAAACCTTCTCTCTGGAGTAATATTGTTGAAAACTTCTCCTGGGGGTATTGATAGCTCACCTGGTAAGATTTCCCTGGTAATTCTGGCCTGCCATGTACCATGCACTGGCCTCCCGACAAATTCAGTAAAATTTTTCATAGGCAAAAAATGCATATAGAGGCATTGGGAATTTGACCAGTGCACACGGAAAGACTGGGGCACACAGACAGAACCCTGACAGCATCTGGTACAACAGGGAATACTTATGTAGGACTTACACATCCAAAGCACTGCCATTTAACTTTAAAAACCTGATATATTGATAACAATATATGAACTGAATATATAATGTGACTCCATATATTCAGTATATATATATATATTTTCAAATATACTATGAAAATGAAACTTCAATTTACTTAGAATAATGGAAGGAAAATCTTTAAATCATCAGTGTACTAAAGGGAATGTAAAGCAAAATACTAAAATTACAAGACATCAATCAGCAAAAACTGGTTAATTTTATTGCATCGAAATCAAAACATTTTTTAAGGTAAAGGACCAACAAAGTAAAGACAAGCCTTGGGCTGGAAGAATATGCATATAACAAAGAATTCTTGTTCAAAATATAGAAATAAAGAGACAAGTAATCCCACAGAAACATGTGCAAAGGCCATGAACAGATAGAGAACCCTCTATTGACTTATGTCAGCAGTGGAAACGGATTGAGGTCAAAACCTTCACAGAGTCCCTTGAGTAATACAAATAAAGTTTACTGATTCTGCGGATCCTCCATGTAACCTCGTCTTGATATATGACAAAGGCACCTTACTGGGCCACAAATATCTCTAAAGTACACAATGTGAACACATCACATCAGGTTATTGAGATGTGAACACTGCCTTCAAACATAACCTGCAGTCTTTTCAGGCTTTTTCATCCTGATCCATGGTTATTTCTGAATGCAATGTTGTCAAATAAGGTATTCCTGGGAGAACTGCTAAAATGTCCTTAGGTCAGTCCTTGAAGTTTGTAGGACATTATATTAAAGTTTGTAGAACAAGGTAGAGAAACAAAACCCTATTGTATTTATTCATGTAATCTGTAAATTATATGTTTCATTGTGATCTATTTTTATAAGTATTGTGTAGATTTTCTCTTATGGAGATAATATGGAATCCTCAAGTGTGTTTATTTTCCTTGTCTTCTGGGTAAACCTGTCAATATTTTTATGCAAAGATTCTCAACTTTACCAGTAATCACAGAAAGGTGAATTAAAATAACCCCATTTTACACCTATGATCTTGGATGACTATAATAATTATACAGTTGTAATTACTGAGTACTTTTTTATAGATGAATTTATTAGATTATCATAAAATTCAATGAGTTGTAGGTTGTTCAAATTCTTTTTTATATATCAGAAAACTGAGGCTCAGTTATAAGTAAATATATGGCAGATCACAAAATGAATAGGTGATGGAAATGTAATTGAAACTCCTTGGACTGCAACCTTGAGCTCTTAATTTCCTCACTGTATTGCCTAATAGCACCAGCAATAAAAATGGCTAATCCATAATTAGCTATTTTCCTTGGAAGAACTTTGCATTTATTAAATTATGTGATCTTCATAATAGCTCTATGAAGCAAGTTCTGTACTATCACCATTGTAAGATGAGGAAATTGAGGAACAGAGACTTTAGATTACTTGCTATCCAGACTTCACCCTATGTACCTCTTCATCTAGCTGTTCATTTATGTCCTATATAATGAACTGCTAAGTGTAAGTAAAATGCTTTCTGGGTTCTATGAGTTATTCTAGCAAATTATGAAATCGAGGAAAGGGTTACGTGAACTCCTGATTTATAACCAGTTGATTGGAATTGCAGATGGCCTGAGACTTGTGATTTGTGTCTCAAATAGGAGCAGTCTTGTTGGACTCAGTCTTTAACCTGTGGGTCCTGTTCTAGCTCTGGGAAGTTGTTGTCAGAATTAAACTGAAATGTTACAAACCCAGCTTGTGTTAGAGAATTGGTTGGTGTCAGAAAACACACCACATCATTCTTTCTAAGAAGTTTTCCTGAGATAAAGCAAAGAAAGAATCAAAGGGAGTGTTTTCTTCTTTTTTATTCATAAAGAGAATTGGTAACATTTATAGATTAAGGAGTAATTACAAGAGAAAATGTTGACTAGGAGAATTAATGAATACAGATTACTTAGAAGGTGAAAGTGAAGTGGAAGTCCTCAAGAGTAGATTAGAAATGTGTAACCCTGAGGCCTGAATGAGAAAAGGGAGGAATGAAATTGTTTTTATTTTTGTTTTGAGTAGAAGACACAAGTTGTCTGAGTGCATCCATGATGTCTTTATCATTCTGTGTAAAGAAGCAAGTGAGCTCTTCCACTGAAAGCCGGATGTCCACAGCTAGTTTAGATAAATTAAGTTTATACAGATATTCAGAAAATAAGAGACAATGATGGTTAAAAAATGACTGAGTGAAATGCCCTTTCTTCACGTCTTCCTCTAGTCAACACAATTGGATATGAGAATGCCTGAAAGAAAACCAGAAACTTGTTTCACAGTAGATTCTCTAGGGATGAAGCTCATATTTTCATAAATGTACAGAAGTTTGAAAAGGGAGATAAATAATGGAGATGGAGATAGTGGGAAAATGTCTTGCAAAATAGTTTTATTTTGCTCCAATAGAAATTTTAAATCTGTGTTTACTAAAGTGAAGTTTCTAATAAATTATAGTGTGTTTTAATTTGGACCTTTAGATTTTGCTGTGTTGAGCTGATATTTTTATTCCAGATGATTTTCCTATACAGAATGATATACAGATTCTAATTGATATTTTATAGATATATCAGATAATATATTAATACTCTATTTTTATTGCCATTCACAGTATAGGCACTAACACATATCTTTAGAGAATAAACGCTAATATGTACTTGTTAAATAAACAGGTGTATCTTTAATACATAGGAATGTATAAATACATACAAAATTTTTCATCTGTATGTAATCTTCATCTGTATCTTTTCATGTTACATAAAGTAATTTGAAATTTTGACTCGAAAAATGACTTCCCAAAATTACATTATAAAATTATATATAAGCATTGTTAGCATAATTATACCCATAGATTGTGCTGACTTATGCTGAGAAGAGTGTGTCTAATTTAATCATAAAGATAAAACATCTGAACAAATTTTATTATATCACCAACATAGCAATTTAGTTTATTTCATTTTACAGAGTATAAACTATTTCACTCTCTTTAATAGTTGAATAGTATATTTATTTTTAAAATTATATTTTTGTTTTAGTTCTTTATGACTTTATTGTTTAAAATGGCAGTTTAATTTTCCTATTTATTCATCTTCTTTCTGAGGAAGGATAATCTTCAAATAGATAGAAAATTAGAATTAAGAACATTTTAACTTCATTAACTTTTAATTTGAGCATTCTAAATAGTTAATTCAAACTGATTTTTCATAACACTTATTATAGAGGCCTTATTAATCAATGTTTGATTTTATGGTTAGCTATTGATTTAAATTAAAAAAGAAAACAACATAAAATACATTATTTCTGCAAGTTCGTATTTGTGAGATTTTGCAAATGAACATTAATATATTTTGTTTGTTTGTTTGTTTGTTTGTTTGAGACGGAGTCATGCTCTGTTGCCCAGGCTGGGGTGCAGTGGCAAGATCTCCGCTCACTGCAAGCTCCGCCTCCCGGGTTCACACCATTCTCCTGCCTCAGCCTCTGGAGTAGCTGGGACTACAGGTGCCCGCCACCGTGCCCGGCTAATTTTTTGTATTTTTAGTAGAGACAGGGTTTCAACGTGTTAGCCAGGATGCTCTCAATCTCCTGACCTCATGATCTGCCCGCCACCGCCTCCCAAAGTGCTGGGATTACAGGCGTGAGTAACTGCGCCCGGCCGAACATCAATTATCTTTAGTGAGTCTTTCAATGGAATTAAAATGATTCTTTCATGAAATATTGAATTAGGATTATCCATTTATTATCTAAAGAATTCCTAATTAATCAAATTAGAATTGATATATAAATATAAGAATGGTATGATGGTTGATACAGTTTTTTTAGTTTAAATGCTTGAGGATTAAAGCTATAATATGGTTATAGATATGAAACTTATTTATATAATCAAATCATTGACGTATTCACAATTGTTTTTGGCAATGTTTTTGTTATGTATGCATATGTGTGTGGAGTTGTGGGGTGTGTATTTAAGTATTCAATCTTTCCTATAGTAACCAGATTACCCTAGCTGTAGGAAACATTTAAAACTTATTTGTAAAAACTTGAAATTTATAATAAGCTTTGGAGAGTTTAACAAAGCCAAAATTACTGGAGGTACATCTTATTATAACTACATGGGTTATGAAAAAAAGTATCAGGTAAAATTGGAACTCATCTAAAATTCTGTTTTTGAACCTACAGGTTTTTTTTTTTTTTTTTTTTTTGGCTTACCATTAAAATAAAATAGAGATATAAGATAATATGTTTTAAAAAAGAAAAAAAAAAAAAAGGCTGGAACCAGAGGCATGTCTACCTCAGTCCCTCTTTTTGTTGTTTTCTGTTTCAGATTTGGCTTTTGGAGATACCTTTCCAATGCAAGTATAATCAGGGTGGGCATAGCCTGAGGTTGCATAATAGATGTGTCCATGGGTCACCAATACAATATCGATCACATATCAGAAGTAGAGAGATTCCAAATCAATGCAGTGTATTACCTAGAAGGCACTAGATAAAAATCAGAGAAAATTAATATAACTATAGACAATTATGTTTGTATGAGTGATAATGGCAGAGACCAGTTCTACTATAGAAGACCTGAGAGCTAATGATCATATAATGTAATGCTTCAATGAGGTTCCCCAAGTGGGTTACTTTTCTTTATCTGGGAAGCATAAAAAAGGAAAAGAACTCATGTAACCTTACTGTAGGCATTTTTTCTTTGCTTCATAGACATTACCAATTTAATTGCTCTCAGCTATGATAAGTAGATACAAACTTCTAAAGAAGAGTCACTATGTTTCAACGATGGTAAGCAACAAGCTTTAAGTAACAGAGTTTGGAATGAAACCCAACTTTATTTGAATTGGATTTTTTTTTTTTTTTTTTTTTTTTTGAGACGGAGTCTCGCTCTGTCGCCCAGGCTGGAGTGCAGTGGCCGGATCTCAGCTCACTGCAAGCTCCGCCTCCCGGGTTCACGCCATTCTCCTGCCTCAGCCTCCCGAGTAGCTGGGACTACAGGCGCCGCCACCTCGCCCGGCTAGTTTTTGTTTTTGTATTTTTTAGTAGAGACGGGGTTTCACCGTGTTAGCCAGGATGGTCTCGATCTCCTGACCTCGTGATCCGCCCGTCTCGGCCTCCCAAAGTGTGAATTGGATTTTTGTTCATTATAGCCATGTTTCCCAGATGTACTTTTTCACAAAAATGCACTGGGGAGTTTAACAAAAGCACATACCTGAAGCCCCTTTTAGACCTACAGAATTAGCATCTGCAAGGAAGACTGAACATTTTGAGAAATTTCTATAGTTAAAAAGATGCTGGGAGGATTGTGCACATGCTTTAGACTCTCCTTTTTGTCCCAAATCTTCATAACTTGTAGAGAGAACATTAAAATTTTTAAATCAATTCACAATTGTGTTGGGAAAAAAAGCTACAGGAGATCAAAGTTGTGAAAAGTTTCTGAAAGAAAAAAATGCAAGATAAAGATTAAAGAAGAAACAATATGGAAATAGAAATCATAAATGTAAAGCTACTTTAATCTATCCTCAACTAAAATTTAAATAAACTACAAATAATAGCTGTTTCGTTATGAAAATGTTCAAAAAGAAAAATTCTGGCATATCAGGCTATTTGAACATACTGAAATAGTCATTAAACTAAAGTGCTGTTGTATAGCAGAATATTGTTCTTACATAGTATTTGCATTCCATTGTCCTTGGGATCCCAGGGGGATAAAAGGCCAACATACAGAGAAAAGGTTTTATTAAAAATTAAATTTTATGTACAAGTTTCAGTTGTAAAGAAATTAAGCTTTCTGAAGTATTCACTGAGTGAGCATTAAAAACTTCTTCCTGGAAGAGTCATTCCATGTTAGATGCCAAGCCACTAGATTCTTGCACTTTGTAGAACGTCATCCTGAAATTTGTAGAACGAAGTAGAAAAACAAACGCCATTGTACTTGCTCATTGAATTTGCAAATGATGTGCTTCACTGAGATCTATTTTTACAAACATTGTGTAGATTTTCTTTTATGTAGATAATGCAGGATCCTCAGCTGTGTTGCTTTATTGCCCCTTGTCTTCTGGATTAAAAAATAAATAAATAAATAAACCACAGCTCAAGAAATTCAAAACCCAACACAAGAATCTTTGTTTACTTAATGCTAAAAACCAATATTTCACAAAGGAGCACTGATTTGAGGTTGAGCATTCATAAATAATATAAAAAATAAAAGAGGCCTGTTGTTACACAAGACGATTAGGGTGCCAAAACATGAACACTCCGATACTTACACTTTGTCTGTACAGCTAGGTCATTTGTGACCTAAGTCTCTCCCTTTCCTTTGGAGAATACTTGGAGTAAAATGTATATAGAGAAAAAGGGTTGTCCTAAGTAGTTGGCAAAGTGTAGGAGCAATGGGCAGCCTTCATCTATACCCAAGGGACTAGGTCATCATACTCTACTAGCAACAGACTGACCTTCTTTCAATTTTCTTGAAAGCAGGTTAAGAGATAAGCCACAGTAAAACTTCCTATTGCATACTAAAATAATGAAACCCCAAAACAAAACAAAGAAACTGATGATAGTCTAACAGAAATTATAAACTAAAGATATGAGTGCAATGAGTAACTAGCTAATAGAGTATAAGTCAATACTGTCAAAAGAAAACAAAGAAAGAAAGAAAAACATGCAGATGTCTTCTGTCATTGACTCTAAGAGTGAAAACTGAGGGAGCAGTCAGTCCTTAGAAGGACAGATAAGAATTAATGTTCTCACTTATAAGTGGGAACTAAACAATGGATACACGTGGACGTGAATATGGAAAAAAAAGGCACTGAGAACTCCAAAAGGGAGGAGGGTGAGAGGGGTTGAAGTCTGAAAAATTATCTATTGTGTACAATATTTTCTATTTGGGTGATAGGTACACTAGAAGTCCAAACTCTGCCATTATGCAAGCTGCCCATGTAACAAACCTGCACATACAAGCACCTCCTGAATCTAATATAAAATCAAATTATAAAAAAGTAGGGAATAATTTCATAGTATTTTGCAAGTGTTGAAATTAAAAAGGGACAAACACTGAAAAAAAAAAAAAAAAGAAAAGTAGAAAAGTTAAGAGGGCTGCACATATCCCAGAAGTATGCTGTGGCTATTTGAAATGGAAATGCAAGGTTCCCAGGTACCCTGAAGTGTGATCTAGATTTGTGATCTAGAAGTGTGATCTAGAGGTGGAGTGTAGACCCTGAGTGGGCAAGTGGAGCCTTCTTTTTGTTGTAAAAACACAGTTAGAGGAAATGTTTTGTGAAAATGTTACCGTGTAGGGCACAATGTGTCTTCTTGCCCAAGCCTAAAATCATTACTGCTCAGATCATCACCCAGGAATGAAGAAAGCGATGAGTCTTCAGATTGAGAAGGCCCATTAAGTAAGTGTCAAGAAGGATAACTAAAAGCAATCTGCACATAAATTTATTATAGGAAAAGTAACATAACAATAGAAGAAAATATAAACTTCAGAGGAAAAAATAAATTTTATTACCTAAAAAGGAATAAGAATCCAAATGCCACCAGTCAAACAAAGCATGAATAATTCCAACCAAAAGGCCCTATTTTTATCGTTCCTCAGATATTTCCTCAGTTGGAATAGCTGACATGCAGTTATTTCTGGAGATGCAAACATAAGCATGCACACTACTGATTTCAGTAAAAAGGCACTTTCTTAAGTTGAAAAAGGGTATCTACCAAAACTAACAGCAAAGATCATGTTCGGAGGTGACAATTTGAAACTTGTCTTTTAAAATCAGAAATGAGATATGAAAACTACTATTTCTGCCTCTATACTAGACTGTACTGAAGGGCTGAGGCAGGACTATAAAAATATAATAATAAAATAAAATATTTAAGGTTAAGAAACAGAGAAACAGAAATGTCAGTAGTGTCAGGTGATATGTCCTATGTCTTTATATAGACAAACTCAGAAATAATCCACAAGTGAAGTATTATAACTAATGAGAGAATCAGTAAATATAAATACAGAAGCAAAATACTATACAAAGTAGTGGAAAAGAATTATGAATGACTGTTTAATAATACATTTAAACATGTGGTCAAAATGAATGATAACTTATTCAAAATCAGTAGAAGAAGAAATAAAGAAATTGAATAGACATTGGTTTTAGTTTTAAATCAATTGTACTTATAGTAAAATATTTTCTTTTAAAAAATAAATTCTCAGACCCAGGTGGTTTTATAGATATGTTCTATCAAATTTCAAGGGAAAAATTAATTATTTTGCCAGATTAAAATATCCATTGGAAAAGAAATCACATATAAAATCATTCTACTCTTGCAAATGAAATATTCCTTTATGCAAAGTTTATATTCATGAATTAAATATTGAAAGAGAGATTGGTTACAAAATTCCAAAAGGATTTTTCCTTTAAATCTAAATTTAGTCTTCTATTGTCTATCTTACATTTTACCCTGGACAATCTCCTTTTCTTCAAGTAGTGTGGCAACTCACACCTATAGTACTAAAGCATGTCTATGAGTCTTAGTCTTCTTTCTCAATTTCCTCATACATTACCCATATGAATTTCCTCTAAGATTCCTCCCACGCTTCTCAAACAATGCACTATATGTAGACAATCATAATCATTCTCTTAAAAACGTACCTCTTCTCTAATCTGTTCCACCCCAGGCACATCAGTGACTCAAAAGAGAAACCAGGCATCACCTTGATACCTTCAACTCATTCAACTTCACCTCATTCTACATAACTATCATCCAATCCTATCACTTCTGTTACAAAATGCACTGTAAACTCCATCCACTTAAATCTGCTTTGAAATATTAAGAGACCCTCACCTTCACAGTTATTTGTCAATTTCCACTACTCTCACATCTTATTCTAATCCCCATGTAACAACCAGTTTTAGTTTTATTTATAGTTGGCACATAAAGATTGTACATGCTTATGGGGTAAAATGTGACACTTTAATGTTTGTATACATTGTATAATAATCAAATTAGAGTAAATACTGTATTTATCGCTTTAAATACCTATGATATCTTTGCGGTGATAACATTGAAAATTTCTTCCAATCTTCTTGAAATATATACAATATTGTTATTTGCTATAGTCACCTGACTGTGTAATAGATATTTTTAATGCAGCAGACATATCTTTCTCTTGCTTAAAACTCTCAATAACTTCATTTGGACTTAAAACAATATTCAAAAGCCTTGGCATGTCATGCAACCCTTTCTTTATACCTCTTCCCTTCATGTTCATTATACTTTAGCCACATTGATATTCTTTCCGTATTTTGAAAGACTGAGCAATTTCAGACTTAGGGCCTTTGCATCCTACAATACATATTCTTCCTCCTCTTCACATGCATAATTTGTCTTCACCTTTCCGATATCAATAAAAATGACAATTTTTCTGTAAGGTCATCTGCAACCTCTTAAAACACAAAGATTATCAACTATTCACTGTTGTACTACGCTTTTTTTCTTCTTTATAGCCCTCATTAGAGATTGAAGTTACACAATTGTTTACGTTTTTATTTGTTATAACTCATTCTCTCCCATGAACTTTTAATCTGTACCATTGGATCTCAAGTACGTAGCACTATACCTAGTACATGGTGAGCAGTCAATAAATATTTCTTTTGTTAAAGGAAAAATAAAAACTAATTATGACTTGTGTCAAACAGTAGTAGTTTCTCTCCATTTTTTCAAAAGTGTGTATATGCTATGCTAAGTAAAATAAATGTCTAATTTTTAAAAATCCAACAATATCATATTATAAAACAATTTACCTAAAACAACGTTTATTGAATTTATAACCTTATATTTTGTTTTACTCTTACTTTAAAAATTAAGTAAACTAGGGTCCATTAATTTTACTTCTACTACAATTTAAAGTGTTAAATGAATCATTCAACCTGAGAAAAAAACTTCCTTATGGACATGACATGTAAGTCCCTGTAGATGGCTTGAAATATTTAAGCATTCAAATTAAATTAGGTATTTAAAAACATCAAAACGTAATTGCCCTTTCACAATGCCCATGTACACTTTTTGAAATATGAAAATGAAACTTTAACATGATGAAGATAAGTCAGGAGCTCTCCTGTGAGAAATAAATATGAGCTGTTTAAGATGTTTAATCGCAATATTTTTAGAGGCTATTTAAATGAGTGTTCTATAAAAAATACACCATTCAGGGTTTTGTTAGACTATTTTAAATGCAATACTGAAAAACTACTAGAAATCATCAAGTTCTAAAATAAAAATCTCTTGAAAGTGCGCATCATCTGCACATTTTTATGGCCGGACTAGCTTCTTTCTTTTTTCTTTTTTCTCTTGTGTTTCAAAAGCACCCATGGCCTTCCTAGTCCTAATCAAATATGTCAGAAATTCAATGTGAGGTTTCCTGTGTTAAAAATAAATGTAGTTATCATAGTGGCAAAGTCTGTTTGTTATCAGTCAGTCTGCAGGATTCTAGAAGATGGGAGACTTTGGCACCAGAAGAGCTCAGGATTAAAAAGCTTGAATGACCTTTGTTAAAAGGTAAAGCTGTCTTGTCTATATGGAAAGAATATCTTTTCCAATTCAGCTGTGTAAACCAAAAATTACAAATTTGATTTATCTCATATATACATATATATGCACACACACAAACACGTACATACCATAAATATTATTCAGCATATAAATGAACGTGTATGTGTGTTTGATTCTTTAAATAATGTGTTCCTGAACATCAAATCTTTAGAATAAATGAAAAACTCCAGACTGTGTATTTCTACATGAACAAACTACTTATTAAAAACAACATGTGCCGGGCACAGTGGCTCACTCCTGCAATCCCAAAACTTTGGGAGGCCAACACAGCGAATCACTTGAGGTCAAGAGTTCAAGATCAGCCTGGCCAACATGGTGAAACCCTGTTTCTACTAAAAATACAAAAAATTAACCAGGCATTGTGGTGTACACCTATAATCCCAGCTACTTGGGAGGCTGAGGCATTAGAATCACTTGAACGCAGGAGGCGGAGGTTGCAGTGAGCCGAGAGCATGCTACTGCACTCCTGCCTGAGTGACAGAGCAAGAAAAAGAAAACAAAATAACAAGGATCCAGTACTTTACTTGTCTGTCGTAGAGACAAGAGAAAAAAATTCCTAATAGTGGTATTTTACCTTCTGGTCCCTTAAGTAACAAAGCTCAGTTAATTTTAAAATAAGATTTCTGATCTTCTCTAGCTGACTGATTTAAATATCAGTGTTTGCATCTAGGAATACCTAAAGGAATTTATTTTGAAATTGGCTTAGCCATCCTACTCCCCAAATAATGTTCTTAACCTCTTTCTAGAGACATGGGCTACATTTTTAGTTGTCCTCATTATACCCATAAATGGAGTTTAATATTTTCACATGTAAAAGTAATAAAATCTAAAAATATAGAAATTATATTTAAAAAATCAAATAAAATAAATGAACATAAAAATAAAAATCATTTAAAGCAACAGTTTTCAAACTTTTGGAATTCATAATAACTTTACACTCTTAAAATGTTCAAAGGACCCAAAAAACTTTGTTTATATAGGTTATATCTATTAATGTTTATTATAATTGAAATTCAAACAAATAAAAATTATGTATCCATTTATTGATTTGTTTTAAGATGACAATAATAAAACCATTACAAGTTAACATAAATAAAATTTGTTGTAAAAAATAATAACATAATATTTTATTCCCCAAATTGGTAATAAGAGTGGCATTATTTTGTATCTGACTTACTAGAAGAGAGCTTTTGAATTCAATCTTTTACTACATATTGCTAATATCTGCTTTTGAATTCAATCTTTTACTATATATTGCTTTAGTTAAAGCATATGAAGAAAATCCAACTACATATATGCAGTTGAAATGAGAAGTATTTTAATAGACTTTCCACATAATTTTGCATATTCTTTTTGGATACTATTCCAAAATTGATGATTGGTAGTTTTTTTAAATATTAGTTGAGGCCGGGCGTGGTGACTCATGCCTGTAATCCCAACACTTTGGGAGGCCGAAGTTGGAGGATCACAAGGTCAGGAGATCGAGACCATTCTGGCTAACATGGTGAAACCTCGTCTCTACTAAAAATACAAAAAAATTAGCCGGGCGTGGGGGTAGGCGCCTGTACTCCCAGCTACTCGGGAGGCTGAGGCAGGAGAATGGCATGAACCCGGGAGGCGGAGCTGGTAGTGAGCCGAGATTGTGCCACTGCACTCCAGCCTGGGCAACAGAATGAGACTCTGTCTTGAAAAACAAAAAGGATTAGTTGAAATATGAAATCTAAAATCAGATCAATGGACTTTTCATACCTTGTTACAATAAAACCTCTTTTTCTATCTTGCATTTTAAATGATCTCTTACCCATAGACAATTCTAGAATATTACACATTAATCATCTGGAAAATATTGGTTCACTGAGTTAGGATGATCTTTTCAAATGTTGGCAAATTTGATTATACCTTATTTAAAAACTCACATCACTAACATTATCACCATTCTCATTAAAAAGTCTTAGCTCATGGTGGCTGATAAAAGTGTTTTATGTGTCTAATTTTCACATAAAGCTTGGGTTATATCATTAGAAATTAAAAATGTCAGTTGTTTATCTTAAAGCAGTAGACTCAGTTCACATTTGATAAAGTATCTGCCAATTAGTGAAGTCTACATAACCATGCTTTATTGTTCAGTCACCCTTTCAACTTGTACCATGAACAAAAGCAGTTAGTTTGGCTAACAACTCAAAAACAATAATAGGATGTTTTGCCCCATGGCAGTTTTATTAGTCAGCTGAGGGTGCCATAACAACATATCACAGACAGGATGCTAAAATGGCATGCATTCATTTTTCACAGTTCTGGAAGCTAAAAATCTGAAATCAAGGTGCCAGCACGGTTAAGTTCTGGTGAGGCTTCTCTGTTTGGCTTGCAGATGGCTGCCTTCTTTCTAGGTGATCACATGGGCTTTCTTCTGTGCACATGCATATAGACAGAGAGGGAGGTTTAGGTTTCTTCCTCTTCTTATGAGACCACCAGTCCTTTTGCCTTAAGGCTCCACCTTAATGAGGTTAAACAATTTCGTTTAATCTTTTTTTTTGTCTTTTTTGAGACAGAGTTTTCTTTTCTTTTTTTTTTTTTTCTTTTTTGAGACAGAGTTTCACTCTTGTTGCCCAGGCTGGAATGCAGTGGCACAATCCCAGCTCACTGCAGTCTCTGCCTCCAGGGTTCAAGAGATTCTCCTGCCTCAACCTCCTGAGTAGCTGAGATTACAGGTGTATGTCACCACACCCGGCTAATTTTTTGTATTTTTAGTAAAGACGGAGTTTCACCATGTTGGCCAGGCTTGTCTCAAACTCCTGACTTCAGGTGATCCACCCTCCTTGTCCTCCCATAGTGCTGGGATTACAGGCGTGAGCCACTGCACCCAGCCCATCATTTAATCTTAATCACATCCTAAACACCCTGTTTTCAAAGAGAGTCATATGGGGTGTTACGGTTTCAACTTATGAATTTTGAGAAGATCCTATTAAGTCCAGCCATAGTCATCATAATTTGATATGCAGCAGAAGAACTTTATGAATGATTCCTATTTTATTAAAAAGAATAACTAAAAGATTATTCTCGAGGATACAGATTCAATAAAATTAATAATTCTTACTTGTTATTAAGTGCGTTTTCATGTGAAGTTGATTTTGTGTGTGTGTGTGTGTGAGAAGGATGAAGAACACAATGATTGGTAGTGCAATTTGTTGGGAGCCCTTGATTAGTGTTACGATTCCAGGAATTATTTTCTACCATTGCATTTGCACTATCAATGTAAATAAAAGACAAAAAAGTAACATTTTTATAATAGTTTTGACCTTGAAGTTCCACTGAAAGGGTCTGCAAATCCAGGGGCCCAAACAAACCACTATTTGTTAGCCAATGAGTTATTAGGCTGGTGCAAATGTAACTGTGGTTACATAAAACTGCAGTTAAAACTGCCGTTACATTTGCATCAACCTAGTAAGTAGTTCAAACATAGCAAACTCAAAAAATAATGGGGACATGTTAAAAGGAAACAGAAGCGCTTGAAGGGGATCCAGCTTGTTGAATCTGGGATATTTGAAGCACAAAAGTAAATAATTATATTAATAGATTACAATCTACTGAATAAAATATGAATTCATAAATCTACACAAATTAAATAAGTAAATAAATAACTGAAGGAGAAAAGACAGCTCTGATTTATGTTTGAAAGCCAAATAATAACTACAGAAGAGATGATTCCATTAGAAAATCATTTGCCAAGCATCACAAAAATAATTTTGGTAGCTAGAATCCAAGATGGCCTCTAACTTTTTCATTTCTTGGTATTTAAACCTTTACATACTGCCCTCTTACATGGAAGAGGGTTGCCTCTGTAACCAGTATGATACAGTAGAAATGACAGTGTGTGATTTTCTTGGCTACGACATAAAACACATTGAAGCTTCGACCTTACTCTCTCTTCCATCACTCACCCAAGGTCAAGTCATTTGCCATGTCAGGAGTACACACAGCAGCCCCATGGAGAAGTACACATTTGGGAACTGAGACCATGTCTGTCAGTGAGGAAGTGAGGCCTCCTGCAGTAGCCATGCATGTCAGCTATCTTGAAAGTAAATCCTTCACTCCCATCAAGTCCTCATTATGACTGTAGCCCAGAGGACACCTTCACTGTTAGCCTCTGAGAGACATTGAGTCAGGGCCACCCTGTAAAGCAGGTTCTGAATTTGTGACCCACAGAAACTATGAAATAATTAGGGCCTATTGTTTTAACATGCTGACTGTTAAGCAATAGATAATATTTTTTTGATTCAAGTTTATCAATGGATTCTAAAGCCAGAGGTATAACTCTGAAAAATAAGAAAATATTTACATAGTTACAAAGTATCTCCCCACAAGCTATATATTAATTATAAAGAAAAAAATAACTTTACAGAAGACAGAGAGAGAGTGAAGAGAAAGAAGAAAAAGCAAAGAGAATGAGAAGGGGGAGGAGGAGGAAAAGAAGAAGAATGAAAAGGAGATGGAGAAAAAGAAGAAGGGGAAGGAGAAGAGAAACAAAGAAGAAGGAAGAAAAATTCAAAAGGGACGGAGAGAGTTTTGCAATTTTTCCATAAGACTGAAATAATACCAAAGTAAAAAGTAAAAATAAAATTCATATATGCAGAGTATTAATATATATCTGCATGTAGGCATTTTATGTAATTATACGCATATATACGCTCATTTATAGTTCATAAAAAAAAGAAACTCTATTTTATAAAAGCATAACTTCTTGGGCCGGAAGAGAAATAAATCAATTGTAAATTAATAAAATTTTATTTAAACAAGATGTTTGTTAGATTAAGATATCCTTATACCTAATAAATATGTAATTCACTAATATACTGATTATAATAATAAAAATGACTAAGTATTCAAAATCCAAATGGGTGTATTTGTGAAGAGACAGAGAGCCACAGACATAAACCTATCAACTCTGGACATGAAATACTTGGATTCAAACTGTAATGCGGTTTTTTGTTTATTTTTTTACACTTACCAACTAAATGACTATTGGCACATTAAATGATTGCTCTGTGACTAAGACGAGAGAAGTCACAACAGTTACCTCATTGTCTTTCTATGAGGATCAAATTAGTTAATATATTCAAAAATGCTTAGAATATCCCTAGTGCATACATAAGTGACATATCTACAAGTCTGGTAAGTCTGGTTGTTTTGTTTTTGTTTTGTTTTTCGAACTAATAGAAATATTCAATCAAATTTAGATAAATGAGAAGAGCCATCTGGAACCTCAAGAGCTCACCAAAAGATTTGAAATGCCTGACCTAAAATGCTTAGTATAAGGACTCAGTCCCAGTACCCCGTTCTTAGCAGCTTAGTGAAGGGTTCTAACCAGGCCTAATCAACCCCCTCCCAGCATCTGCCCAGGCTCAGACATCCCTCCTTAACAACCAGAATTTAAGAAAACATGGAACGCACTCTTGAAGTCTAGATACTACCTTGGTAATAAATATAAAAACACTTTTGCCTCAAATCCTACACAGGAGAAGCAATACTTGCAATCTTGTTGATGGTTCAAAATAAATCCCAATATTGCAAAAATTATTATAATTCATTATACATCCTACAGTTGGAATTGGAGGGTGCATGTTAGGCTTGTTTACCAACAATTAGCGTCCATTTCTAGTAACATAGAGCAATGGTTCTCTACTGGGATAATTTTGCCCTTAGAGGATATATGATAATGTCTGGAGACATTTCTGATAGTCATCACCTGGGATGTTCTACTGATATCTAATGGGTAGAGGCCAGGAATGTTACTAAACAAACTATAATGCACAAGATAACTCAATTAGAAAAGGAATTTTTTAGCCCCAGATGTCAATAGTGCTGTGGTTGCGACACCCTCATGCAGAATATACAATTGTAAAACAGTGTTTCTGTAATTCAGCCTAAAACACGGAAGTCTAAAAACACTGCATTAACAGAGTTCTCTATATTTGACTGTTTTTGTTTTTGTTTGTATTTTTGTTTTTGTTTTTGTTTTGAGACAGTTTATCTCTTGTTGCCCAACCTGGAGTGCAATGGTATGATCTCAGCTCACTGCAACCTCTGCCTCCTGGGTTCAAGTGATTCTCCTGCCTCAGCCTCCTGAGTAGCTGGGATTACAGGCATGGGCCACCATGCCTGGCTAATATTTGTATTTTTAGTAGAGGTAGTGTTTCACCATGTTGACTAGGATGGTCTGACCTCTTTTTAAAGACATTTTTTTTTTTATTTCTTAGTGATTCTAAGCTGCACAGTACTTGTTTATATGGTTATTTTTAAAACATTGCATTTTTTTTTTCATTTTCTTTGCAAGCAGGAAGGGTGTCTGTCATACTTTTTCAGATCCTATATATCTCAGAATAGAACTTTGTAACCAGTAATCCTGGGTCTGTTCATAATGGGCAAAGCCATCAATCTCTTCTTTTCTCAAATGAGGGAAATCTTTCTGGCAGGATTAGTACTTCCCAAACTGGTCCACAAAACCCCTTGGTAATTGTGGTTTTAAAGTGTATCAGGAACAAGAAGGCTTAATGAGGGATTCCAGATCCTCCATTCCTGCTTCGCCATGGGAACCTATTCTCTACATGTCTGGTGTCTATATCAGTTTCCTCTGCTAAGGAACAGGGTTTCATAACCACTGTATCACACTGTAATCAAGTTCTCTTCAAGTTTTAAAATAAGTTACAAATTTTTATAGGAAAATTTTTATAAATAAATATTTTCAATATTCGATTTCATTATCATCCTTTGGAAATTCCTTTGCATTCAAAATTATCCTAAACTTAGTAATGTAGTGACCTTTTTACTTTCACTGGTTAATTATTTTATGCATATTAGAAAGCAGTATCCAGAACCTACAAGGAACTTAAACAAATTTACAAGAAAAAAAAACAAAAAATAAAGAAGTGGGCAAAGGATATGAACAGACACTTCTCAAAAGAACACATTTATGCAGTGGCCAACAAACATATTTTTAAAATCCCATCATCACTGGTTATTAGAGAAATGCAAACCAAAACCACAATGAGATAGTATGTCATGCCAGTTAGAATGGCGATTATTAAAAAGTCAGGAAACAACAGATGCTGGCGAGGCTATGGAGAAATAGGAACCCTTTTACACTGTTGGTAGTGTAAATTAGTTCAATCATTGTGGAAGACAGTGTGGCAATTCCTCAAGGATCTAGAACCAGAAATACCATTTGACCCAGCAATCCCATTAGTAGGCATATACTCAAAGGATTCTAAATCATTCTACTATAAAGATACATACCCATGTATATTTATTGCAGCGCTTTTAAATAGCAAAGACTTGGAACCAACCCAGATTCCAATCAATGATAGACTGGATAAAGAAAATATGGCACATGTTCACCATGGAATACTATGCAGTCATACAAAAGAATGAGTTCATGTCCTTTGCAGGGACATGGATGAAGGTGGAAGCCATTGTTCTCAGCAAACACAGGAACAGAAAACCAAACACAGCATGTTCTCATTCATAAGTGGAAATTGAATGATGAGAACACATGGACACTGGGAGGGGAACATCACACACCAGGGCCTGTTGGGAAGTCAGGGTCAAGGGGAAGGAGAGCATTAGGACAAGTACCTAATGCATGTAGGGCTTAAAACCTAAATGATGGGTTGATAGGTGCACCAAACCACCATGGCACATGTATACCTTTGTAACAAACCTGCACGTTCTGCACATGTATCCCAGAACTTAAAGTAAAATTACAAAAAAACACAAAACACATGGGACACTTACTAAGTTCTTTCTCTATATAAGGTCTTTGCAAAGGATAAAATATTTCTTCTATTAAGATGCTGACAGGGGTTAGGAATAAGACATATCTACAAACAGGTGTTGCAAAAGTGAGCAACGTTTATAGAAATCAATTTGCCTTAAGGAAGACATATGAAGGAGTTTGGGGAAGTAGAAAATTCTGTGATTCAGCTTCAGCCTCTTACTGCCATATGTAATATGGAATCAAGATTGTCAAATGTTCTGATTTTTTCAAAAAAGTTGAAAAACTAAACTGTTATATTATTGTTATTAACTATTTTAAATATTTAGCATATTTAAATATTGTTAACTTATTTAACAATATTTTTAAGTACTGTATAGGCCAAGCTAAACACCTCTGTAGGCTATTGCTTGGTCCAAGACTGCCAGTTTGAAGCTTCTTAATAGAAAATCATCTCTAATTAATATTAGTTAGGTTGATGCTGTTGTCATATTCTGGGGCCAAAATCCTGATGCATTGATTGATTGATTGATTGATTGATTGATTGATCTCACTCTGTCGCCCAGACTGGAGTGCAGTGGCGCAATCTTGGCTCACTGCAAGCTCAGGCTCACTGCAAGCTCCGCCTCCCTGGTTCACGCCATTCTCCAGCCTCAGCCTCCGGAGTAACCAGGACTACAGGCACCTGCCACCACGCCCGGCTAATTTTTTTGTATTGTTTAGTAGAGACGGGGTTTCACCGTGTTAGCCAGGATGGTCTCGATCTCCTGACCTCATGATCATCCCGCCTCGGCTTCCCAAAGTGCTGGGATTACAGGCGTGAGCCACCGCGCCCAGCCCTGATACATTTATTTAAATGATTTAATTATATGGTGGCTATGATGATGGGCAGGAGAAATACAGGTTTGGAAAATAAATTTTCAAAATGGAAGCAAAATCCAAGGTAAGTTTGTTTTGTTTTTTCCTTTCATTGAGAATTTTGAATAACAATGCACATCATTTTTTGCGATTGAGGCTAAGAAGTCATTGCTATGAACAGCTGAAGAATTATGATCTGACCTTCTATCTACTTGTTCCAATGAACTCAGACGCTTCTCTCATGAAGATTCAGTTTCCTTGGGGACGGCTCAGTGCCCTCCAAAATGTGTTTTAGAATTTGAGGCAAAATCTCTTAGCTATGAAAAACAAATTCTTTATCCATTTTTATCCTTTTGCTCAGTTTTCTCATTCTGAATTGTAGATTATAATAGCACATATAAAAAGGTAATTCTATTCACAAGCAATGAATTTTATTAAATCATCTAGATGGAGTTTTAATTTTTTCTATAAAAGAAAAAAACAGAGCATAGTTTTAATATTCTAGCTATATATGAGGCAGTCACAAAGGAACAATAGGTTAATCAATATATCCAGCAACTTTATCCAGAAAAGTAACGTCTACCCATAATGATTACCCCCTGTGGACTGTTAAAGATATGAAATACTGCAGAAAAGGTGTTGATTGATTGCTATGAATTTTTAGCAGCTGTAGCTTTTGAAGCATGAAATACACTAATATTGTCTCCTAATGCCTTCAATAATTGTACTGAGTTGATGTTTGTCTTCCGAAAAAGGTGCTTAATTTATTCACAAAACAGCCAATGGCTGAACAATTTAACATGTATAAATAAAATGACCTCTGTTTTTTCAATGGACACTTAACCAAAGGACAATGTCAGAAATAACTTTCACCATACATAATTGATAAAGATGTAATTTAATGTTCATTGTTGAAATACTTTTGTCCTTTCCAAGTTGTTAAATATTACAAGCTTCCAGTTAAATTTATTGCATCATTATGTTTTCAGTATGAAGTCTGCTATTGTAAGAATAATTGTCATGTAGTTAAAGGAAAATATAATAGTGCTTTTTAAGCACAGCATTTGGTTGTAAGGTAAAGCTTTAAAACTTTATTTTTCATCTTTTTATTCAGTGATATATCAAAGAACAATAACAAAAACGACAGAATCTATTGCATAGCAATAGAATTTTCTTCTAACTAGAGTTTTAAAAGTATAATTTAGTAGGAGAAAAATAAGTGGTTTATTTTCTCACAGTTAGGAAAGTTTAAGTCATCACATTGTCTTGGATATCAGCTGTATGGTTCTGTTACTCTTTCTCTTATGCTATGAGTAGGAAATGATCTAATTAGTTTATCATGCATGAAATCCTGAAGCTTTAGTACGTTGCCTTTCTCAACCAATATCCATGTAGTAACAATACTTGAGGATTTTATTATTACATAAAATGCGAAGTATTGTTCCCCACAACACATTAACATCTATTATCTTATTTTTTGCCTTCCAACCACACTGTAATACTTTTCAGGTGAATCCAGTTGCCATCAAAAATGCAGTAACCGGGTGCAATAATTAGACCCAGAACCCAGATTGAATCTCAATTTCCTTCTGTTTATGCTGTCTCCATAGTTACGCATTACAATCTATATTAATGGTTATCTACAAATTTACGTGTTTTTTATATATGTGTATGTATATAACATAAATTTCTGTTAGATATTTTAGAACATTGAAAATACTGAAATCTTTGTTCAGGTAATTTCAAGGTTACATGTATGTGTTTGGATGAGAGAGAGACTGAGAGATGGCATGGACTTAGCAGAACAGGAAACCACTATGTAAACCATCATGCATATTTTACACCTCTGAAGGCTATGACTGAGAAGCAAGTGGCAAACCCAGCCAAGGCTGCATAACTCAGGCCTGAGAGACTATCAACAGAAGTCTACAAAATGCCTTGATCCATCTATGGCTCATCCTCACATTTAATTATTGATAATAAACTACAAACCAATGGTAAAATGTCAAAAAAAGATCATATAAATAACTTTCAAGAAACCTATTAATGGACTGTCTAGTGTGTGATGCAGATGACTCACCAATATGTTCAATTCAATAAAAAATGGTTTTTACATTGTTGTCTTAGTCACAGAGAAATCACGTAATATACCCATAGTCACTTAGTAAGTTATAAAACAAAAAACACTACAATTTGAACCCAAGTATTTGACCACCTCCAGAGATGATCTGTGTTCAGTCTCTCTTCTGAAATATATGTTTGGATTTTTTTATTCCAAGCACAGTGGTTTTATGTGTGCACATTATGAGCTGGGATAGAACTAGGTAGCTATGAAGACAGAAGGCCAAGAAATATCAGTACCTAGAAGAAATGTCTGTGTTATGGAAGAACAAGTATAAAGCCTCAGAAAAGGGAAAGGCAACAAAATGTTGCTTGCAGGTGAAAAAGATTGAAATGCCAAATGAAGATTTTTGACCGACTCAGGTAGGTTTAATTATATATACTCTCTTTTTCTTTAACTTCTCAAAATTTTCAGTGTAGTCTATGTTGCACACTACTGTGTTTGTGTGTATGTCTGCTACTCTCTGCATGTGGGAGAGAGAAAGAAACATACAAAGAAAAATTCCTTTGAGTAAATTTTGCTGATATCTGTCTTCTGAATAATGTGAAGTTTATGTCTATTAGCCATACTACAAACATTTGTTTAGGAGCTTAAAGATTTTTTTAAAAACACTAATACCTAATAAATCTATCTATCTATCTATCTATCTATCTATCTATCTATCTATCTATCTATCTATCTATCTATCTATCTATCTATCTATCTATCTGTCATCTGTCTACCTATTTGATATCTCTCTTAGAATCCTAGAATCACAACAATGTGCTAGTACTTACGTATGTATGTACCAGTAAGTATGTATAAACATTAAATAATTTAGATAAATAGAAATACAGCTTTTTAACACGGGGTAATTTTTAATTTGGGTTTAAAATAAAAATGTAAAGATGTGAAGCTCCCCTTTTTCTGGTGAGGAGTTATCATTCTTGTAAGAACTCACCTAGAAAGATCATAACCTCAGAAGAAACAAAATCTCTCTATAGTGTACACTAGTGTCTATTAACATCTGGAAGCGGATATAACAATTGAAATTTGAGTTTTTGTATGATTTTTGTTTCACTTTATTAAAACTTAGTAAGAGCTCTCTGGAATTCAGATTAATTTTTATTTAGTGCTGTAATTAAGACTAAGAGCTTAAAATCCTTCTCAACTACATGTTGAATAAAACAGGAAATAGCAATACCCCATTCATTGGATTGTTTTAATTGTTTACAATTGAATTTGCTTAGTTAGACAACTGCTTACTTGTTGGTTTGATTGTTTGTTAGATGAGATACTATATGTAAAGACCTTACAGTAGTATCTGGCATAAGCCAAGCATTTAGAAATTAGTAAATGTTTTATTAATAATGTAATTACTATTTCAGAGCAGTAATTGCAAATATCTGTTTGGGAAAAAAAAAAAAGACACATGGCTTTGTTAAACTTTGACAGTCTGATTTATCTATAGGAACAAAACAGATGGTCATCATATTTCTTCCATCAACTCTGCCAAGATTTTATACCTGAAAATAGCTTTGCTTGAGAACAATCTGTCTGGTTATTTCATTCTTGACCCATTCAGCAGCCAACTAAAAGTAGTCCCTTTTATTTAGATAACCATATGCTTTTTTGCATAATATGTTTTTCTTTTAAAACATGTCAATTTATTTTTATTGAACATTAGTGCTAACAAAAATGACAATAATTTATACAAATTCTGTCTACTTTTTAAATATTTTATTTATTAAATGAAGATACCTCTTCAAGCAAAAACTAATTATAGTTTAATAAAATTTTAGCCAATAAAAACCACCTTGCCATAACAGAATGTAAGAGCTTCAAGTAAAAAAATTATACTAATTAGTTAAGATGGATATTGTCTGAATTCCATTTTCTAATCCTAAACCATATTTAGTCAATCTATTTATAAGCAGCATAAGAAATGATTTATAATGACCAAAGTCGAAGCTTCAGGGACTCCAAGTTCTTGAATATGACCCTTCTTGGATATTTAACAGTTATTTATGTCCAACTGCTTCATCACATCAAAGAGCATAATTAAAATATGTTTAATTCATGATTATCATTAGTATGACTCATTAAAAACAAAACCTTTATCATTATAGGCTTCAAGGCATGTAAAACTCAAACTACACTGTTTCCAAAGTATTTATTTATAATTTTACTGTACTTTGAGAAATAATTCTTAATGTGCACTGTAACTAGAATCAGGGCAGTATGCCAAAATAAATCACATAGGATTGTACTTCAATTTTTCTTAACAACAACAACAACAAATATGCTTCCTGCTTTTGAAAAATAATTTTTATGTAAAGATGGACAGATATATATGTCCATCTTTGGTCATATATATTATACATGGAGATACATATATATATCCATGGATATATAGGTATACACATCTTTATATATATATGTATATATGCATATACATATATCTATATATACATATATATCTCCATGGATATATAGGTACACACATCTTTATATATGTGTGTATATATATGTTGTTAAGAAAACTGAAGTTTTATATTTCTATTATATATAAAATACATGTTTTGTGTTATATAATTTATATAATACATAAGTATATATATTCAAACTCACACCTTGATATCATATATTAAATAAAAGTTTGCATTTTTGGTTCACAAATTATGTTATAAACACAGCATTGTATCGTTGCACAATGGTCTAAATATGGCATTTTCTGTCAAATGACAGAAGAGCAGAACTGCATCCATTCTTGATCCTTCCCTCTCTCACCATTTTACTTGCAGGTGGCAAGCTTATTTTGTACTCTGAAGTTTCCAGGAAAATCCAATATATTAAAAATGTTTTTATTTATAAAATGAGCTTTTGCATTGAATCTAACCATTAGCTTGTAATTTTTGACATGATGTATTAGAAGGTGTTTCCGCATCCTGGGATGCATCACTAGACAAATTAAAATCTTACATCCATATTTAAAGCACAAGGATTTATGCTTTGTCTATTTTGTTTTGTTTGTATTTGTTAAAATTACACTACTAATATTTAATAATTATGAGCATTAAGTACAAACGTCTATAAGTTTCTACAAAATCATTAAAAGTTAGACTACTTAGTTTTCAGAGATTCTCTTATTTCAAAGAAAAAATTTCAAAATAGGAATTACTTCATACTGGTACATGGCTGTTGTAGGTACTCTTTTACGATTTTATTTCTTTTACTTTACCAAATAATGTAATTAATACCTCTAATAGTCCATATTTCATATGTAGAGTTGCATTGGAATATGTAAATATGAGAATTAAATAGTTTGTGTAGAGACATTCTATTTTATCCAACTGCTTCAAAGATCCCAATAAAAAAAACTTTTAAAATTTGAAAATATAGAGAATATTCTACAAAGTTCTTGAGCCATAAAAATAGACAAAAAAAGGCTAATTCTCCTCTTTTAGCATTAAGTTAATCAGTGGTATTAACTAAAATATATCTAATCCATTAAAATCAGTCAGAGCATCGTTTTAGAATTTACTGAAAAATTAATTATATGCAACCCTTCCCAGCACATAACAATTCATTTTGTAATGAATCTTTATGAAATTAAATACTTAAAAAGTCCAATAGTTGAGCTGTCTAATGCAGAGATGTATGCATTGAAATTATTAATTTTTATCCTTAAATTGATGAAATTCAATATATTCATTTTACTGAAAATAAGAACAAAGGAGATAGCCTCTGTGTTTTAAACATTCTCTCAAAAACAACAGAATATATTTATTAGTGACAGAGTAAATTTAAACATAAAGTAGTAACTTGACAGTCATGATACTTATAAGATTACAATTATGCCTGTTTAAGCCCGGTGGCTCATGCCTGTAATCCCAGCACTTTGGAAGGCCGAGGTGAGCGGATAACCGGAAGTCAGGAGTTCGAGACCAGCCTGGCCAACATGGTGAAACTCCGTTTCTATTAAAAAAATAAATAAATACAAAAATAAGCTGGGCGTGGTGGTGGGTGCCTGTAATCCCAGCTAAGCGGGAGGCCGAGGCAGAAGAATCACTTGAACCCGGGAGGCAGATGTTGCAGTGACCTGAGATCGTGCCACTGCACTCCAGCCTGGGCAACAAGACTGAAATTCCACCTCAAATAATAATAATAATAATAGTAATTATGCCTTTTTAAAAGAAGTGCTGTGGGTGAATTGTGAGACACTATGGCATTACGAGTTGTTGCAATACCCATAATAGAAATGCAGATGATGCAGAGTCTTGCAGTTTTTTCACTCAACTTTTAGGAAGAAACTTTTGTTCCAATGACATCAGAAATAGAAATAGGGAACTAACATAAATCTAACAATACTTATGGATTTTTGAAAACATAGTCTGAAACTTTTGAGAAAAATGAGACTTTCTACTACAAAAAGTCAGACACAAAGAGTTGCTTAATGAAATCTCAAAAGGCTCCTTAGGACTCAAATAAATAATTAAAATAGTTTTGGTAAGAGCTAACTCTAAGGGAATCAGAAACATATGGAATGGAGAAAAACTCCTTGAGGCCAAACTCATTAAAAGT
The DNA here is from genome assembly GCF_003255815.1 of Theropithecus gelada. Classification (NCBI taxonomy): domain Eukaryota; kingdom Metazoa; phylum Chordata; class Mammalia; order Primates; family Cercopithecidae; genus Theropithecus; species Theropithecus gelada. The sequence goes on from NC_037669.1 coordinate 147,356,494, forward strand.
TTTGCAAATGCAAAACATTTGAAAAACAGTGAATAAGCCAGCTGAATGCAAAGCAGCTCTGATTTTTACTAGATTTAATTACTAAGCAAAATGAATCCACATTTACTCCTTTATAACACCACCATTTACAAAACGTTTACAAAACCATACAAAATATCCATTAATTCATTCCAGAAACATCTATTGACTCTTTTAAGGCATGATTATTTATACTTTAGATATAGAATAAGAACTCAGAAAAAATACCTGCCTTACGGATTTTACATTCTCAAAAAATAAGGAAATAGCATGATGTCAATATACTATTATACAGAATATAATATTAATGTGTATATTGTTGTTCATATGACTTAACCTACAGTCTGATATTACACTAAAATCTTCAAAGGAGAAAACGAAGATTCAGGGGTGTGAGAAATCATACTGGTACCTGCAGTCTATCTGAGTATGACTTATGGTTTTCAACTAAATGGCTTTCTTAAGTAACTGAATGCATTTTGGCACTTACTTCTTTGTTAATATTTGGTAATTCCTGCTGTTATTTGTAATTCTTGCACTTCAAAGAGGAATTTTTTTTCTTTTAATTTTTGGGACAGGGTCTCACTCCGTCACTCAAACTGGAGTGCTGTAGCACAATCTGGGCTTACTGCAACCTCTGCCTCCAGGGACCAAGGGATCCTTCCACCTCAGCCTCCCAAGTAGCTGATACTAGAGACATGCACCAACATGCCCAGTAATTTTTTGTATTTTTTGTAGAGATTGGTTTTTGCCATGTTGCCCATGCTGGTCTCAAACTCCTGGGCTCAAGGGATCCAACCACCTAGGCCTCCCAAAGTGCTATGATTACAGGTATGAGCCACTGCACACAGCCAAAAATGAAGTTCATTTACATATTGAAAATTTGTCGGGGGCGGAGCAAGATGGCCGAATAGGAGCAGCTCCAGTCTTCAACTCCCAGCGCCAGCGACACAGAAGACCGGTGATTTCGGCATTTTCAACTGAGGTACTGGGTTCATCTCACTGGGGAGTGCCGGACGATCGGTACTGGTCAGCTGCTGCAGCCCGACCAGCGAGAGCTGAAGCAGGGTGAGGCATTGCCTCACCTGAGAAGCGCAAGGGGGAAGGGAATCCCTTTTCCTAGCCAGGGGAACTGAGACACACAACACCTGGAGAATCGGGTAACTCCCACCCCAATACTGCGCTTTGAGCAAACAGGCACACCAGGAGATCATATCCCACACCTGGCCGGGAGGGTCCCACACCCACGGAGCCTCCCTCATTGCTATTACAGCAGTCTGTGATCTACCGGCAAGGCAGCAGCGAGGCTGGGGGAGGGGCGCCCGCCATTGCTGAGGCTTAAGTAGGTAAACAAAGCTGCTGGGAAGCTCGAACTGGGTGGAGCTCACAGCAGCTCAAGGAAACCTGCCTGTCTCTGTAGACTCCACCTCTGGGGGCAGGGCACAGAAAACAATAACAAAGCAGCAGACACCTCTGCAGACGCAAACGACTCTGTCTGACAGCTTTGAAGAGAGCAGTGGATCTCCCAACACGGAGGTTGAGATCTGAGAAGGGACAGACTCCCTGCTCAAGCGGGTCCCTGACCCCTGAGTAGCCTAACTGGGAGACATCCCCCACTAGGGGCAGTCTGACACCCCACACCTCACAGGGTGGAGTACACCCCTGAGAGGAAGCTTCCAAAGCAAGAATCAGACAGGTACACTTGCTGTTCAGAAATATTCTATCTTCTGCAGCCTCTGCTGCTGTTACCCAGGCAAACAGGGTCTGGAGTGGACCTCAAGCAATCTCCAACAGACCTACAGCTGAGGGTCCTGACTGTTAGAAGGAAAACTATCAAACAGGAAGGACACCTACACCAAAACCCCATCAGTACATCACCATCATCAAAGACCAGAGGCAGATAAAACCACAAAGATGGGGAAAAAGCAGGGCAGAAAAGCTGGAAATTCAAAAAACAAGAGCGCATCTCCCCCGGCAAAGGAGCGCAGCTCATCGCCAGCAACGGATCAAAGCTGGACGGAGAATGACTTTGACGAGATGAGAGAAGAAGGCTTCAGTCCATCAAATTTCTCAGAGCTAAAGGAGGAATTACGTACCCAGCGCAAAGAAACTAAAAATCTTGAAAAAAAAGTGGAAGAATTGACGGCTAGACTAATTAATGCAGAGAAGGTCATAAACGAAATGAAAGAGATGAAAACCATGACACGAGAAATACGTGACAAATGCACAAGCTTCAGTAACCGACTCGATCAACTGGAAGAAAGAGTATCAGCAATTGAGGATCAAATGAATGAAATGAAGCGAGAAGAGAAACCAAAAGAAAAAAGAAGAAAAAGAAATGAACAAAGCCTGCAAGAAGTATGGGATTATGTAAAAAGACCAAATCTACGTGTGATTGGGGTGCCTGAAAGTGAGGGGGAAAATGGAACCAAGTTGGAAAACACTCTTCAGGATATCATCCAGGAGAACTTCCCCAACCTAGTAGGGCAGGCCAACATTCAAATCCAGGAAATACAGAGAACGCCACAAAGATACTCCTCGAGAAGAGCAACTCCAAGACACATAATTGCCAGATTCACCAAAGTTGAAATGAAGGAAAAAATCTTAAGGGCAGCCAGAGAGAAAGGTCGGGTTACCCACAAAGGGAAGCCCATCAGACTCACAGCAGATCTCTCGGCAGAAACTCTCCAAGCCAGAAGAGAGTGGGGGCCAATATTCAACATTCTTAAAGAAAAGAATTTTAAACCCAGAATTTCATATCCAGCCAAACTAAGTTTCATAAGTGAAGGAGAAATAAAATCCTTTACAGATAAGCAAATGCTTAGAGATTTTGTCACCACTAGGCCTGCCTTACAAGAGACCCTGAAGGAAGCACTCAACATGGAAAGGAACAACCGGTACCAGCCATCTCAAAAACATGCCAAAATGTAAAGACCATCGAGGCTAGGAAGAAACTGCATCAACTAATGAGCAAAATAACCAGTTAATATCATAATGGCAGGATCAAGTTCACACATAACAATCTTAACCTTAAATGTAAATGGACTAAATGCTCCAATTAAGAGACACAGACTGGCAAACTGGATAAAGAGTCAAGACCCATCAGTCTGCTGTATTCAGGAGACCCATCTCACACACAGAGACATACATAGGCTCAAAATAAAGGGATGGAGGAAGATTTACCAAGCAAATGGAGAACAAAAAAAAGCGGGGGTTGCAATACTAGTCTCTGATAAAACAGACTTTAAACCATCAAAGATCAAAAGAGACAAAGAAGGCCATTACATAATGGTAAAGGGATCAATTCAACAGGAAGAGCTAACTATCCTAAATATATATGCACCCAATACAGGAGCACCCAGATTCATAAAGCAAGTCCTTAGAGACTTACAAAGAGACTTAGACTCCCATACAATAATAATGGGAGACTTCAACACTCCATTGTCAACATTAGACAGATCAACGAGACAGAAAGTTAACAAGGATATCCAGGAATTGAACTCATCTCTGCAGCAAGCAGACCTAATAGACATCTATAGAACTCTCCAACCCAAATCAACAGAATATACATTCTTCTCAGCACCACATCGTACTTATTCCAAAATTGACCACGTAATTGGAAGTAAAGCACTCCTCAGCAAATGTACAAGAACAGAAATTATAACAAACTGTCTCTCAGACCACAGTGCAATCAAACTAGAACTCAGGACTAAGAAACTCAATCAAAACCGCTCAACTACATGGAAACTGAACAACCTGCTCCTGAATGACTACTGGGTACATAACGAAATGAAGGCAGAAATAAAGATGTTCTTTGAAACCAATGAGAACAAAGATACAACATACCAGAATCTCTGGGACACATTTAAAGCAGTGTGTAGAGGGAAATTTATAGCACTAAATGCCCACAAGAGAAAGCAGGAAAGATCAAAAATTGACACTCTAACATCGCAATTAAAAGAACTAGAGAAGCAAGAGCAAACACATTCGAAAGCTAGCAGAAGGCAAGAAATAACTAAGATCAGAGCAGAACTGAAGGAGATAGAGACACAAAAAACCCTCCAAAAAATCAATGAATCCAGGAGTTGGTTTTTTGAAAAGATCAACAAAATTGACAGACCACTAGCAAGACTAATAAAGAAGAAAAGAGAGAAGAATCAAATCGACGCAATTAAAAATGAAAAAGGGGATATCACCACCGACCCCACAGAAATACAAACTACCATCAGAGAATACTATAAACACCTCTATGCAAATAAACTGGAAAATCTAGAAGAAATGGATAATTTCCTGGACACTTACAATCTTCCAAGACTAAACCAGGAAGAAGTTGAATCCCTGAATAGACCAATAGCAGGCTCTGAAATTGAGGCAACAATTAATAGCCTACCAACCAAAAAAAGTCCAGGACCAGATGGATTCACAGCTGAATTCTACCAGAGGTACAAGGAGGAGTTGGTACCATTCCTTCTGAAACTATTCCAATCAATAGAAAAAGAGGGAATCCTCCCTAACTCATTTTATGAGGCCAACATCATCCTGATACCAAAGCCTGGCAGAGATACAACAAAAAAAGAGAATTTTAGACCAATATCCCTGATGAACATCGATGCAAAAATCCTCAATAAAATACTGGCAAACCGGATTCAGCAACACATCAAAAAGCTTATCCACCATGATCAAGTGGGCTTCATCCCTGGGATGCAAGGCTGGTTCAACATTCGCAAATCAATAAACATAATCCAGCATATAAACAGAACCAAAGACAAGAACCACGTGATTATTTCAATAGATGCAGAAAAGGCTTTTGACAAAATTCAACAGCCCTTCATGCTAAAAACGCTCAATAAATTCGGTATTGATGGAACGTACCTCAAAATAATAAGAGCTATTTATGACAAACCCACAGCCAATATCATACTGAATGGGCAAAAACTGGAAAAATTCCCTTTGAAAACTGGCACAAGACAGGGATGCCCTCTCTCACCACTCCTATTCAACATAGTGTTGGAAGTTCTGGCTAGGGCAATCAGGCAAGAGAAAGAAATCAAGGGTATTCAGTTAGGAAAAGAAGAAGTCAAATTGTCCCTCTTTGCAGATGACATGATTGTATATTTAGAAAACCCCATTGTCTCAGCCCAAAATCTCCTTAAGCTGATAAGCAACTTCAGCAAAGTCTCAGGATACAAAATTAATGTGCAAAAATCACAAGCATTCTTATACACTAGTAACAGACAAACAGAGAGCCAAATCATGAATGAACTTCCATTCACAATTGCTTCAAAGAGAATCAAATACCTAGGAATCCAACTTACAAGGGATGTAAAGGACCTCTTCAAGGAGAACTACAAACCACTGCTCAGTGAAATAAAAGAGGACACAAACAAATGGAAGAACATACCATGCTCATGGATAGGAAGAATCAATATCGTGAAAATGGCCATACTGCCCAAGGTTATTTATAGATTCAATGCCATCCCCATCAAGCTACCAATGAGTTTCTTCACAGAATTGGAAAAAACTGCTTTAAAGTTCATATGGAACCAAAAAAGAGCCCGCATCTCCAAGACAATCCTAAGTCAAAAGAACAAAGCTGGAGGCATCACGCTACCTGACTTCAAACTATACTACAAGGCTACAGTAACCAAAACAGCATGGTACTGGTACCAAAACAGAGATATAGACCAATGGAACAGAACAGAGTCCTCAGAAATAATACCACACATCTACAGCCATCTGATCTTTGACAAACCTGAGAGAAACAAGAAATGGGGAAAGGATTCCCTATTTAATAAATGGTGCTGGGAAAATTGGCTAGCCATAAGTAGAAAGCTGAAACTGGATCCTTTCCTTACTCCTTATACGAAAATTAATTCAAGATGGATTAGAGACTTAAATGTTAGACCTAATACCATAAAAATCCTAGAGGAAAATCTAGGTAGTACCATTCAGGACATAGGCATGGGCAAAGACTTCATGTCTAAAACACCAAAAGCAACGGCAGCAAAAGCCAAAATTGACAAATGGGATCTCATTAAACTAAAGAGCTTCTGCACAGCAAAAGAAACTACCATCAGAGTGAACAGGCAACCTACAGAATGGGAGAAAATTTTTGCAATCTACTCATCTGACAAAGGGCTAATATCCAGAACCTACAAAGAACTCCAACAAATTTACAAGAAAAAAACAAACAACCCCATCAAAAAGTGGGCAAAGGATATGAATAGACATTTCTCAAAAGAAGACATTCATACAGCCAACAAACACATGAAAAAATGCTCATCATCACTGGCCATCAGAGAAATGCAAATCAAAACCACAATGAGATACCATCTCACACCAGTTAGAATGGCGATCATTCAAAAGTCAGGAAACAACAGGTGCTGGAGAGGATGTGGAGAAATAGGAACACTTTTACACTGTTGGTGGGATTGTAAACTAGTTCAACCATTATGGAAAACAGTATGGCGATTCCTCAAGGATCTAGAACTAGATGTACCATATGACCCAGCCATCCCATTACTGGGGATATACCCAAAGGATTATAAATCATGCTGCTATAAAGACACACGCACACGTATGTTTATTGCGGCACTATTCACAATAGCAAAGACTTGGAATCAACCCAAATGTCCATCAGTGACAGATTGGATTAAGAAAATGTGGCATATATACACCATGGAATACTATGCAGCCATAAAAAAGGATGAGTTTGTGTCCTTTGTAGGGACATGGATGCAGCTGGAATCCATCATTCTTAGCAAACTATCACAAGAACAGAAAACCAAACACCGCATGTTCTCACTCATAGGTGGGAACTGAACAATGAGATCACTTGGACTCGGGAAGGGGAACATCACACACCGGGGCCTATCATGGGGAGGGGGGCGGGGGGAGGGATTGCATTGGGAGTTATACCTGATGTAAATGACGAGTTGATGGGTGCAGCACACCAACAAGGCACAAGTATACATATGTAACAAACCTGCACGTTATGCACATGTACCCTACAACTTACAGTATAATAATAATAAATAAATTAAAAAAAAAAATAAACATAAAACTAAAATAGCAATAAAAAAAAAAAAAAAAAAAGAAAAGAAAATTTGTCAATGTTTCTGCTCCTGGCAAAATTTGAGCAGCATCATTCCCTGTAACCAAACTAGTAGAGCTAAAAGTTGGTTGGGATGCAGAGAGAATAGCTACAAATGAGAAAAGGAACTGAATAGCATTTTAGTTCCTGTTAGGTTGTGCCTGTGTTATATTGTTTGATTTGTAAGACACATTTATGCTCGAGGGTAAGCATGAAATTTCACTTTAAAGGCATCTAAGCATTTTTAGGATAAGCACTTTTGGATGTCCTTGTTGAAGTTCACTTAAAAAGGGTTGGAAATATATTAACATACTAGTCATCATATGCAATGTGATTTTTTAAGTTGATAATTAAAACAAGCATCTAGCATAAATTGAATTCAACACATCTTTAATGACATTCTATGTTACTACAATATGCCAGATGCTATATGGAAAACATGAGAAGCATAAGTAGTGCACTCTTCTTTCTCAAAACTTAAAACAGAAGGATATACAGGAGATAAAGTCAGAGAAGTGGCACAAACAGAAGATATTCCAGTCCTGCTTGCTTCTCTGGCAGGTAGCTTATTGATGTGTATCTTGGGGCACATGTCATAGTTAATAAAATTCAATGCTCCTCTCTCTCTCTCTCCAAATATATATATATACCAATTCTTCACAATGTGCAGAAATCAGTAGGCACTGAATAAGTTATTTTGAATACTAAAGACTGTATGTGCATAACTGTGTTAGCCTGTTCTCATACTGCAAGAAAGAACTGCCCAAGTCTGGGCTTGGTGACTCATGCCTGTAATCTCAGCACTTTTGGAGCCTGAAGCATAAGAATTGCTAGAACCAAGGAGGCAGAGCTTGCAGTGAGCACTCCAGCCTGGGTAACAGGGCTAGACTCTGTCTCAGGATAAAACAAAACAAAACAAACAAAGAAAAAACAGCCCAAGACCAGGTAATCTATAAACAAAAGAGGTTTAATTGACTTACAGTTCCATGTGGATGGCTGGAGAGGCCTCAGGAAACTTACAGTCATGGCAGAAAGGGAAGCAGGCATGTCTTACATGGTGGCAGGTGAGAGACAGCGTGTGAAGGAGGAATTGTCAAACACTTATAAAACCATCAGATCTCATGAGAACTCACTCACTCACATAATAACAGGATGGGGAAAACCACACCTGTGATCCAATCACCTCCCATCGGGTTCCTCCCTCAATACCTGGGGATTACAATTAGGCATAAGATTTGGGTGGGGACACAGAGCAAAACCATATCCATAACCAACACCAAGTAGAATAACTGGGGGATGATTTAAAAGGGGAAAAATAAATAACCACGAGGAAAAGCAAATATTAAAAGAGAAAATAGGCTGGGCACAGTGGCTCACGCCTGTAATCCCAGCACTTTGGGAGGCTGAGGCGGGCGGATCACAAGGTCAGGAGTTTGAGACCAGCCTGTCCAATATGGTGAAACCCCTTCTCTACTAAAAATACAAAAGTTAGCCGGGTGTGGTGGCAGGCACCTGTAGTCTCAGCTACTTGGGAGGCTGAGGCAGGAGAATCACTTGAACCCAGGAGGCAGAGGTTGCAGTGAGCTGAGATCACGCCACTGCACTCCAGCCTGGGCAACAGAGTGAGACTCAGTCTCAGAAAAAGAAAAGAGAGAAAATAAAGGGATGAGTCAACAGCAGAGATAGTGCCCCCAAAATTAGTGGGGGAAATGGATAAGATACATTCGCAGCTTAGTAAGGACTTTATTTTGGCAGAAGCAATGGGTGGGGAAATGAGTTAAGAGATGTTTGGGTTAAGTAAGCAGGGACAAATGAAAGATAGCTTTGCTATCTAAGGAACATTGACACTTTCTGGAAAGTAAAGTCATAGTGATGTCACTGAATATGACTGCGGAACATGAGTAGAATAAGGTTTACACTTAATGAACAATGTTTACATTAGAAAGACTTAGAAACAGCATAATAGTTTAAATATAAAGACTTAATCAGGGAAAACTACAATGGAAATGAAAGTGGAGGAACAGATAAAACAAATAGTTCAAAGTTCATAATCACAGATTTTGGGAATAGCTAATGTTAAATAGGATAATTCAGTAGATATTATATTTGCAATATGGGAGACTAGACACATCAGAAAGCAAAAGTATATGATGAAATCATAGAAAAATCAAGTATTCCATTAGTAATGTAAGTAGCAGATCGGGAATCAGATGTTGACTTGAAGTCATTGGCACTGAATACTGATAAACCCATCCTTCTAGCTCCAAGTTCAGAGATGAAGAAGATAACTTGGCAGACAATCAAATAAGATCCAGAGCACACTCAGAAAACCTGAGGAGCTCTAGACAATGCCCAAATCAGATAACAATCACAGAAAGTAAGTATTTTTGCTCCTGCCTTCATTGTTCATTCAGTACACAGTTTGGGCTGAGACAAGGGTTATTCTCAAGTTTCATTTATTAATCTAAGTATCCATTAGGTAATAACCATTTTCAGGCATTATGCAGGCATGGGAAAAAAATGATGGAACATAATCCTGGTTTTAGAAAATTCTACAATTTGTTGGAGAAACAGATGATGAGCGTATTAAAGGGATAAACAATTAACTCTAACTAAAATTATTTGAAGGAATTGTATTGAAGTGGTGATTACTTTTTCTAGTTTCCAGAAAAAAGAGACAAGAAGAAGCTACATTATGGGCTAGGGCATGACGCAATGAGAAAACGATCTGTGAGAGAAACCGTAAGTTGTTGACTGTCTTCAAACTTCTGCTATAGTCTATACAACTGATGTAGTTTGGATATCTGTCCCCACACAAATCTCATGTTGAAGTGTAAGCCCCAGTGTTGGAGTTGGGGCCTGATGGGAGATGTTTGTGTCTTGGAAGAGGATCCCTTGTGGTTTGGTGTGGTCCTTGCTATAGGGAGTGAGTTCTTAGAAAATCTAGCTGTTTTAAAGTGTAGCACCTCCCCCATCTCTTGCTCCGGTTCTCACCACGTGAGATGCCTGCTCCCTCTTTGCTTCTACCATAAGTAAAAAGCTCACTGAAGCCTCCCCAGAAGTTGAGCAGATGCAGGCGACATGCTTCCTGTACAGTCTGAAGGACCATGAGCCAATTTAACCTATTTTCTTTATAAATTACCCAGTCTCAGATATTTCTTTAGAGCAGTGAAAAAATTGCCTAATATGATAACTATTCTAGAATATTGTTATATAATTCTTATTTATTGGCTATAATGTCTATTTTTAAATTATTTGTAGCAAATTTAAAAAGAAGTTAAATGCTATTTTTATTATAGATATTGTTTTGGTAAAATTAATCTCGGTAAACTTTGAGCCAGTGGACTTTGCTGATTCAATAATTATTTAATAATTGGTTAATTTCCAAGGCAAAAAAATTATTTCTGTGATATAATGATTCTTCATTTAGGAACAGTAAACAAGTATATATTTGTGTGTGTTTAAGTGAATGTGTGTGTGTACATGTATATTTACACATAGAAAAGACTAGAGATTGAGTCCCCTGAGCAGCAGCTGGTGACGGTAATCTTATCGTTGGTAGTCTCTGTGGTACTTCAGTCACTATTTAGCATGGACAGATAAATAATAAAGAGTATGAGAAGTAGCTATTCCAGCTCAGGGAGTACAGAATGTTGTTTAAAGTGCTGGTCATAGGCCAGGCGTAGTGGCTCACACTTGTAATCCCAGCACTTTGGGAGGCTGAGGCAGGCAGATCACCCGAGGTCGGGAGTTCAAGATCAGCCTGACCAACATGGAGAAACTCCGTCTCTACTGAAAATACAAAAAAATTAGCTGGGCATGGTGGTTCATGCTTGTAATTCCAGCTACTCAGAAGTCTGAGGCAGGAGAATCGCTTGAATTCGGGAAGCGGAGGTTGCACTGAGCCGAGATTGTGCCACTGCACTTCAGCCTGGGGAATAAGAGCGAAACTCTGAGATTGTGCCACTGCACTTCAGCCTGGGGAATAAGAGCGAAACTCTGTCTTAAAAAAAAAAAAAAAAAAAAAAAAAAAAAAAAAGAGCCGGGCGCGGTGGCTCAAGCCTGTAATCCCAGCACTTTGGGAGGCCGAGACGGGCGGATCACAAGGTCAGGAGATCGAGACCATCCTGGCTAACACGGTGAAACCCCGTCTCTACTAAAAAATACAAAAAACTAGCCGGGCGAGGTGGCAGGCGCCTGTAGTCCCAGCTACTCGGGAGGCTGAGCCAGGAGAATGGCGTATCGGGAGGCGGAGCTTGCAGTGAGCTGAGATCTGGCCACTGCACTCCAGCCTGGGCGACAGAGCTAGACTCCGTCTCAAAAAAAAAAAAAAAAAAAAAAAAGTGCTCGTCATGAGTTCAAAGTTCCCAAATAAAAGGGAAAACTATTTTTATTGAGATCTCAAAGCAAAAAAAATTGTTATTATATATTTAACGTAACATACAAAATCCTAATTTTCAGAAAAGAAAATGCTTACTTTTGATGATAATTTACTTTCTGTAGAGAATGATTATTATATGTAAGCAAACAGAGTTGCAAGAAGCATTCATTCAGTCGTACATCAATTATTTACTGAATGCTTGCTTCCAGGCATAGTTAAAATGACCAGACTTGAGGAAAATTCATATCCAATAGACAGCAGGGAAATTGTGCTTCTGAATGATAAACTGTCTTGCGTCTGACCACATATCCTGCCGATGCCAATTTAAAAATCAAAAAGTAAACATTTATAGTTCTCTTTCAGTGAGCGGAGATTATCAAAGAAGTCAAGAACTAAGAGACCAAGATCCCTTTTATAGATCTGATTTGTTTTTTGAGAAGTAGAAGAAGTGGTTTAGGTCTGTACTTAAGTCATCCTCACCTTCAGAAGTCATGCTGTCTAGGGGTCAGCAGACAAACTTGAGAAGGACCAGGCAGGTTTTTTTTCTAGTCACATTGAACTGAAAGCCAGCCTCTGAAAAAAATTAAATGATACCATATTTGTATTTATTTTTTATAAGTGAATAATATTATTTTCTTATTAATAATTCTAGTAGGAAATATCCTCCTGCTGAAAACAAAAAGATCTTCAGAACCTAACAGAATACTAAAATCTGAAAAAGAGTATTCCCTTAGATATTATTGATATTATTATTAGTCTCTTGGTGAAAATAAATGAAAAATTTAGAGCAAGATCCATTGTGCCATTTATAGACCATTAAAGTAGTGGGCTAAGGACTTTATTTTGATCTCATTTAATTCCCATATGTGTGACACAGTAAATAGCAGAGCTAATATTTGAGCTCAAGCATCCTCATGTGGATGTCTGCTTTCTTCATTACCATACTATAGCATCTATCCTAGTCTATGAGTTTATTTTTTTCAAACAGTTAGTTGTTATTTTTCATACATAGCAATTAAAGTGAGGCATTTATTATAAACACATAGATACCTGAGCTGTGCAGATCTACCTATTACAGTGACAATGTTGTACCGGTATAAATAAAATTGAATACACATTATTTCAGAGAAAATGTTGTATCATATAGGTTTTTTTATGCCTTCATGGATAAACATTACACAAAAAGAAACTCAGCAAACCCAAGAAAGGAAGATTCACTTATGAAACCTTAAAGAAAACTAAAATAGGTTCTGGTCAAACTAGTAGTTCACTGTGTGTGACTTGTACAGATCTGCTGGGAAGCCTGGCTTTTACGTTAGTGAATAACTAAAATACTTGCTTTGGGAGAAGATATAGTCTATCCAAAGTGCTAATAAACCCTCTGGGCAAAGGAGCTGGTGCTGACAGATGCCCCCACTGTGTTAATTTGACTCAGAAAATATTTCTTTCCAGTAAAGATTAAACGAATGCTGCTTCACAGTTTAAACCGATCATAACTTTTTAAATAAAAGGTTTTAAACAAATGCATTTACTCATGTTTTGAGGAATAACAATGAAGCTATTATCAATAAACTGTTAAATAGCTATTCCCTAAAAGGGCATCCCATTTACTATCAAGAAAGGTGACATTTTGCTCCCATATTACATTTAGGTATTTGTTTTCCATTAAATCATCAGCTATAGAATTGCGGCAAGAGAAGATTCCTAAGTGCACATTTTATAGTCCATTTATGAAGAGACAGGCCAGCCCTACTGAAGCATTGGTTACAATATTCTCATCATCTTGTGTAAGAGTGCTCCTCTGGGACTGGAAAGAAGAGAAATGCCTGCATTAGAAACAGCTCACTAATCTCCTTGCCAATCAGTGATCTCATGATGTTAGGCTAGGATTATTTTTTAAAAGTTTTCTTTTTTAATTTTGAAAAGTCCAATCAATATGATTGAAACTTATATCTCGAATGAAGTATCTGAAGTGTGAAGGAATAAAAAAAAAATCAGTTAAGTCTGGGATTTGCTTCTGTCTGTGGTTTCTGGACAAAAAAATTCTTTTACTTTCATCGGGAGCAGAATGAATGAGAAGATATTAACACAGCAGAAAAGTTTACTCTGAAAATTCTTTAAAATTGCAATTTCATCTTTTGTGGCTATTTATTCTATGATTGTTAATAATTGAAATTTTTTCTGCCTTAATAATTGTACCTACTTGGAGTAAGATTATCTACCACTTCATGTGTCCAAACACGGTGAAAGTTGCTATTCTTTACACTCTTACACCTAGAAACATTTTTTTCTAGCAAGGTCAAAGAAAGTAAGTTTTAATTCATAATGGAATAAGAGTAAGTGTACATTTCTTAAAAAATATGAAGACACACACACACTCACACACATGCATGTACATATCCTAGATTCTGAAAATAGAAACTAAGCTTTTTGGCCTTTGGTGGAGAAACGAGATAAGAGATTAGATTTTTTCAACTCCAGTTTGTCTTTAGGAGCTCTATTACCTCAGAAAAGCTGGTCTCGACAAACACCAAAATGCATGTTGCTTTCTCTGTTATTAATGAGAAGAATAACTGGTGCCGATCTGAAAATATCTAAAGCATAAAATGATTAGGGGATTCAATTTCAAAATTTATTTTTATATTCATGATTCTGTCCCATAGCCTCTCAGAGACATGGAAGAATTAAAGAAAGTAACAGAATTTCTCAATTATTTCTTGGGAAAAACAGGCAATATAACTTTTTGAACACTTCTATGATTCAGATACAGATCTAAAGTTTTTCACTATTATTTTCCTCTGAAATCATTCATTCATTCAAACACATCTGAACAGTCTACATGTGATAGGAACACTTAGATGTAGTGGACAGGACCATGAACAAGGTGATGTCTTCAAAATCAAGAGAGGTAAAAACCATCACCTGGCTTCTCAGTCCTCTGAACTCCTCTGTTTTAATCAATTTTATCCACACTTCATGGAAACAATGACTGGATCTTTTCATTACCTTTAATTGCCTCAACTCCAGAATCTCAATTTCAATCATATCATTCTTTGATTATCCTCATCTAAAATTTCAGATTACTCCTTATAACATCAACACTCCAACCACTTTCAATACCATAAAGACCTCCCATGAAATGATTAACATCATTTCCACTGGGACTTCATTCTACTCTTTTTCTAGCTTAGATTTTATGGTCTAGTTCTATAAATCTCACGTCCATGAATCTTGTGTCAGTCAGGATCCAAGAAGAAAATTGACAGCATACTCAAGGACTTAATTAAAATGGTTTGGTGGCTTGGACAGAGTTAAGGGAACCAACAATTCCAAATCACAACAAACAAATACATACATACACACACACACACACACACACAAAACAAGTAACTAAAAACATTGGAAAGTCACTACCCTCCTGTAAGTTTGAAATGAGCTAGAATCTTGAACCAACTAGAGTTTTAGAAAAGGGGACATTCAAAAGAGCAGCAGCCATAAAGAGGGTGGCCACTTCCTGAACTCAGTGACGGCTGGGGAGATGGTGGACTAATGTTATAACCCTGTTTTCCCACCTTCTTACTTCCTGCTAACGGCTTCCACTGTCCAATTTCTATAGATGACATATAATAAAATAGCTACAGGGACACAATGTGTAGAGCTCAATCTACAGGGAGTAGCACATGGCAGAGAGAAGCAGAAATAGATTTGAGAAGAGAAAAAAATTGGATAACTGTACACTCTCAATTCCCACTCTCTTCACTTAACTAGCCTGACAAGATCTCAATCCTGGTTAAATCCAACTATTCCCACATCTCCTGAATCCAAGAAGCTGTAAATACTGGATGGGAAAAACAAAACAATAAAACATACCCATTATTATTTGCATAGTCACTTAAAATCATGACTGGAACCTCCAGTGAATGTCATGATGAGAGACAGGACTAGCAGGAATTTCCTAGGCCGACTAAAAATCCCTAAGCCTAGCTGGGAAGGTGACCACATCCACCTTTAAAGATGGGGCTTGCAACTTAGCCCACACCCGACCAATCAGAGAGCTCACTAAAATGTTAATTAGGCAAAACAGCAGGTAAAGAAATAGCCAATCATCTATTGCCTGAGAGCATAGCAGGAGGGACAAGGATCAGGATATAAACCCAGGCATTTGAGCCGGCAACGCAACCCCTTTGGGTCCCCTCCCCTTATATGGGAGCTCTGTTTTCACTGTATTTCACTTTATTACATCCTGCAACTGCACTCTTCTGGTCCATGTTTTGTTACAGCTGGAGCTGAGTTTTCTCTTGCTGTCCACCACTGCGATTTGCCGCCATCGCAGACCCACAGTTGACTCCCATCCCTCTGAATCCAGGAAGGTGTCCTTTGTGCTCCTGATCCAGCCAGATGCCCATTGCCACTCCCCATCAGGCTAAAGGCTTACCATTGTTCCTGCATGGCTAAAGTGCCTGGGTTAGTCCTAATCGAGCTGAACACTAGTCACTGGGTTCCACAGTTCTCTTCCATTACCCATGGCTTCTAACAGAGCTATAACACTCACCACATGGCCCAAGATTCCATTCCTTGGAATCTGTGAGGCCAAGAATCCCAGGTCAGAGAACACGAGGCTTGCCACCATCTTAGAAATGGCCCACCACCATTTTGGGAGTAGTCCACCACCATCTTGGGAGCTGTGGAAGCAAGGAGCCTCAGCAACAATGAGAGGGTGATACTATGTTGGTTTCATACCCTATTTATTTCCATATTCTCCCAGATGGCCAATTACAACTTCTCGTCTCATCTGAGTCTCCAAAAATGCCCTTCAAATGAATAGCTATTAGTGATGGCTTTGTTTCTAATCATACTGAGACAAGAAATTTAATCAGAATGAAACTTCTTTATCTTATCACCACCATATTCACCAACCTATCTGCTTCTCCATCCATTTTCTCCATTGTTCCTCTACTTTCCTTGAGTAAGCAGATCCATTTGCCTCCTAATACGAAACTTCCCCATGTACGCTTGCATACAATGTTCTCTTATCTACTCATTTTCTCCTGAACTTTTCCCATGCATCATTTAAAAAAAAATTTTTCCTCTCAGTAGGTTCATGCATCTAGATCATTCAAAACCTGTAATATATCACATTTTAAAAACAAACAATAGAATACCTCACCTCATATTCTCCTTTAGCTATTTTTTATTTATTGTTCAAAAAACCTAATTAAAAATCATGTTTATCTTCAGTGATTTCACTTCTTTATTATTAATACTCTTATCAGGTTTCCATCTCTACTATGACACTAAATCCATAGTTGTTCAGTCCAGGACAAAATTTGATCAAATCAAAATTAGAGATTAATATGGAGTTTTCTATTGCAATTTTTTTTACAACTTTAATAGAGTTATTTACTTCACTTCTAGGGTGCCACACTTTCCTGGTTTGACTCCTATCTCAGTGGCCACTCCTTTTCAGACTTTTTCAAATCTAAATGATCTCTTTTCTCCTTATGTGCACTCATTTTTTAATGTAATGAAATTGTTTACTCCTATGGCTTTATGCACTGTATATTCACTAGTGACTTCCTTTTGTTCTATCCAGAATGAACTTCTTCCCTGCACTTTCATACGCATCCAAGTCCTTACACCCATGTCAAAAATATGCTCAAAATTCCAACTCTTGACATTTCCTCCTGAACTTGCCTCTCTCCAAATTTTTGCCACAACAGTAAGTAGTAATAACATTCTAGATGCATGAGAAAACAGAGGAAAGATAAGCATGAAACTAGAAATATGGAAGACATAAATAAGACCTAAATTAAATATACAGAATAGAAAAAATAAAATCCCTCTCAACAAAGTACATACAACATATTAACAGCAGATTATACATGCAGAATTTCAAGTGACTTTTTATATTTCACTTGAGACTAAAGTCTTTTATATTTATAATTTGAGACTAAAGTCAATGAGAGAGTAAAGATGGTGGGAAGGGAGGGAAAAATCGAGGAATTAATGGTCAGCAGTTGACTAACGAAGACTAAATATTCACCTATTGAAAGGGATCAATGAATGTAAACGAACAAAAAAATTAAGAAAACTACACGAAGACATGTGTAATTAAATTGCTTAAAAATACAATGAACGTAAAATCTTAAAAGCAACTTAAAAGGAGAAAATCCTAAAAGAGGAAGAAAGATAAGTTTGATAGCAGATTTCTCACCTGGAATGATGAAACTCAGAGAGTAGTCAAGAAACATATTTAAACTAAAACTACTGTGAATTCTCTGTTACCATGGAATTTTATATTAGGAAACTAATCTAACACATGCAAAATAAAAATTATTTCAGACAATAAAAGTTTAGACAGTTCATCAGCAGCCGACCAACACTCAAAGAATTATTAAAATAAGTCATTAGCAGAAAGTAAATTATGTTTGAAGGAAATTTCTATCTACCTAACAGAAAAACAGCACCAGAAATTACTACCTTGCTAAATATGTAAGATTTATTTTCTAATGATTCAAATCTCTTTAAGATATAATTGACTATTTAGCATGGTGACTATCATTAATAATACTATATTTCATACTTGAAATTTGCCAAGTCAATCTTAAATGGTCTCACCACACACACACAGACACACACAAGGTAACTATGTGAGGTGATGGATGTATTAATTAGCTTGATCATGATAATTATTTTACAATGTATTCATATATCCATACATCACATTGTATACCTTAAGTATACATATTTTTTTGTCAATTATTCTTCAATAAATCTGAAAAAAATAAAAAGGTAACTGACTGTTTATGATAAAATTAGTAATATATTTTCAGGTTTTTATGTAAGTATGAAAATTACGGGAGTGGGGGAGATCTGATCTAGTCCAGCCACCTCTTGACTTTAGCCTTCAAGTTTCTAATCTAGCTTTGGGAGATATTTAGTTTATAGTTTAGACAATAATATACCTTCCCCAAACTCATTGGCCTTTGTAAAGCTAATGAGAGATCACCAGGCTAGGGGAAGGAGAGGAGCCTGAATTCTGCTAAGGTGTAGACATATGCAATTGCCAGTCATTATTCCAGAGCTCCTGCAAATAACATCATGATTGTAGATTGGCCTTTAGAGATATCCTTTCAAGTTTTTTGCATGTCTGACACCCATGGCTTCACCTGGACCCACAGACCAAAGGCTGCTGTGGCCCCACCCAGAAACAACTCAGCTCATAGGAGGACTATGTTTCACACCCCTATGTTTGCACCCCAATCAATCAGCAGCAAGTACCTATTTCCCAACCACCCCTAACCCATCCCCCAAACTTTCTTTGAAAAACCCCTTACCTACCAACCTTGGATAAGATTGATTTGAGTAATAACTCTGTCTCCCACTTGGTATGGCCAGCCTGGTGTCAATTAAGCATTTTCTTTACTACAAAAACCACGAAAAAAAAAATATGAGATAGATAGTACTACACCAGGAGAGGAAAAATGGAAGTATACTGTTGCAAGGTGCTTATACTTTGCATGATGTTATGTAATACCACTTAAAGGTAAACTATGATAAGTTACAGATGCACATGCTATAAGCACTAAGCAACCACTAAAGAAGGAAATGAAAACATCACGAAAACTCCAGTTATAGCTGAGACAATAAAGGGAACAATTGAATAACCTATACTCAGTTTCAGTTACTATTAAAAAGGCAATCAGTCTATTAAGTTGACTTTCAAAATACATGATAATTTCAACTTCTTACTATCCCAATCACGTAGTCTTGCCAACAGCATCACAAGAGATAGGGGAAGATTGGCCAGTTAATAGATTTTTCTCTCATATCAAATCCCCATGTTCTTTGTCCGTCTTCTCACATCCAACATCCATAGTTCCAATCTGTAAACCGAGAGTTGTTCTTGAGTTTTCTGTTGAGAATTTGAAATAATTGCCTTTACATGCTAATGAGGACTAATCTTTGATTTTTTTTATCTTGCCCAAATTTCTATCTAAGGAGTCTGGGGAATCATGCCTTACAAACCATAAATTCTCATCAGATGGGTTTTATTTAACCCTATAAATCATAACTTACTTTTCAACCTGATTCTGGCATAACATTATGATACAAGGAAGAAAATCAAAATATTTTACCCCCAAAACATGTTTCTTTGTCTCATTTTGAAATGGCCCTGCAAGCTGTCCTTTATGGAGGAAAATTCACATCTGTCAAGAATCCCTGTTAACATAGCTAGACCGTTTCCTCCCAGGCCCTCCAATTCTGAATAGATTAGCTGAGAGTTTAGCACCTTTCAAAGGGTCTGAAACAATTGTCATCTATTGTCAGAAGGGACAGCCACTATAAGACTTCAAAAGAACCTTGGTCTCCACAATCTTTTATCTTAACCTGAACATTTCCTTTCTATAGATTCCAAGTCATTAGACAAACTCAACCAATTGTCAACCAGAAAATGTTTAAATTTACCTGTAGCCTGGAAGCCCTCGCTTTGAGTTGTCCCACCTATCTGAACCCAGCCAATGTATTTCTTAAATATGTTTAATAGATGCCTCATGCCTCCCTAAAATGTATAAAACCAAGCTACTCCCCAACTACCTTGGGCACATGTTTTCAGGACCTCCTGAGGGTTGTGTCATGAGCCATGGTCATTCATATTTGGCTCAGAATAAATCCCTGGAAATATTTCACAAGGTTTAACTCTTTTGTTGACACTAATAAATATTATGTTATTTAGCGTCATTTAATCATAAACTTTAAAAAAGGATTTGATAGTTTGTTCTCTTATTCTCTTATTTCAAGCTATTTCATTTTATTATTGGTATAGTTTTCATTCTCTTTTTCCTTGTTCTAAAACAGAAAATAAACTGAAAGCTACACAGCATAACTACCAGTCCACATTTGGTGTACACAAAAATATCCTTCACTTGACCTAGTCTACAAATAGTGGAGAGTAAAAAATGTCATCTAAGATATAGAACTTGTTGATTCATTCTCAAACAAGTAGAATATACTACCATTCGTGTCTTAAAAACGGACATTTTCTGCCTTAAAATTGTCCTATGATATATGTTATTTGTCTAACAGAGAATTCGTACTGAAACAGCTTTTATTTTTCTGGTTCCCATAGAGACAACACAGAATTATTTAATATCCATAGTAGAAAAATTTTTTAACATTATTTTATTTCAGTACAAAAATAACTTTCTTAATAATCATGAAAGGATGGTATATGCACTATTGAAGGCATTACAGGTTTCAAAATAAATCTAGACATTGCTCCATCCCTTGCTTCTTTGCATTTTTTAAATTTTTATAGTTTAGCATTTCATTGTTAAGCTCCAATTGTTTGAATTTTTTTCATATTTGTATTGTTAGAGTAGGTAATCAGTCAGACATGAGCAGAGTGGGAGAGGATCCCCACCCAGCAGGAATATCAGGAGCTGATCAGGTAATGATCAGATAGTTGTCAAGCTATCGCTCTAAAATAATAATTGGTTGTAGCTGGAACCAGGGAACTGCAGTCTCCCAGTAGACAGAAACACCTGAAACTGGTGATCAGCAGGTTCCCGATAAGATTTCAGGAGCTGGACAAGTGAGCTCAAGCATTCACATTAATAGGGAAAATGGTAGAGTTTAACTGGTATATGACCTTTCTCTAGGCACACTTGAGTGGTGAAGGAAGAACGTTTCAAGTGAGCGTGTGTACAATTTCAGTGAACACACTGTGTGTGTGGCCTCTCCCACTGCACACACAGAATGAAAATTTATACAAGTCAAAGGTAAAACCGAAAACTCGAATCTCTCAAGTTGCCCATTTGGCCCTCTTCCAAATGTAATTCACTTCCTTTCATTCCTGCTCTAAAACATTTTAATCAACTTTTACTCCTGCCCTAAAACTTGCCTTGGTCTCTAACTCTGTCTTATGCCCCTAGGTGGAGTTCTTTCTTCTGAGGATGCAAAAATTGAGGTTGCTGCAGAACACCAAGGATTCACCACTGCTAACAGTATGCCTCAATTTAAATATGTTTATTAAATTCAGAATATTTCTGAGCCTGCTGCTATTTTCTCAAAAAACACCTGCATTTTTTCCAAGTTCCTGTAAGACAAGAAAGCAGAACTACTTAGAGGTCACGTTATGCAATTGCTACATCTTTTGTAATCTTTTATGTAAAAGACCTTTGTTTATGTCTGTTGTAATCTTTTGTTTTCTTAATTCTTTAATTAGAAAACAATTAGCAATTAACAAAAAGAACAAATTTTAATTTTAATACATAATTAAAATTCAGTAATGTACTTCATGTACTTTAACAAACAAAAATATTATACATTGCAATTCACATTCATTTTCAAATTTAAAATTTTACAGGCAAATAGACATTTTAATGTACTTTGTAATTTAAATTTCCTATTACAATAAAACAACACATTTTATATTATTCTGGGCTTGACTTTTAAAATACAATTAACATGTGGTAAAATCATGTTGATGCATGCTAACTTCTCCCATACACAATATAGAAATGACTAGCTATAAATTTTCTGAAGAAGAAGGAATGACAATTATAGTTGGTTAATTTAAGCAATGTGGCATACAACTTGGTACTTTCTTTAATGCTTAAATCACAGCCACACTGGGAATCTTATAGTGTTGGAAAAATATTGAATGCCAAATGCTTGACAAATTTATATAATTTCTATCAGATTTCAGGGCAAAAAATCAGAACTGCTGCCTTTGGTACAAACTGTCATTTTCTAATAGGCATATCATGTTTTCCTTCTCTGGTCTATTGATATGAAATAAAATAACAAAAAATTTACAACCTCATAGATCAATTCTTGTTAACTGCTAATCTTCTCACCCTTAATAACTTAAAATAGCTTTCCCCATATTATAAGCTTTGGGATAATTCACTTGGATTATAGTTAATCTGTCCATTTCATAATTTTCAATGAATGATCACTCACTTGGTACTAAAGGAGGATTTATTCTAAAATGTTAGCAGATGGAGCCTCAATCTCACTGACAAATTAAAAAGGGACATCATTGGTAAATTAAATATTTTACTTACATGTAATAAACAAGGATGAGTTTTCTACAATTTTGGATAACAGGAATTAGATTGTCCTTTGAGAATCTTAGGTCAATTTTGGAAGCATCAGCCTCACATGGATGGGAGAGTGTGAGTGGGCCAGAAGGTAAGCAGTAAGGGACGTATGGTCTACATAGAATTAAAAAGTATAAGAAAGTCCACCAAAAGACAGTTTGCTTTTATTATTTTCATGTGCTCATAATTCCAAATAATATCAGAAATAAAATTATTATCTGAAAAATCAAATATTTTTGACTCATATTCTAATGATTGTTATGATTACTGATGTACTTTAATGACGTATATAGAGGTTTCAAAGTAGCACATTTTTATTACTCATTCCTTAATATATATTGTATTCTACACAGAAGTTAATTTGGAAAATACTTAGTTATACTGTTCCCCAACACAGGCAGACTCCTGAAATATACTCTAGATTCAGTTGATATTTCCAACCCCAGTAGTCGTATATATTCCTGCTGTCTTTGACACAGTGGATTTGAAATAAGTAAAGATAGTATAACATACATGTTGTATAAATTCTATAATTTTACCACTATCTTGAGAAATGAGGCCAGTGTTGGTAATTTATGTGCAATTCATTTTGTTTTATAGTACCAAGTTATTCCAAATGAGAGTGCTGCTGTAAGGAGCATATATATCCACTATTTTTTTCTTTCAAATAACAAAAAGGTCATATTTTGCATCATAATGCATGCTGCCAAATGTTATCTAAACACAAATATATGTGGTGGTTTAACATATTAGCATAATCTCATCCAGAAATTAAAAAAAAAAAAATTGGCTAGGGAAGACTTAGGCCATCTCATTATCTCTAAAGAATGTATCCCCCTATTTACATCTACAACTCCAGGAGATTATGAAAAAAAACAATTAAAATAAAAAAATTAGCCAGTGAAGATTTTCATTTGGTGGAAAACTTGTAGATACTTATTATAACTTATTAATATAACTCTTATAGAATACTTTTTCATCTCACTTGCATTAGGCCAAAAACAATTTTATTCACCAATGTTATTTGTTAACTCACCTATCTGATGCTCATTGGTTTTTGTTTAAAAAGCAATAAAAATTTTCCAGTTTATTTATAAGTTTTCAGTTTTTAAGAAGGTCATAGTAACGCTTACCCCTTTAGAAAGAGTTTAAATAAAAATCTGTGGTAAACCTATAGCGGGTAGATGCAATCCTCATTGCATGTTGCAACAAATGTCTTTTCTCAAACAGCTTACAAAGGCTTAACAATAATGCCTTACTTCTCTCAACTTTACAACTCTCCATAAACCTGCCATACCATTGTACAAGGCTGAATAAGCCTGAAGTTGAATACAATGTGTAAATCATAGAGGAAACAAAAATAATATACAATTACTGAGAGATTTATGGACATGTTTAATATAAAACAGTGAATCTCTGCAGAAAGAACAAAACAGCATTATGAAGCAGGCATTATATTTTCAACCTGAAAAACTGTTTTAATAGCAGTGAAGAAGACATGAACAAAAGCAGCAGTTTGGTCCAGCACGGGTAAAGCCCTGGATACATTATGCAGGGTTCCTCTCCTTTATGAGTGAATAATACATTTGTCAGCTGGTTTGCCTCAAGGTATTAGAAGACATAAAAAAAAAGTCACAGTGATGTATTTCATTTCATGATTTATTTAAAAATTGCACAACAATTGACACATAAAGGTCATCGGGCAAAGATTCATCATGTTAAAACCAGTTGTTATCTACCTCTTGAAATCACAAGATATGAATATTGAAATTTGTTTCAGTTATGGTTATCTGATACATTCTGTCAACAAGGAAACTGCTAGTTAGTGTTGATGCAAAACTGAAACTTTAAACCAATTATAATATAAACATAATAGTAAATAGTACTATTTACTATAGTCATATAGTCTTGTTGAGACATATTTGATACAGTAATTTTAGTAGTTCATATCAGAATGTTACAGGTAGTTAAATAGGTATAAGCAGGGCAGGAGGGAGTTTTCCTCCCACCCAGTAGAAATGTAGGGTGATGATTCTGTAATTACTGCATTGCCACTCTACAAATGATAATTCGGCAGCCAGGGAGAGGCAAGCTCTTGATGGTCCATACCTGTTCATATTAAAAGGGTTAATTGAATGCAGGCCCCAGGGAGAAACAGCTTCCTGGGCATGCATATTAAGAGGTTAAAATGGCGAAGTATGATCTTCCGGGTACATTCCACTGGAAAAAGGAAAAAAGCCTCAGATGGGTATGTGTATAACTCCCTAAACACATTGCATGTGCTTATTTTCCAAGGGAAAAGGAGGGCTCTGTGCATGCGGGAAACCCACCCTAAGGGAAGAATCATGAGAAATAGGTGAGCTTATAGAAGTCCTAGGATCATGACTAAACAGGTCAGTTGACCTTCTCTCTGTAACCTTCATGTGCCTGCTTGGGTCTCTTCCAAGTACACCTTCCTTTCTTTCCTGTTCTAAGATCTTTTTACATAATCTTCCATTCCTGCTCTGGAACTTGCCTCAGTCTCTTTTTCTACTATATTCCCCTCAGTTAAATTCATTCTTCTGAGGAGGCAAGAACTGAAGTTGGGAATAAGTATGGGCTATAAATCACACATAATATCATTTTAATAAAACAGAGATACAGAGACATAAAGTCATGGACCTTTTTAACAGAAAATAAAAGAGGCAAATAACAGAATAAGGTATAAAATATGTTGAAGTGCAATTATAAAAATAAAGGTGGGGGCAAGCAGATACAAAAGATAATAGTAGCCAGGTAGTTCTCAAAATAAATAAATAAGAAAAATAATCTCCCACACTGGTTAAATCCATAAGTATTTAGCTATAAGAAGCAGAGTATTTTTCAGGACGAGCAAGAACAAATAGATGTATCATATAAAAATTACAGGAAACCAGGGCAAACTGTGTAAAGAAAAATATTTATTTTAACATGGATTATGCTGCCGCAATAGTTTGCTTAAAAAATCATATACATATAAATATAAGGACTACAAATATAAAAATAGCTCACCCATTCTTAAAATATCTTCCCCAAGTAACTAACATTAGTATTTAGTATTTGCGTACAGTAGATTTCAAACTTTGTATACTGTCCCTGTGTGAGACCAACTTCTTTGATTTTTATTCAAAAATTAACCTTGCCTAATTTAAGCAAAAAGAATATTTGTTGAAATTACAGTGAAATAATTCAAAGAATTGAAAAGAGATCATCAATTAATCCTTAGAAGACAGGCAAGCCTTGAGGCAAAAGTTAGTGAGTGTGAGGGATCTTCACCCAGGGGCACTTCCATGGGGGGAGTCAGTTGACATGCCCCACAAATTTATGTCTCTGTGTGGTATGTCAAGCCTGAGTGAGAAGATTTGATTGATCTGGACTGGGACAGTAATGACAAATTTGGGAGCATTTAGCCATGATCAGGGATTATGGGGGGAAAAAAGAAGTTAAAAGCATTGCCATGGCTCCAAGAGAAATCATTGTGAGCTAAATTGTCGTCCAATTGTATCTACTCCTCATACCACCAAAATAACTGTGATAAGGTGAATATCAATATTTTCACATACGCTAAGATTATATATGAAATACATTCCTGCTGTTAGAAGGACATAAGTTATATCAACTGAAATAAATTACTTTCAATAATAAAAATGTGATACTTAGAAATAATCTCCAAAATCTCCAAATTGATCTGAAATTAAAAGAGATAAGTAGGACACAGGAATCAATGTTAGGCAAATTTTCAAAGGGACATACTCACAAAACATTAGATATTTGTTTAGAAAAGAGAAACTGATTAGAGTTGACAGAAGCACAAGAGAAAAATAAAACAATACGAAGATAGTGAGTTAACTTAGCTGCAGATTTTGACCAAAACAGAGATGAAACTTTTTTGAATATTTAGAAATCTAAGATTAAGTGGGCCCCATCTAAAATATCATTTAAAGTTGCTTTTCTATTTCTGAATATTTAAAGAGAAACATATCTAATTATAGCCTTTATATTTAGAGACTTATGTCATGTTTGTATTTAAGATGTCTTTTTTAAAATTTATTTTTATTTTATTTAATTTTTAATTTTTATTTTGATGGGTATACTGTAAGTGCATATATTTGTGGGGTGCATAAGATGTTTTGATACAGGCATGCAATGCGTAATAATCACATGATGTAAAATAAGATATCTATCCCCTCACACATTTATCCTCTGCGGTACAAAAAATCCAGTTATACACTTTTAGGTATTTTTAAGTGTTATTGACGATAGTCACCATGTTGTGCTATCAAGCACTAGGTCTTACTCATTCTTTCAATTTTTTTTTCACCCATTAACCATCCCATCTTCCCTCTACCTCCACCCCACCCCACCCCACTACCCTACCCAGCCTCTGGTAACCATTTTTCTACTCTTTATCTCCACGAGTTCAATTGTTTTGAGTTTTGATCCAACAAATAACTGAGAACACAGGATATTTGTCTTTCTTCATTTGGCTTATTTCACTTAAAATAATGATCTCCAGTTTCATACACGTTGTTACAAATTACAGGATCTCATTCTTTTGTATGGCTAAATAGTACTCCATTGTGTAAAAGTACCACATTTTCTTTCTTTCCTTTTTTTTTTTTTTTTTCTTTTTTGAGATGGAGTCTCTCTCTGTCGCCAGGCTGGAGTGCAGTGGCGCGATCTCAGCTCACTTCAACTTCCACCTCCTGGGTTCAAGCAATTCTCCTGCCTCAACCTCCCAAGTAGCTGGGACTACAAGCTTGTGCCACCACACCCAACTAATTTTTGTATGTTTAGTAGAGAAGGGATTTCACCATGTTGGCCAGGGTGGTCTGGATCTCTTGACCTCGTTATCCACCTGACTCGGCCTCCCAAAGTGCTGGGATTACAGGCGTGAGCCACCACGCCTGGCCAAAAGCATGATATTTTATTTATCCAGTCATCTGTTGATAGACGCATTGTTGCTTCCAAATTTCAGCAATTGTGAACAATGCTGCAACAAACACGAGAGTGCAAATATCTCTTTTATATATAGATTTTCTTTCTTTTTGGGTATAGACCCAGCAGCGGCATTGCTGAATAATATGATAGCTCCAAGTTTAGTTTCTTGAGGAAGCTTCAAACTATTCATGATAGTGGCGGCGTGAATTTACATTTGCACCTACAGTGTACAAGGCCTCCCTTTTCTCCACATTCTTCCCAGCATTTGTTATTGCCTGTCTTTTGGATATAAGCCATTTTAACTGGAGTGGGATGATATCTCATTGTAGTTTTGATTGGCTTTCTCTGATGATCAATGACGGTGAGCACCTTTTTATACACCTGTATTTCATTTGTATGTCTTTTTTTTTTTTTTTTTTGAGAATTGTCTATCCAAATCTTTTGCCATTTTTAAATTTGGAGTATCAATTTTTTTCCTGTGGAGTCGTTTGAGCTCTTCATATAGTCTGGTTATTAATCCCTTGTCAGATGGATAGTTTGCAAATATTTTCTCCCATTCTGGGTGTTGTCCCTTCACTTTGTTAATTGTTTCCTTTGCTGCAAAGAAACTTTTTAACTTAATTTTATTCAATTTGCCCGTTTTTGCTTTGATTGCCTGTGCTAGTGGGATATAACTCACAAATATTTTCCCAGATCAATGTCGTGGAATCTCCTTGCAGGGGTTTTGTAACTTGAGGTCTTATGTTTAAGTCTTTAATCCATTTTATTTGATTTTTCTTAATATGACAAGATATAAGAGTCTCATTTCATCCATCTACATATGGACATCCAGCTTTCTCAGCACTGTTTATTAAAGAAACTGTCCTTTCTCCAGTGTATGTTCTTGGCACTTTTGTTGAAAATGAGTGCACTGTAAGTGTGTGGATTTGTTTCTGGGATCTCTATTCAGTTCCGTTGCTCTATGTGTCTATTTTTATGCCAACACCATACTGTTTCAGTAACCATAGCTCTATATTATAATTGAAGTTAGATAATATGACTCTTTCAGTTTTGTTCTCTTTGCTTAAGACAACTTTGACTATTCTGGGTTTCTTGTGGTTCCATATACATTTTAGGATTGTTTTTTCTATTTCTGTGAGGAATGACATTGGTATTTAGGGACTGCATTGAATCTGTAGGTTGCTTTGGGTACTATGGACATTTTCACAATATTGATTCTTCCAATTCATGAACATAAAATCACATTCCATTTTTTGTGTCCTCATTAATTTATTTCATCAGTGTTTTACAGTTCTCATTATAGGATCTTTCACTTCTTTGGTTAAATTAATTCCTAGGAATTTAATTTTTATTTGCTGTTAGTACAAATGGGATTACTTTTCTGATTTATTTTTCAGATTGTTCACTGTTAGCATATATAGAAATGCTACTGATTTTTGTATGTTGATTTTGTATCCTACAACTTTACTAAATTTGTTTATCAAGTTGAATAGTTTTTGGTGGAATCATTAGCTTTTTCCAAATATAGGAACATGTCCTCTGCAAAAAATAAATAATTTGACTTCTTTTTTTCAATTTGAATATCTTTATATCTTTCTCCTGTCTGAATGCTCTAGCTAGGACTTCCAGTACTATCTTAAATAACAGGCGAAAGTGAATATCTTTGTTGTGTTATAGATACTAGAAAGAAGCTTTCTGGTTTTTGCCTATGCAGTATAATAGTAGCTCTTGATCTGTTATACATGGCTTGGCTTTGTAAATGTTGAGATATATTTCTTCTATACCCAGTTTTTGGGGATTTTTTATCATGAAAGCATATTGAGTTATATCAAATGCTTTTCAGCATCAATTGAAATGATCATATGGTTTTGCCCTTCATTCTGTTCATATAATGTAACACATATTGATTTGCATATGTTGAACCACGCTTGCATTTCTGGGATAAATCCCACTTTCTCGTGATGAATAATGTCGTTTACATATTGTTGAATTCAGTTGGCTTGTATTTTGCTGAGGATTTTTGCATCAATATTCATCAGAGATACTAGTCTGTCATTTTCTTTATGTGTCATCGTCTGGCTTTAGAATCAGGGTAATTCTGGTCTCCTAGAATGAATTTGGAAGTATTCCTTCCTCCTCTATTTTTCAAATTAGTTTGAAAAGGATTGTTATTCCTTTACATGTTTGGTAGAATTCAGCAGTGAAGCCATCAGGTCCTGGACTTTTCTTTACTGAGACTTGTTTTTTGTTTTGTTTTGTTTTTTTTATGGCTTTGATCTCATTACCTGTTATCACTCTGTTCAGATTTTTGATTTCTTCATGGTTCAATTGTGATATGTTATATGTGTCTATGAATGTATCCATTTCTTCTAGATTTTACAACTTACTGGCCTGTAATTGCTCTTAGTAGCCAACAGTGATCCTATGAATTTCTATGTTATCAGTTTTAATGTATCCTTTTTCATCCTTGATTTTATTTATTTGCATTTTCTTTTTTTTTAAGTTAGTTCAGCTAAAGGTTTGTCAATTTTGTTTGTTTTTCAGAAAATCCCAACTTTTTGTATCATCGATCCTTTTTATGTTTCCTCATTTCAATTTTATTTCTGCTCTGATCTACATTACTTTTTTTCTTCTACTTATTTTGGGTTTGGTTTACTCTTGCTTTTCTAGTCTTTAAGATGTTTCATTAGGTTATTTACTTAGGTTTTTTTTTTTTTAATGTAGGTGCTTATAGCTCTAAACTTTCCACTTTGTACTGCTCTTGCTGTATCCCATAGGTTTTGGTATATTCTGTTTCCATTATTATTTGTTTCAATAATTTTTTCCATTGTTTCTTTAGTTTCTTCATTGATCCACTGATTATTTGGGTGCATATTGTTTAATTTTCATGTGTTGGCATAGTTTCCAAAACTCCTCTTGTTATTGATGTCTAGTTTAATTCCACTGTGGTCAAAAAAGATGCTTCATATTATTTTATTTTTTTTGGATAAGATTTTTTTGTGATGTAATATATAGTGTATTTTTGAGAATAACCAATGTGCTGAGGAAAATGGTGCATATTCTGCAGTCTGATGGTTCCTGGTTGATTTTCTGTCTGGAAGATCTGTCTAATGCTGAAAATGGGGTGAAGTCTCTAGCTATTATTGTATTGGAGCCTGTCTCTCTCTTTAGCTCTAAAAATATTTGCTTTATATCTTTGGGTGCTCCCATGTTGGATGTGTATGTGTTTAAAATTGTTATATTATCTTGCTGAATTGACCACTTAATTGTTACATAGTGACCTTACTTGTCTCTTTGTATATTTATTGTATTAAAATCTACTTTGTCTAATATCAACCAGTATAACTAATCCTGCTCTTTTGTAGTTTCCATGGATATGGAAACCATCTTTTTCTATTTCTTATTTTCAGTCTATGTATGTCTTTATAGTGAAATGTGTTTCATGTAGGCAACAGTTTGGTGGGTCATTTTTTTATTCATTCAGCCACTCTATGTCTTCTAATTGGAAAGTTTTTACATTCCAATTTACATTTACATTCAATCCATTTACATTTGGTCTATTTACATTCAATGTTCTTATTTATAAGTAGACTTGCTTCTGCCATTTTGTCAATTGTTTACCGGTTGTTTTCCCTTCTTTCTTTTCTTCCTGTCTTCCTTTAGTGAAGGTGATTTTCTTTGGTGATATGATTTTGTTTCTTGCTTTTTATTTTTTTGTGTGTCTTTTGTATGTATTTTGATTTGAAATTACCATGAGGCTTGCAAATACTATCTTATAATCCACTATTTTAACCTGATAAAAACTTAATGTGATTTGCAAACAAATAAGCAAAAATAAAACTAATAAAAATTCTATGCCTTAACTTCATCCCTTCACGTTTTAACTTTTTTTTCATTTCTATTTATATCCTATTGTACTGTCTATGTCTTGAAAAATTGTTGTATTAATAAATATTTTGATTGGTCATCATTTAATCTTTTTACTTAAGAGTAGCTTACAAACCACAATTACAGTGTTATAATATTCTGTGTTTTTCTGGGTACTTACTACTACCAATAAGTTTTGTACCATCTGGTAATTTATTATTGCTCACTAATGTTCTTTTCTTTCTGTTTGAAGTACTTCCTTTAGCATTTATTGTAGGACAGATTTGGTGCTGATGAAATCCTTCATCTTGTTTGTCTGATAAAGTCTTCACTTCTCTTTCACATTTGAAAGATATTTTCTCTGAATACATTATTCTAGAATAAATTTTCTTTTCTTCAGCATTTTAAATATGTCATGCTACTTTCTCTTGGCCTGTAAGGTTATCACTGAAAAGTCTGCTGCCAGAAGTAGTAGAGCTTCATTGTATTTTATTTATTTTCTCTTGCTGCTTTTAAGATCTTTTATTTACCTTTGACCTTTGAGAATTTGATTATTAAACGCCTTGAGGTAGTCTTCTTTGGTTAAACCTGCTTGGTGTTCTATAACCTTCTTGTTCTTGAATATTGATATCTTTCTCTAGGTTTGGTAAGTCCTCTGTTATTATCCCTTTGGGTAAACTTTCTACCCTTTATCTTTTTCTACCTTCTCTTTAAGGCCAATAACTCTTTTAGATTTGCTTTTATGAGGGTATTGACTAGATTCTATACATGTGCTTCACTGGTTTTTATTCTTTTTTTCTTTTATCTCCTCTGACTGTGTATTTTCAAATAGCCTGTCTTCAAGCTCACTAATTCTTTCTTCTTCTTGATCAATTCTGCTATTATGCATTCTTCAGTATGCCAGTTTCATTTTTCAGCTGCAGAATTTATACTTGTTTCTTTTTAATTATTTCAATCGATTTGCTAAACTTGTGTGATAGAATTCTGATTTTCCTCTCTGTGTTATCTTGGAGCTCATGTTTTCCTGGATGTTCTTGAAACTTTTACATGTTCATCAATGCTTGAGCATTGAAGAGTTAGGAAAATGTATTGTAATCTTCTCAGTCTTGGCTTGTTTGTATTTGTCTTTGGGAAGGCTCTACGTATATTCAAAAGGACTTGGGTATTGTGATATAAACTGTGTCTTCTTTAGGAGGCACTCTAATCCCGGTAACGCTGTGGTTCTTAGAAGACTCCTAGAGGTACTGCCTTGATGGTCTTTGACAAGATCTGAAAGAATTCTGTGGGTTACCAGGCAGAGACTTCTATTTTCTTTCCTTACTTTCTCCCAAACAAATGGAGTTTCTCTCTCTCTCTCTCTCTCTCTCTCTCTCTTTCTCTCTCAGTTCTGAGCCATCTGGAGCTGGGAGTGAAGTGACACAAACACCTCTGCTGCCACCATCACTATGACTGTGCTAAGTCAGACTTGAGGCCAGTGAAGCATTGGGTCTCGTCCAAGGCATGTTGTAACCAATCCCTGGCTATGGCCTATGTTCATTCAAGACCCTGAGCTCCAAAATTTGCAGGTATAAAAGCTGGCCAGGCCTGTGTCCTTTTCTTCCAGGGGTGGGAGTGTGCAAGTTTTCTTAGGCCCTGGAGTGGACCACAAGTGTTGTCCAGAAGCCAGGGACTGGAGTCAAAAACCTGAGAATCCTACCTGGTATTCTATTGTACTGTGGCTGAGCTGACACTCAAACTATGAGACACAGTCCTTCCCACTCTTTCCTGTCCTTTTCAAAGGCAGAGGAGCCTTGCTTCATGTCCACCACCACCACCACCACAGGCCCATGGACATACTGCCAAATTGTCATTGATGTTCCCTTAATGCACAAGGGCTCTTCCGTCAGCTTGTGGTGAATGCTCTCTGGCCTAGGACTCACCCTTCAGAGCAGTGGGCTCCCGTCTGGCCCAGGGCAGGTCCAGAAACACTGTCCGAGAGCTAAGTCCTGGAATTGGAGACCCCAAGAGCCTGCTTGGTATTCTAACCTCTTTTGGCCAAACTAGTATCTAAAGTGCAAGATAAAGTCCCCTTTACTTCTCTCTCCACTTTTCTCAAGTGGAAGGAGTCTCACCCCAAAGTCACCATTGCTAGATAGGTCCTGAGTTGCACCTGAAGCCAGCAAGCTTGAGTCTCACCCAAGGCCCTCGACATAGTACCTCGGTATTGCTACTGGTTATTCAGGGCCCAAGGGCTCTTCAGTTAGCCAGTGACAATTCCTGTCAGGACTGGGATTATTCCTTTAAGGCAGTAGGTTCCCTTCTGGCTCAGGATGTGTCTAGAAATGTTGTCTAGGAGCTAGTATCTCAAAAAGGAGCCTCAGAACTCTGACCAGTGCTCTATTCTGCTGTGGCTGAGCTGGTATCCAAGATGCATGACAACATCCTTTTCCATTCTTCCCTCTCCTCTCCTCAAGCAGAGGAAGGTGTCTCTTTTGGACTGATGAGTTGTGCAGCCTGAGAATAGGGGAGAGGTGATGCTAGCAGCCACTTAGCCACTCAGGCCGGTGTCTCAGTAGGTCATATGCTCCCACAGTCCATGGTCTCTGCTAAATTCAGACTTAGGGCCCCAGAGCATTTTACCCCATAGTGGCCAGTCTCTTGGGAACCCAAGTTTGGAAAGCTGGGATCAGAGATTCCCCTCTGACTAGTGCTGGTTTAAATGTCCTCTCCATGTGCAGGTATCAGCTGAGTTTGATCTGGTTTTGTTTTCTGTTATAACAGGGCAACACTGAGTTCAATGCCTCACAATTGCTACAGTCTCCCACTCCCACATGCATAGAAATGCTTTCTGCACCACACCGCTGCTGTGGTAAGATGGAGAAGGGGTGGTGTCCACAATTCAAGACTGTTTTTCCTACATCTTCAATGCCTCTTTCAGTGATATAAAGTTAAAAGCAGGTACTGTGGGTCTTTACCTGATTGTTGGTTCTTATGAAGGTTTTTTATTATGTAGATAGCTGATAAATTGATGTTGTTGCAGGGTGTAGCCTTCTGTTTGTCTGTCCTGCTCTACCCCTCTCCTAAAGTTGTCTTTGAATAACAACAAAGGAAAACGAATAAATCAATTTTCCATTGATATGCAATAAATTTTGAGAAACTAATTTAAAAAGTCATCCCAGTAGTGTACATAACCCATAATGTTTGCATTCCTACATCTCACATAGATTTGGCTAAAAGATGTCAATAAGCTGAAATACACCACACACACACACACACGTTATATATAATTTCTTTATAATTATATATAATCAATTAGATTTATATATATATGGCATGTATATTTATATACATGATTTTAAAAAGCATTGCGAGTTAAAAAGTAGCTTTGAAGGCCAAAGGTAATTTTTTTTGTAATTTTAATTTTAATTTCAGGAGGTACATGTGCAGGTTTGTTACATGGGTAAATTGACTGTCGCTGGGGTTTTGTGTACAAATTATTTCATCACTCAGGTGGTGATCATAGTGCCCAGAAAATATTTTTTTGGTCCTCACCCTCGTACCCTCCATCCTCAAGTAAGTCCTGATGTCTTTTGTTCCTCTCTTTTGTCCATGTCTATTCAATGTTTAGCACCCACTTATAAGTGAGAAAATGTGGTATTTGGGTTTCTATTCCTGCATTAATTTACTTAATATGATGGCCTCCAGCTGTATCCATATTGTTGCAAAGGATTATTTTCATTCTTTTTTTATGGCTGCATAGTAATCCATGGTGTATATGTGACACATTTTCTTCATCTAGTCCACCACTGGTAGGCATCTAGGTTGATTTCAAAATTGTGCTATTGCAAATAGTGCAGCAATGAACATATGAGTACGTGTGTCTTTATGATAGAATTATTTATTTTTCTTTGTATATATCCCAGGAATGGGATTGCTGGGTTAAATGGCACTTCTGTTTTAAGTTCTTAGAGAAATCTTCAAACTGCTTTTTACAGTAACTGGACTAATTTACATTCCCACCTGTAATGTATAAGTGCTCTCTTTACTCTGCAACCTTGACACAATCTATTATTTTTCACTTTTTATAATAGCCATTCTGACTGGTATGAGCTGGTATGGCATTGTGGTTTTTATTTGCATTTCTCTAATGATTACTGATGTTAAGCATGTTTTCATATGCTTGTTGGCCTACTGTACGTCTTCTATTGAGAAGTGTCTTTTTATATTCCCAAAGGTAATTTCAAGTGTAGGTTCTATAAGCTTTTAGCATTTATATAAAAACTTTAAAATAAAAGAAAGTTAAAATAAGATACGCTTATTTAAAATTTAAGAAATAGAATGGCAATTTTTATGGATATTTCTAATTATGTTTACAATCATACTTATGTAACTAAATTTTATGCAAGTCATATAGAAATACATTACAGTTTCGTAACGACACAATTAAGGACAAAAAATATCAGAGCTGCCTTCTATAAGTAGATTGCTTTGTTTTTTGCAGAAAGTTTACTGTACATGTGATCAATGCCATGATAGCAGTTAAATAAAATATTCATTTGCATTTTCTATACACCATTAGTAAAAGAAAGAAGGACTCAATCCCCTGATAGAAATAATAAAAATATAAAATGCGTTAGGTGCAGTGGCTTATGTCTGTAATGCCAGTACTTTGGGAGGCCAAATAGGAGTATCACTTGAGGTCAGGAGTTGGAGACCAGCCTTGGCAATATGGTGAGACCTGATGTCTTCAAAAAAATGTAAAGTATTGGCCAGGTATGGTGACACATGCTTATATCCCCAGCTACTTGAGAGGTTGAGGCAGAAGAATCACTTGAGCCCAGGAGATCAATGCTGCAGTGAGCCAGGATTATGCCACTGCACTCCAGTCCGGGGAAACTTGTCTTAAAAACAGATAAAATAAAAAAGTAAAATGAAATCTAATTGACGCAAGGTACTTATTTCATACTTGTAACAAATGACTTAAATACGTTAAAAATAGGCCTTTAAACTTGAAATGTTACCATAGCAATAGAAGAGCTGACTTTAAAAATATTCGAATTAATTAAGCATCATCAAATGCATTAAAAACCAAAAACTTTGGAAGTATATTTGGGGAGGTAGCGTGTAGAGGAAAAATCTTACATATTAATTTTTAACTCACATTCAAAAGAAAAGTCCAAATCATTTATATCACACTATGGAAACATTTTCTTTCTTTCAAACTAGACACAAACATATGTGTTTGCACAGTCATAGCATTAGAATTTAAATACTATATTTATTTTATAATTTTCTTTTAAATTTAAAATTATATTTTCAATTAACATTTAACTACTTTAAGACCCACAGTGTATAAGAAGCTACAAAGGAAATAAAAAGAATAAGCTGTATTACATTATTCAATAGCTTGTTTTACCTAAAAGTAAGATTCTTATTTTCATTTTTCTAATTTTTATTTTAGGTTCCAGAGGTACATGTGCAGGTTTGTTACATGAGTAAATTGCATGTCACTGAGGTCTAGTGTATAAATGATCCAGTTACCCATAGTGATGCATAGTACCCGATAGGTAGTCTTTCAGCCCTTGCCCCCAACCCCCATCCCTAGTAGTCCCCGGTGTCTGTTGTTGCCATCTTTATGTCCATGTGTACTCAATGTTTAGCTCCCTCTTATAAGTGAGAACATGTCGTATTTGGATTTCTGCTCCTTTGTTAAACTAAGACTCTTAAGAGCAAAAATTTGTATGTATTTTTACTGCTGTATTCCCCATCTGATAAGTGTGACCAGCATAAAGGAGGCATTCAATACTTACTTAAAAAGTGAATGAATGACTGAGTGAGTGAATCGGATTAGCAATATATCACTTAAGTTGGAGAATACATTTACACACACACACAAGCACAAACACAAACACACAAGTATGGATTTGTGTGCATGTGTGTAATATTAAACTTTTCTAAAGCAAACATGTATTAAGAAATAGAGACCTAGTTTTCAGCCAGAATAATATGTTTAAATCAAGACTCAGTTAGCATGATTATAAATTTAAATGAATCAAAACACATTGCAGATTTCAACAAGACTTATATTTCTGGTCATGCTAGAGTAAAAGCTACAGACAACCCTACATGAATATCTAAAACATGAATCAGATATAAAAAACAATAATTTTTAAGACAATATACATAAGGCAGTAGAGAAATGTGATCCCCGTGAAACAGGAAACAAATAAGGTGAGCCCCCATAATTGCCACAGTTTGCTTCCTAGGGAGTATTTTCTGGTGCTGCGAGCAAGAAGTTAGATAGAGTTGAGGTGCAGAAATAGAACTAAAAGTCTGGAGACACCAAGGTAGTGAAAGGTCACATGCAGAATACTGGATAAAGTGACCGTGCACAATGATAGAAACATGGAGATCTGCAGAAGATCCAAGTTTAGAATTCAGCTGAGCACTGACCAGTGGGTGCTTATAAAGAAGTTACCTGGGCCGGGCGCGGTGGCTCAAGCCTGTAATCCCAGCACTTTGGGAGGCCGAGACGGGCGGATCACGAGGTCAGGAGATGGAGACCATCCTGGCTAACACGGTGAAACCCCGTCTCTACTAAAAAATACAAAAAAAAAAAAAAACTAGCCGGGCGCGGTGGCGGGCGCCTGTAGTCCCAGCTACTCAGGAGGCTGAGGCAGGAGAATGGCGTGAACCCGGGAGGCGGAGCTTGCAGTGAGCTGAGATCCTGCCACTGCACTCCAGCCTGGGCGGCAGAGCGAGACTCCGTCTCAAAAAAAAAAAAAAAAAAGAAGTTACCTGGCCCCAGAAAAAGAACCATCCAAAATAATGAGAGTTAGTAGAGACACGCTCACATACAGCCAGGAAAAATGTCTATAAGTGTAAAATCCTATTACTCACAAAAATTTGGGTACAGTGTACCTGCCTCGATAATATACAACAAGTATACTTAAACTGATTGCTACTCCTGTGCAACCTAAGATGACCGAATAGGAATATCTCTAGTCTGCAGCTCTCAGCGAGACCAGCGCAGAAGGCAGGTGATTTCTGCATTTCCAACTGAGGTACCCAGTTCATCTCATTGGGACTGATTGGATGCAGCCCACGGAGGGCGAGCAGAAGCAGGGTGTGACGTCGCCTCACCCAGGAAGCGACAGGAGTCAGGAAACAGAACAGAGGCCTCAGAAATAACACCACACATCTACAACCATCTGATCTTTGACAAACCTGACATAAACAAGCAATGGGGAAAAGATTCCCTATTTAATAAATGGTGCTGGGAAAACTGGCTAGCCATGTGCAGAATACTGAAACTGGAACCCTTCCTTGCACCTTATACAAAAATTAACTCAAGATGGATTAAAGATTTAAACATAAGACCTAAACCTATGAAAACCCTAGAAGAAAATCTAGGCAATACCATTCAGGACATAGGCATAGGGAAAGACTTCATGATTGAAACACCAAAAGCAATTGCAACAAAAGTCAAAATTGAAAAATGGGATCTACTTAAACTAAGGAGCTTCTGCACAGCAAAATAAACTACCATCAGAGAGAACAGGCAACCTACAGAATGGGAGAAAATCTCTGCAATCTACCCATCTTACGAAGGGCTAAGGATATGAACGGCTAACAGACATATGAAAAAATGCTATCATCACTGGTCATCAGAGAAATGCAAATCAAAACCACAATGAGATACCATCTCACGCCAGTTAGAATGGCGATCACTAAAAAGTCAGGGAACAACAGATGTTGGAGAGGATGTGGAGAAAAAGGAATGTTTTTACACTGTTGGTGGTAGTGTAAATTAGTTCAACCATTGTGGAAGATAGTGTGATGATTCCTCAAGCATGTAGAACCAGAAATACTATTTGATCCAGCAATCCTATTACTGGGTATATACCCAAAGGATTATAAACCTTTCTACTATAAAGACACATGCACATGTATGTTTATTCCAGCACTATTCACAATAGTAAAGACTTGGAACCAACCCACATGCCCATCATATATGCCATGGAATTCTATGCAGTCATGCAAAAGAATGAATTTGTGTCCTTTGCGGGGACATGGATGAAGCTGGAAACCATCATTCTCATCAAACTAACACAGGAACAGAAAACCAAACACCACATGTTCTCACTCATAAGTGGGAGTCGAACAATGAGAACACATGGACACAGGGAGGGGAACATCACATACCAGGGCCTGTCGGGGAGTGGGGGTCAAGGGGAGGAATAGCCTTAAAATAAATACTTAATGTAGATGACAGGTTGATGGGTGCAGCAAACCACCATGGCACATGTATACCTATGTAACAAACCCGCATGTTCGGCACATGTGTCCCAGAACTTAAAGTATAATAAAAATAAATAAATAAATAAATAAATAGAAAAAACACACACACACGTATATAGAGAGAAACAAAAAGAAAGAGAAAGAAAGAGAGAGAGAGAGAAGCATCTGAAAAGATCAGACTGTTAAAAAGTAACTTAATTTCATCTTGGAATTAAGTTCAAGGATATTTATAGCAATATAAAATATCCAGCACCTATGAATTAAAATTCAGAAAGTCTGGAACTCAACAAGAAATTAGCAGACTTGCCAAATGGTCATGGAAATATGTCCTATAATGAGGAGGAAAATAATCGATAGAAAGCAACAGAACAGATATTGGAATTAGCAGACAAAGACAATAAAATCACTTTGGTAAAGTGTATCCCTTGTTTTCAAAATTTTAGGAAAGGAATGAAAAACAAAAAATATTGAAGTTAAACTGATGGAGAGAAAAGCTACAATGCAAAAGCTCAGACATGCACTGAATGGAATCAATAGCAGATTAGATATTGCATTGAAAAGATGAAAGACTTTGATAGCACAGCAATTGATATTATTGAAAATAAAACATGGTGCAACAGATAATTAAATAAAGAAATGAGCACAGAATCAGGAAGCTGATAAACACTTCTGGGCAGCCTAACTACACGTAATTAAAATCACCAAGGAAAAAGGAGAAAAGGGAATGCAGAAAAATGATGTGAATAAATAGTATTTGATTATCTTGCAAGTGGATAAGAGTTATAAATCTATACATCCAAAAAGGTCAATACATTCCAAGGAGAGGTAATGAAAAAAATAAACTACACTAAGGTACATCACAATTAATTTGCTCAAAACCAGTGTTGGTAGAAGCTCTTAGAAACAGCTAGAGACAAAAGACATGTCATATACAAAGAAATGAAGATAATGGCATATTTGTTGTGAGAAACAATGTAAGTGAGAAGATGGTGAAGTAATATTTAACACACTGAAAAATACATAGTCAACCTAGAATTCTGCATTTGTTTAAATCATGTTTCCAAGATGAAAGAGAAGTAAAGACTTTTGCACATGTGCAAAACTTGAAGATATTAATTAAAGGAAGTCCCTCAGGTTACAAGAAAAATTGCTTCAGATGGAAATGTGGATATTCACATAGAATAGACAAGTAATGGAAGTAATAACTATATGGTTAAGTAGTGTTCTTATTATGTAAATCTCTTTAAAGCATGATTTATTGCATAAACAGTAAACAACACTATGCAGTGTGTTTTATAGTTTATGTAAAAATAACATGTATGATTACAATAGCACATATTTAAAAGGGATGAAATTGATCTATACTATCGAAAGGTTCCTACACAGTAGCACCTGTTTTTACCTCATAGTCTTTATGATGATCATCACAGAAGTGTCTTCTAAATAACTCTCTTTACAAAATTTAGAGGGGAGTAATGGATACTGTATTTTTTAAAATTTCTTCCAAGGTGCAAGTAAATCCCAGAATTTAGAGCAAAAAGTCTATACTTCTTGAAAGATGTAGGATTTTAACCAAGTTCTGATGAATGTTAATGAGTTTAGTGTGTGTGTGTGTGTGTGAGGGGAAAGAAATAAAATATATGCTTAGAATACCAAACATAGGCCGGACGCGGTGGCTCACGCCTGTAATCCCAGCACTTCGGTGGGCCGAGGCAGGTGGATCACCTGAGGTCGGGAGTTCAAGACCAGCCTGACCAACATGGAGAAACCCCATCTCTACTAAAAATACAAAATTAGCTGGAGTGGGAGCACATGCCTGTAATCCCAGCTACTCGGGAGGCTGAGGCAGGAGAATCGTTTGAACCTGGGAGGCAGAGGTTGTGGTGAGCCAAGATCACGCCGTTGCACACCAGCCTGGGCAACAAGAGTGAAACTCTGTCTAAAAAAAAAAACAAAAAAAGAATACCAAACATAAAAATTTCTATCACTCATTAGTATACATTATATGCCAACCATTGTTGCCACTTTTAAGGTTAACTTTTTAAAAATCATCAAGTAACAGTTTTATATAAACGTAATTATCCAATTTTTACACATATTAAAACTCACACTTAAAATGTTTAGAATGTATCAAAGGCCAAACAGTTATTAAATAGCTGAGTTAATAATCTACCCTAATATATGTGATACAAGCCCTGTGTTCTTCAGCTCTCACAGTGATGCTTTTGAGATGACTGAAAGCTTTGGAGGTGGAAATGTATACAGCATACTTCGAAAGCAGTTAGTGGATCAACCTTAGAAAAGTAAAGGATTGCATGGTCAGGAAGTGAGAAGTAAACAAGACACAAACATTAAACAAAAGAATGATAATAGAGGAAACAAGGAGGACGAAAAATAATTAGGAGAATGCATTTCACTAGATCTATGAGAGAAGAAAGCATCAGTAAAGAAGATCTTGTCAGAATCAAGGTTTCCAGAGCTGCCGAGGAGAACAGAAATATGCTCTTCCATTTAACAACGGGGAATCAGTAGAATATTGTTAGGTGCTAAGGCTAATTCTTAGTTCCTAGGTAAGATTTCTGAAGTTAGTGAGGAGAAAAGATAACAGAGAAAATAAAAAAAAGAAAGAGAGAGAGAGTCAGAGAGAGAAAGGGAGAGAGAGAGAAAGTCTGCAAGGGAAATTACTGCAGGGATTGTAAATTCCATCAAAGCAGAAAGAACAGAAGTTAGATGGCTGCCCAAAAAGGCAGAGTGTTCATATAAATTTGTTTTTGCTCCTTTATTCAAGAAGGAACAACTTTTGCATGTTGATAAATATAGGGTAAAAATGACTAATACAATTAAGAATGAACATGCTAGAACAAAGTGGGATAGTTGAGATATGAGGGCTCCAGAAAAAGTGAAAGGAAATGAGTTCATGCTCAGTGGTAGAAATTTTAGTTTTTAAAATCATAATTATATGTCTACCTCTGCTGTCTGCCTCTATGCCTTGGAGGAAAAATAATAAATTGTCTCACTTATCTTCACATCTCAAAAGTAGATAATGAGTGGCAAAACAGTCACTGGTGCTTTAGACAGTGAATAAGAAAAATGTGGTCATTGGTTTCAGTGCTCATGGCATAGTGGGCTGTAATTGTTGAGAAAAGTTTATTGACACTACACTTATCTATGAAAGAAAAAATACGTCCTTCATTTTTATATAACTGGAATTATCCTTCTTGTTAGTTCCTAACCTGACAAGAGACAGTAGTGTGTAGTGTTGAGGGGAACTAGGTGAATTCTAACCTCATAATCTCACCTGGTGCAGTAATTTAGTTTATCTATTTGGGAAGTTGGTACCTGTTCAGATGACTCAGTTAAATGCTCATTATTTCAGAAGTATTGCCAGTTCCACTTCTCTTTAAGAGTCTATGTGTGGAAATTGTGGACATGCATGGAGTGTAACCACATGAAACTGAAGTAGAGAGGAGAGCTGATATCTCCTTAGTATCGTCAGCAATTTGAAAGTCTCTGCTAATGTATGCTAGTGATAGGGACAGGAGGCAGAGAAATTCTAGGCAGAAAAGGGCAAGTCCCTGGTGAAACTCTACCCTCAAGCTGAAAAGCCTGAAACTGTGGCCTAAAGTGAGAACTTATATCCCTGTTTTCCCACTCGAATGTTGCCGTTTCCTAAACAACCCATGGCCCTGCCCTGTCCCATCCTGTGCATATAAAAACCCCAGACTCAGTCAGTAGATGAGACTATGACTGGACATCAGAGAGAAGTGGCTTGATCTCAGAGGGACAGCTTAGTGGAGTAACTTTGGAGAAGAATCCGACCAGAGACAGCCAAGCTTCAGGGGAAGATTACTTTCTCGTCCCATCCCCTTTTCAGCTTCCCCTCCCACCGAGAGCCACTTTATCAGCAATAAAAGCCGTCACATTTACCATCCTTCAATTCGTTCAT
This sequence comes from Theropithecus gelada, assembly GCF_003255815.1. NCBI lineage: Eukaryota > Metazoa > Chordata > Mammalia > Primates > Cercopithecidae > Theropithecus > Theropithecus gelada. The sequence goes on from NC_037669.1 coordinate 147,400,146, forward strand.
GTGACCTCATTTTTCCTCGATGCTGGACAAGAGCTTGTGAGCCACAAGTGTGGATACAAAAGGCTGACACACTGGCACATTGCCCTCGTTGGCAGAGGGCAGCCACCTCACGTGAAAAGGCAAAGGGCCCACTGAGCTGTTAACACTTAAGCCATGCATGGATGGCAGAGCTATGAGAGTACTGTAACCTGCTCTCTGGGGCTTCTGGAGTTTCAGGCACTCCCACCTGGATGCTGCCATGGGACCTGCATAGAGTTCACCCCTGACAGTGCTAAAGCATCCAGATAGTTCCTACACCTGCTCAGCCGTGTGCTTACTCCTGCAAGGGGTGGAACGCAGCAGATCCCAGTGAGTGGAGTTTGATTCCATGGGTGCTAAAGTGGCTGTCCAATTCCAGCGCTCGTTCACTCCAGGTCCTGCACTCATTTGCTTATGCACTGCCTCCTGTGAGGTGTTGAGAGCACGGGGCTCGGTAAATGAGGCAACCCTGTCGAGAGTCATGCGAAAAGATCAGGGAGATATCCTGCTTCAGTAGGACTAATTCCAGAGACTTCTTTTTGGCTTTCACTGCTCAAAGTTGATGCTAACGTAACACATGGTCTATGTTCTAATTTAGACCATGCTCCTGTTGAATCATCCACTTCCCTCTGCTGACTGATTTCACTGGAACTCCTATTTGCCCCTGATTTCCTTCTAATGCCTAGTCCTTCAGCCCTCAGCTCCAGTGGTATTAGAATAGTATAATAGCCACATGGTCATCCCCATCCACACACATACCCCCTATGATCATGAAAGAATTTATAGGTCATCTGCCACCATTAGAAAGCCTAGGAAGGCTAAGAAGGGCTAAATAGGTTCTTACCTCTTCCGTTCATAAAGCTGAGGCTGCTCTATAAGGCAGCAGGACAATATTCAAAGGGGACTTTTGTTAAAGTTCCGAAGAGAAGGTGGGATAAAGCACCTCTTATCCTTGACAGATCCTTCAATATCCTAAGAGGACCATCTGCTACACTCTTCTCTGGAAATCAAACCAAGAGTCAAAAAATGCAGTTCAATAACATGTTTATTCCTACCATTCATTTTAATGGAAGTCGGGAAATTTCCTTCTTTGTTCTCATGTTTCTGAGATATATACATATTTTAAATAGCTACAATAAAGTTGATTGACCTGTCTCTAGATACACTTGAAAAGGACAAAGAAGGCATTTTTAAAATTTTTGTCTCTTTTAATTACACTTGGCTTTTATTACTATTTAGTTAAAGCAATCAAGAACAGCAGCTTTGAGACTCGAAACTGATCAACAGCTAATTTGTTCTTGGTAGGTTCTACCTCCTTTTATCCCTGGGGCAGCAAATCTCATTACTTTGATTTGAAGATAGAGAATTCCAAAGAATATTTAAAACGATATTGGAAAACATTTTCGGAATATCATAACTTCCTTATATGTATCACCTCATCTGTGGAATTCAGTTAACAATAGTGCTTACCTTAGAAAACAATCAAAATCATTAATGGAGTACCTGGCGGTTAGTATTTATAATAATAAACAAAGTAGGAAATGAGGCTCTCTACTGAATCTGGAAAAACAAAAAAGAGAGAGTATTGAGATTATTTGCTTGAAAAAAGGTGAAAATTTTGAAATTATTCCTGAAAAAAATAGTAAAATATAAAAGAGACATGGAAAATTTAATAGTTGTATAATCTCAAGGAATCAGTTGAAATTTGACATTATGACTATATAGAATGGACCCATATTTTCTACTTTTTCCATCTCCTTTATATACTTTATGTATGAGAAAGGGCAGAGAAATAATTTGCTGATGGTAGTCTAGATTTAGGAAACAGACTACAATTACTAGAGAAATTAAAGTTGAGTGAAGGGCAGTAGGGTGCTATTGAAAGGGGGAAATAAATGGACTGATTCTAGCATGAGAAAACAAGTGAAGCCAGAAGGATCCTATGCCATATTTTAATTCAGTCTATTTTGGGATTTGGGAGCATTGAGAACAACTGGCCTTTACCACCAACTTAACTGTATTTTATGAATGGTGGTGGAAATCAGGAACAAAAATCATTTAATTGTGAATTCCCTGAGGGCTGCTCTATTTTGGAACCACAAGAACTGAATAAGAACTTTAGAACTGAACAGCAAAGTTGTGCTTTTAGCACTTCCCAGATGAAAACATGGATCAGAAAATTCCTGTATTCCCTGTACCCCTTCTAGTGACTGTTGTCATTGATCATAAATCAAGAAGGTGTTGTGTGTACACTGCCAAATTTATAGAACAAACAGTCTTCAAAAACTAACCCTATCTCATGCTCTTTGTAGTTTAAATACATGTTCATGATCGTAAGTTTTTTTTCTGCTAATTTCTACATCACAGAGATGTCAGGAAGTCAGCTTGTCACTCTTTATGTTCCTATCTAAATGCTCAGTTTGTCAGATCTGCCCCCACATTCTTTCACTGAACTCTTAGAACTATGACCAATGAAGGAATGCTAATCTGAAAAGAAATGTGTTGTCTTCTATCTTTTTAATAAAAAAGCGTTATTAAGCTATAATTGATACAGAAAGAACTACATGTATTTGATGCATTCAATTTGGAGAGCAGGAACATATCTACACACCCATGGTATGACTATTACAATGAAGGTAACATACATTTCTAACACCTCCCAAAGTCTCCTTGGGTTTCTTTGTCATTGTCTTTGTCTATTATTATAAGAACATTCAACATGATATCCATTCAATAAATTTTAAAAAGCATAATACCTTAGTTTCAGTTATGCTAGATGAGTAAATTCTAGAGATCCGCTGTACAACCTGTGCCTATAGATTTTTGTTATTTAAGATTCATCTGCTCATAAAAGAAAAGAAAAATATATGAGACAGCATAGTGTATTTATAAAAAGCAAAAACAGCCACTTTAGTAGACATTTTGCTTACAAAAACCTATAAAATTCAAAGTTTTCATCACAACATTCTATTTAAGCATTTGAGTTAATTTGAAGAAGCAGCCAAACTTAGCCTCATTTTTACCAATATTTCAAGTTAAATTTAGAGAATCCTAGCAAGCACCACATTTAATGAGGTTCTTTTAAAACCAGTGCTTTTATATTACTGGAAAGGAACTCCTGTAGTAAATTGCCTGTTCACAAAGGTAATAGTCACTATTTTAACTACAAGTATAGAAAATCTTTTCAGTAATCTCATGTTTCATAAGTAACTTGTCTCCCATGTCTCTCATTTCAGAAAGACAAAGACATCCTGAAATTCATACAGTGGAAATCTGTCATAGGTACTTTTTCTGTAATTAACACTTGGTTTGAACTTAGAGCATCTTTCCAATCCATGTATTTAAAAAACTTGGCAAACATTGTCGAAGGAGATATTTCCTTTGTTTTCAAGTGCTCAAATAAGATTACTCAGGACTGTTCTGCTAGCCAATAACTGATAAACATCTGTAAATTCCACCCTTTCCACTTATGTTTGGCATTTTATAAAAGTAGGATTGTTCATTCTGATACTCAAATCACAAATATGTCTCTCTCTTTAACACACACACACACACACACACACACACACACACACACCCCTCAGAACATCAGACTAAGTGAGTGATGTTCGTGTTTCAATCATCTGATGGTATGAAGTCACCCCAGAATTTGAATAAAGGAACTAGGAACTAGCGTGCTACAGTTGAACAGTTGAAATCTGTAGTGGGTGGTGGAAGGTGTTGATGGGAATACGATAGAACACATGGCCATTTCTACTCCCATAGCAATGAAACAGGAGAATGGAGACATAGACTTGAGGTACAAGAAGATGATAGGTTCTTTCTTTACCTGAGGAGGGGCATATGCAAAAGGTAGATGGAAATGTAGTTCAAAACTTTAAAAATTTTGATTTTGAAATATTAAACTAATTGGTGTGAAAAAAATTGTCCTAAAATAATTTATTCACATATTTGCTTTAGCAAAGAAGAGAAATTTTATGTAACTTATTTAGATACAAGACTATGATATTACAGATATTCACATTTTAAATGACTCCCTGCAACTTAAAGATAAGATTTAACCTGTTATTCTTTTAAGGATGGAAGATTCTTCATATTGTGGCCTTCTCTACCTGTTCAATATTGCTTTTCTTCACTCGCCTGTCACAAATCCCACTCTGTCATTTCTGAAGGATGTGATGATACCTAAATGGGTCACATTCTCTAATAAGCCCTGTCTTTTGAATATGCTACCTTCTCTCCTTGGGATGTTCTCCTGCCTTCTCCTATTCCCCTCTCCCAAATAAAATATGCCTGCTTGGAAAATAAAACTCATCCTTTTTTTTCTTCATTTATTTTTTATTGATACATAATAGATGGACATATTTTTGCAGTACATTCTATAATTGAATATATTCATGTATTTTGAAAAGATCAAATTTGTATAACTGAAATATCCATCATCTTAAATATTTGTCTTTTGTTTATGCTAGAAACATTGAAATTATCCTCTTCTAGTTATTTTGAAATACATAATCAATTATTGTAAATTATAGTCACTCTGCTGATCTATCAAGCACCAGGTCTTTTTTTTTTATCAAACTGCACATTTGTACTCATTAATCCCCCGTCCCCAAGCTTTTAGTGGCATCTTCAAGCATCAGTTTTTTGTTTGTTTGTTGAGACGGAGTCTCACTCTCTCACCCAGACTGGAGTGCAGGGGCACGATCTTGGCTTACTGCAACCTCTGCCTCCCTGGTTCAAGTGATTCTCCTGTCTCAGCCTCCCGAGTAGCTGATATTATAGGTATGTGCCACCATGACAGCTAATTTTTGTATTTTTAGTAGAGATGGGGTTTCGCCATATTGGCCAGGCTGGTCTTGAACTCCTGACCTCAGATAATCCACCCGCCTTGGCCTCCCAAAGTGCTGGGATTACAGGCATGAGCCACCGCAACCGGCCCAAGCATCAGTTTTAATACTGTATCTTTTATAAGGTTGCCACTGATTTGTCTTATTCTATTGGGTTCCCACTGTATTTCAGGCATAATCTGTAATACATATTATCTCATATCATCATACATGGCTGCCTGTATACCTGCCACCCTAATAGTAGCATTTGTAGGTTAGAGACTTTGCTTTCCATCTTTATGCCTCCTAGTAAATATGCATTTAAAATGCATTTGTTAAATTGATAAAAGAAATACTCTGAGTAGTAAAATGTTTACTGAATACTCCTGCAGAGCTGAAGGGAAATGCTTACTACCAGAATCCTCATATAGGTATTGTTTCAGCAGAACTTAAAAACACAAAAAAATGTGTGGGACATTTGCTGTATTTTTACTATACTTCCATACCAGGCTCTATTACTTGAGACGGAAAGCCTGCCTTCTCCACCTCTCTCTTACTGCTGGCCAAGAGGCAGGTTGCCCCTGTCATGTAAACAGTGACTGAAACTAATCTACACAGAAGACTGAACACTGTAGAATATTTTTCTTGTCTACCATAAATGTTTATCCCCATATCTTTGCGGGGGATCACTGGAATTGAATAGTGAATTGTGTTACTAACAAAATTCCTTGTCAATATGATAGATTCAATTGAATTTCAAAACAAAAACAAAAACAAAAACAAAAACAAAACCAGAATTTTTGTCTGCAGCCCAAATAATAACTGTTTAATGTCATGTAAATATTTATAAGCCAGGTACTAGAAAAATATGCTAACTCAAGCATTACTTACATATAGATGACTTTTTAAAAATGTTACTCTGTGTTCAGGCAGGAAAAAAGCCTGGTAAGTTTGGCCTCAAGGATATTCAATTTTTTTCCAAGACTTCCAGAAAGAAACAAGAAAGCATACCCAAGATAAGAAAGCAAAATGCACTTGCATGTAAACTGTGGAGAGTAAAAAAGTTGTTTGGCTCTGTTTCCTACTACGTTCTGTAGTCATAATTTAGACTCTTGCTACTCAAAGTGTAGTCTGAAGACCAAAAAAATTACTGTCTCATGGTAGCTCATTTAGAAATATAGACTTACAGGCCCCATCTCGACCTACTGACTCGGAAATTCCATTTTAACAAGATCCCTAAGTGGTTCCTATGCACATTAAAATTTCAAAGAATGGTCTGGATTATCATTTTTTTATATCTGCTAAACATTACAGAATACATTAAAGAATAACTCAGTCATCTGAATATTTTTTCCCTTTTTGAAATAAAGTCAAAAATACTGGACTAGGAATAGTGCCTGTTGCTCAGGTAACAGACGTGTCTCTTTTTAAGAGTGTGTGTGTTTGTGTGTATGCGTGTGTGTTTGTGTGTGTATGTGTGTGTGTGTGTGAAGCCAGTATATGAAAGTATCTAAAGGAAAAAGTATACACATACATAGGCTTTGATGTTAATCACATGAGTTTATTCTATCTGATGCCTTATCACAGAAGTGGGAAGGAGAGTTTCTTAGACAAGAGGCTCACCCCACAGTTTCACCCTCTTAAAAATAGTCAGCAAACACTAATGGAGGAAAAGAGGAATGGGGCTATTCAGCAGCTTGAAGGTCTCCTTAAATTAAAAACCCACTTTCTTTCTGGAAATAGAGACTATTTCCATTAGGGACTCCCAGCAGTGACATTAGGCAGCAGAGGCAAGAGCGCATGGCTAAGCTGTCGAGGAGAGGGCAGTTCTTCTCTTCCCTCCTAGGACTGTGGCCGTCGTTCTTATCAATTGACACCAGATGTGCTCAGCTGTTTCACTTTCCAGTTCACCCCAACTAATCAATTAACCTTGTTCAAAATCCAAACAAACACTCCAGATATTCAGCAAAGTGCTTATTTTGAAAACAATTTGCTTAAGGCCTCTGCTAATTTAGCCAACAGTCCTGGGATGCACTTAGGCAAGTCTAATGTCATAAAAATAGGCTCAGTAATGTCTTAGCATTTCTTTTGGACACAGCTATGAACCCTTGATTGATTCTCTTGATTTTCTCCTATCTCAGTGTGCACATACATAAAATAAGGAAAATGCCCCCACTCTCTGAGTGTCAGATGAAAACATGTATTTAAAAATCCTTTGAAAAAAACAAAATGTTATACCAATGTAATGCATATCTTAAATAAGGAAATTAAGGATATTAAAAGAAAATCAATTAATTGCAAATTTATTGCTCAGCAATACTATTTGTCAAAACAAAATTATTAATCCAAAATGAACAATTTACTATACCTTTTTCTACATATTTGTAAGTAACTATTTTATTGACTACAGCAAGTTCTAAAATAGAAGCAAGGGAATTTGATCCCTGAATATGGGAGACAAGCTAACAGATGAAGCAGTTTGTGTTAGTAGGAACTGAAGGCATCAATGCACAGGGTGCTTGTGAAGGTTAGAATGTGGGGTAGGAAGCACTCACTCAAACCACTCAGACAAGTAGGGTAACACATTCCCTAACACTGAAAGGACTATGTGTTTTAATTCATTGAGTGAAATTAGTACAAAGCTTCATAACCCAGCTAAAGATAGAAGTTGATAAATTGTTTAATAGAGAGAATTGCAGAAGCCCTTTAAGAAAAGCCTATAATTTTAATGGAGTTTTTCAAAGTGTGTCAAAGAACTTATGCAGAAACAGTTCTAAAATATTCCTATTAGATGCGTATATGTTTAGGTTTATTTCAGATTAATTGTGTTAACCCTTGTTGCTTGGAAAAACATTAATAATTGTTAAGAAAATAAACGTAACTGCCTCACCCTGTGTTAGACTACTTGAAAATGTTAACCTGAAATTTTCTTGAAGGTCATTTATCACGATTCAAAACGACTGGCTTTTTCTTGGTTCACACTGTCAAATAAGTAAAGCATATTAGAATTCACTTCTGAAGCATTACTGCGTACTAAGTAAATTTTGTAGATATGGCCTCTATTTTAATTTCACCATAAAATATTTTGTTAAAATGAATCCAAAGTATTTTCTCCTGATGCTAAAATAAATAAGCAAATAAAATGAACTATATTTGTTGCAGAAGACCATTGCATGTGTTTTTTTACAGTATATCTGAGCAAACAGATATATTAATTTAAATTTAGTTTGGAGTAATTGTATATTTTCTTAGAAAACATGACTTTTCAATCACAAGTTTATACTCTAATGAGAGAGACTGCATAAATCCTAATTGCTAAAAACAACACTGCCAAATAACAGATACATAATTATGGAAAATAAGGAAACTATGAGATTTAGTGTTATGTTCAATCCTGTCTTGGATGATAGCTACAAATGGCAAGTTGTATCTGTCCACAAGAAGATGAAAGCCTCTCTCTTTTGATTAGTCCACCAGGATTAGGTTTGGTTTACTCTTTACTAGAGTAGAAGAGTGACACACAATCTGGTGAAATTTAGGGTAATTTATCCAGGCAGTGATACACCAAAGCAGCCGAATGCTGCCAAGCTTGTAACTCAACAGCCTCATCCTAAATGGAGGCCCACGTACCATACGTGTAAATATACAGAAATATAAACCAAGCTAACAAAATGCTTGATAATTGTGTTCTGCCCTCCTACTTCAACTAAATATTATGTCATTATGTCAAAATTTCATTTTTTCTTTTCACCTTTGACTCATCCCTAAGGTCCACTTTCATAATGTTTATTTGTATCAAATCCTTTAGGTTATACTTTGTTCTCAATTATTTAAAGGATTAAAATGTAATTGTATTCCAAGTATAAGAATTTTAAAATACTTAATCAAAAATAGAGAATACAGTCAATAATAATAATTGTACATTTAAAAATAACTAAAAGAGTGCAATTGGATTGTTTGCAATACAGAGGATAAAGCCTTAAGGGGATGGATACCCCACTTTCTATGATGAGGTTATTACCCATTGCATACCTGTATCAAAACATCTCATGTACCCAGTAAATATATACACTTATTATATACCCATACCAATTAAATATTGTTTATATGAATACTGGTTTTAATGTGAAAAAGTAAAAATTAAAATTATTCTTATTGTTTAAAATATTTTCTCAAAAATATTTAAAAATTGTTATTAAATGTAACTGAAAATAGGAGACCATAATTGAGGTAAATACAAATTACTTACATGATGTTAAAATCATTTTTAGATTAAGTTAAATATTATTAAATATTTTGGGAAAAATTGAATATCTATGATTTTAACATTTATTGCATCTTTAGTTGTCGATATATGATCGGTGACATGTTTCAAGGACATTCAAGGCTTGCCAAACTATTTCTGTAAAACACCTGAATTAAAATATTTTAAGGTTATGAGCCATACACTGTTGCAACTACTCAACTCAGTCATCATTGCCCAGAAGCAGCTATACACAATATGTAAATGAATGAGTGTTGCTGTGTCACCAAAAGCCACTTTACTTCCAGAAACAGGCAGCAGGCCAGATTTTGCCTGTGAACCATAATTTGCTGACCTATGTGATGCAGAATACGCTCTTTGGAATCAGAAGGCCCTAACAACAACTTAACATTGCTTGTTCTGGTTAAATGTACATAAACAGCTTGCATTTGATCTAAAAATTAAGAAGAATTCAATGTCTATTTGTTGAAACAGATATCTCCTCTCCAATTCTGGTCCACTCTCCAATTCATCCTTTAAAAAGCTAATAGATTAGCCTTTTCCAAACATCATGCTTTTGCAAGAGCAGGGTGGAGAAAATAAACGTGAGACCATAATAGAAATTCACACTTTCCCATCTGAAATGTGATCAAGTTTATCTGATCTAAAAACAAGTTATACGATTTAGTGGTGCAGCATTTTATACGCACTTCTTATGCTCTCTGTATTTACTGATGCCGGGATTCAAATTGCGTTCCAAAATATCATGATCTTGGATAGCTGCTATGGATAAAAAGCTACAGTAATAAATACTCTAGGATAAGGCAGCACGTATGGAAAGAATGACACAGCAACTGAAGTTTCTATTAAATACCAAAATATATATAAATCATTTAAAATTATTCATGAGACAAAACCAAGTTTACGTGACAGATGTTCAAAGATGGTGGACATTCAGATTAAGATTACCTTTAAAAGAGGGAGATCTCACTGATGACCATGGTGGCTACCAGTTCCAGGAGACACCTCTGTCTTGATGTTTAGGGAATATCACCACATGCCAAATACCCAGCTAGTCGTCACCTCATCTATTGCTAATAGCTATCCAGGATTATCAAATTAGAACAATATTTAGGTAAAGATAAAAGAAACCCATCCAGACTTGTTCAACTCAAAGCCCGTACTTCAAAATTTAGTACTATAAAGCAATCACTGAAGTGAGTTAATGAGATTGGGTGGTAATTGTAATCTTGGGCTACCACCAAGGATAGAGCCAACTTCTGTCTTACCATGAATTGGTCAGAGACATTTCCCAGTGTTCCCCCACCTTCCGCCTCTTACTGCTCTGTCCCCATCCCTGTGACTCTGTGGTCCCATCTCTCCTAGTTAACACTTGCTCCATTTAAATAAATCCAGATTCTCAATTGACTTTCTAGGTATAAAAGAATGTTCCACTAAACAATTAATGGCTTACCATGCTGCTCCTTCCTGACATAAACTGTTACTTATGTTTTTCTGAGATGAGTTTTACAAAGATCTTCAAAATATATTTTGAAAAAAAATTCTTTGAGAAACAAAGAAACACATTACTAATAGTACAATCGATGGAATAGTGACATAATATGGGGGTGAGATTTGGAAAAATTTCAGCTCCCTGTTACACCTATATTTGTATTATGCACTGCACATAATTTTGAGAAGGAACCAAACTTAACTCCATAGGTTAAAACCCTAGCAGGTGTTTTGAGTAAAGGGAAAAGTTACCATTCTCAGTATCTTTAGAAGCTTGGTATTTTTTAGCACCGTACATTTCATATGGTCCCACTTTAATATGTCCGTTTATCATTATTTATGACCCTTCCCATTGGAAATTATGTAACTCTCTCAATATTGAGGTTACTCAATTAAATAAATTTGGAAATTATTACAGTTATTGCAAGTAAGGTGAGCTATAAATACTATACCTACAGTTTAAGAAGTCAAGTACTAGCAATAAATAACTTTACACTTTTATTTCCAATATTAAGAAATAAAACTATTTTATCCATTGTTAGATTTTAGATTTAATATCTATAAATTCTAAAAAAGCACTATTCCCAAAGCTGTTGATCAGATGGATATTGTATGAACTCCTCTCAATTATGTCTTTCCATCTGAGAAAGTGTGGCCTCATGAGTGTCATTACAAAGGGCACCTTTAATTTCATTTCCCATATCTTCTTAGTATTTACATTAGTAACATTGCACCATAATTGTATTTTATAAAGCCCAAGACTCATTTAAATGCTAGAAAACTATGCCAAAGGGATTTCATTTACCTCTGGCTGTGCAAGGGATAGAGTTATACAACCCCTATTAATACTAATGGGATTTTATGAATAAATCCTCAGGAATACAGAGAAAAATGTATCCCAAGAAGGACATGAAATGAAGACAATAGGCTCACTAGAGCAAAATTAAATGGCAGTTTGATTTTCTGAGCTAATACCTCATAAAAATAGAAGTCACTTACACTTAAAATCACCCAAGAACAGGGATTTCTTTGGTAAAAATTCACACATCTCTTAGGCAACTTAACTCATATAATTGGAACAAATAATGCTTTTTATTTTTGGCAATTACCTATAGTTTTATAATGTGTAATGACCTGAGGACCATTTATCTTGTATTCTAGTAACTTGCAATTGTCATTGAATGAATATTTCAACAATAAAATACATTTTTAGAAAAAATCACCATGAAATTATATATAGTTTTAATAATATATATTAAATTGTAATGTTTATGTAAACTTTCATAGATAGTAGGATTATGTACAACAAAACATATAGAATATTTTTATATGATTTATTGGCAAATGGTGTAATTACTTTTTAAATATGGTGACAATCTTTTAAAACTAAATATTAATTATGCAGGTCTTGCTTAGCAGATTCTGAAAATGTTAATGTTGTAAACAGCTAAGATTTAAACTTTTTATTTTAGTTGATTTTATTTATGCTTTTCTCAATGTAGAACTAAATTATTTTCATGGAACAATTGAGATATGTTCCATAACTGATTTCAGTATTTAATTATTTTAAAAGAGTAGTCTTCATATATACTAAAAATGGGAGTATAAATGAATTTAATCTCAAATGTATACATACTAGTATAATCATCTTATTGAAACCGGTTTTATGTAAATTTACATAATTTTTTAGTAAATTATATTTTCAAAATACATCAATTAAAATGACATTTGAATATAGAAGACCTTTTACTGAAAAAAAATTAACTCAATTTCTCAAATAATAGATAATTTAATAATTCAATTTCTAGGAATATGTGTAGATTTTTTTCCTATTCAATTTGCCTTTATGTGATAGCGTTCACTGCATAAAACATCTCCATTTTTAATGTTATATTTATACTAGATTAATAAACAATTTATAAAATTGGTCAAGTGCAGAAAAACTTTATTAAAATATATCTGTAAGGATGAAGGTTTTAAATCTCTTAAATACAACAATAACAATCATGATTCAAAATATTTCAATTGCAAGAATATAATACATATATACCATATTTTGGGCTTGTATTTTTTGATATTATTTGAATTTTTGAAGCATAAATGGAACTTAGCACTAACGCATAAATTGAGTTTGCTAAGATTCATTATAATACCCATTTATTTGCTTTTTAATATGAGGAAGCCAGTATGAGGAGGATTAGGATGTCAGATGTCATCTGGAGCTACCATTCATGGAATGCTTTCATTTAAAGCTCAAAATTTGATGACTCCAAGTCATTTCACAGCCCAACTTTCCATGGACCAAACAGGTGCATGGTACTATAAATCAAGGGGAACAAAAAAGCTTAATATGCAAAAGATCATAGTTAAAGCACGTATTACATGATATGCCCAGTAGTATAGTGAGAGGAGAACTGGTTTTAGAGTCAGATAACTTAGATTGGAATCTTAGATTTGGCACTTAGTTCTGTGTCACCTTAAGTACATTACTTACACTTGCTGAGCTTCAGTTTCCTCATCTTGTATGTTGGATGAATAGTATCTACCTTATCAGGTGATTGTATATAGAAAGCTTATTTGTTAAAATCCTTTTGCTTAATAAGTTAGCAATACACAACAATTGTTATTCAAGCACGTGCTCATTGCACATAGTAGTTGATAGCTGCTGGATATTTCAGCTTCCCTTATGAGATCAATACATAGCAAATTAAAACCGCCCAATATAAATCTGCCAAGTCTAATATATTTTGCCTTTACTTGCTACCTCTAAACTATCTCTGATTTATTTAAAAAGATCAATACCTGATTCACCATCATCATACTAAGCAACCAATGCCTTTCTCTTTACTGTTTTCCAAATCTGATTTTCCAGCCTGGTTTAGAATGGCACCTCAGATAGCAAAAAGAATGGCCATTTATCCTAAAACTCCCTGGGGACTACACGTGGTGTGACTGAATTAAGTAGTCATTACACCCAAGCTCTTGAAACAAATGCCTATCAAGAGTATGACAGAAAAAAAGAAAAACAAAATAGTGAGATCAATTCTCTACTGCTTCAATACTTCTCACCTTACCTCCCTCAAGAAAAAAAATCTCGTTCTTGAACCCAAGACACCTTATCCTTTCACAGTCCAAATGTGCTTGCTTGAAGTAAGTGAAGTTAGATAGCTATTCCCTTTGACCTTTGGCTTACCCCCCACTTTTCAGTTACTTTGGTAGCTCTTCCAATGAGAGAAACCAGTACATTGGGTGTGCAGTAAATATCACTTAGATCAACAGATTGCACACAGCAGCAGTCTCAGCCTGTTTCCAAGGCTGCCTGCATACAAGTGCGACCTCACTTAAGGTCATTGCCACTAATGGCACTTGATGAACATAAGAACGTCTCCCTATATTTCTTGTATCAGCATTCCTAATCGGCTTTAAAATTTCTAAGGCCATTTCATTATAAGCAGGGAGCCTTTTGTTGTTGCTGTTGGTTCAACTGTTTTGTGAAGTCTTGTGTGGAACTCTGAAATAACAGAAGGAAATAAATAATGATATGTTTAAAACTTTTTCTGTTTTTTTCCCTCTGAAGAGAGTGCTTTACAAACCAAATTCTCCAGCTTTCTCATGGGTTTTATTTTCCTCCTTTCCCAAGGACAGATAATCATAACAATATTTAAGAACTCCCCACCAAACTCTCTTTGATGTAGGAAACAGTCCAGCTGCAATTTATTCCCACTGCCTTTTATCTTCAGGGAAAAGAAAAAGCTGGCTGGTTTAGCCTAGTCCTAGCTTTAATCACAGAGGAGAAAAAAGTGCCCTAAAGAATGGATAAGGATGCTGCATATGCTGAATGCTGATGCAAGATTCTGCCTGGGCCTTCTAAGTATTATACCCGATATATTTATTTTACAGAAATCTGTAATAACCTAAAACTGGTTCTTAGATTCTCCAGAATAAGTGTGTCTTCTTTCCTGTGAAAGTTGTAATACAAAGAAGAATATAATGAGATCTGTCATCCAGTAGTCACTGTTTGCTTTACAGAGATCATTATTACTTATAAAGGTATAGTGACTGGTAGCCTGGACCAGAGTCATACAAGCAAAGCTGTGAAAGGGGGTAAAACAGTTGCTTTATGCATTAGCAGAGAGAGGGATGATGACATTTGGTGGGACTATACAAGTCTCAGGCCGGTAGCGTAGGTAGTAATAAGTGTAAGCAGCAATACAAATGTAATAATGTGTTAGGTCATCATCTTTTCAATTTAGTAATCATTCTCAATGATGCATTAGGGATGTAACTATTTTTCCATTTTCACTTGTTTTATCTATAGTACAAGAGTAATGCATGTGCTTCATAATAAATTCAATCAATAGTGAAGGATATAACATGAAAAAGAGAGCTTACTTGCTTTCTACTCAGATACTCAGACACACTTTTTTAAAAGTCTCCTTTTAGGTTTTCAGATAATTATCTAAATAACTGCAAATATTATATGTATATATCTATTGATAAATTTTTGAGTACTAAACATAATCTACCCTTGCCAGAAAAGTTATTACTTACCTTATTACACTGCCATTCTTTCCTTGTACTCTTCCAAGTCTTTGCTAACAATATATATACCTTTTCACTTTTACTCTATTTATAACTTATATACGTATACAGAACACTGAAACTTCTATTTCTTTACTCAAATGTTAAGAGCATGTCAACTTTTGAAAGAAAGGAGGGAGAAGGAAGAAGCATTTTTGAATTGATCTATTTCACCTATACTTTATTAATATACTTGCTTCCTTGTTTCCTTGTGTGCTCTCTAAACAGCCACTTCACTTTATGCCTAACGTCCTCTTCCCTACTTAATCATATAATTATATAGAGCACATTTTAAAGACTTTTTTCACAAGTACAAAGGATTTCTCTTTTAATTTGTACCCATTGCTTTTTAGACCAGCTTCACAATTACCATTTAGAATTGTCATTCTTTTACTTTTCTACATTAGGCTCTCTGTTTCTTGGATGCCTTACACCCCTTAAAACAGCTACAATATCTTCTAAGTAAATATGACAGACAATGTCTGAGAATGAAACAATGTCTGAATCTTGCCTGTCCAAATTAGGTCTGTTTTACTGCCCTACCTCATCAGTGGTTTGTCTGATATTCTTACTGTTCTATGTTTAGTTTGTTCATTTGTTCATCTTGGCCCTGTTTTTGTGCTGTTTTTCATGATTTTGGTTGTCAATTAATATTTATCAATGAAGGATTCTGATATTTATTATTTATTGATAAGGTGGGTATTATTTCTAGTAATATATTTTACAATTATTAAGATTTTGTATTTTTATATCCTGCACTTAGAAACTCAGTAGCCTTTAAATCCTTTTATATATCAATATATGTGATTCATGACATGCTCTTTGTCACTGTAAGACATTGTGGAAACATCATATTGTTTTAGAAAGGTTTGGACTATACCTTTCTTCCCATTTCTACTAGGCCTACACCCTGTTATCAATGTCCATCACTTTCTGCAGTGATTTCATAGTAGCCTGTTCAATGGTTTCTTTGTCACCAGCCAGCATCAATTTGTTTAGAATTAGAAAATAGCCATTTTAGAAAATAATGCATTGAACCTGCCATGTCCATTTCTATAGTGAAATAAAGGGAGCAGATCAGAAATACCCTCTACTTTTCACATGTTAACTTAAGTATCTATGGAATCTCTTGCCCTACATTGGTGAAAACATCACCAAGGGTTATTGATCCAAGAAGAACATATCATTGTTTAGGCAATTTTCTGCCAACATGGTTGACAATGGGGGAAGTCTGACTTTAAAACTGAAAACCTTCTTATTGGGAAAGGTATTGCACAGTTGCCTAGTAGCTAATTGTTCTCCACTAAAAAGAAGTGGGAAAAAACACTAGATACTTAAGTAACTTCTTAAATGGATTTGGTTCCTAGTAGCCTCAGGAGGTGTTATAATTACCCTGTTTGGAGGGTGCTCCATTAGAGGACTATAGAATTTTATTCAGATCTATTTCCAAAGTAGTTTTTGGAGTCTGTTAGTAGAATAACTCAATAAGTATTGTTCTCACTGGGAATCATTCCAGTTTCACCCAAGCTTTCATGTAAGGACAGGATTTGGGAAAGAATGAATAAGATAATCTTTTAAAATCTTCCTCTTGATTAGAAGCAGTTCAATCTATTCCAGAGAAGTATTATTGTGAAAGAAATTTTAAATAAACTTCTTTTTTTTTTTTTTTTTTTTTTTTTTTTTTTTTTTTGAGACGGAGTCTCGCTCTGCCGCCCAGGCTGGAGTGCAGTGGCCGGATCTCAGCTCACTGCAAGCTCCGCCTCCTGGGTTCACGCCATTCTCCTGCCTCAGCCTCCCAAGTAGCTGGGACTACAGGCGCCCGCCACCTCGCCCGGCTAGTTTTTTGTATTTTTTAGTAGAGACGGGGTTTCACCGTGTTAGCCAGGATGGTCTCGATCTCCTGACCTCGTGATCCGCCCGTCTCGGCCTCCCAAAGTGCTGGGATTACAGGCTTGAGCCACCGCGCCCGGCCAATAAACTTCTTTATTGTGCCTAGTTTCTGGGATTTCTAAAAATATCTTAGAATATCACATTTTGATATCTATTCGAATAATATATGTTACATTAATCAATCCAACACCTTTTACATGCTCCTTCTTCCTGCAATGACACCTCATTTTGATGAGGGAACTGCTTTTCCCCACACCAGTAATGTGCAGGGCTCCAATCTTGCAGTCTCTTGACCCCTGGTCAACGTTATGTAAGTTGCCGAGACCATTCTTTCACTCTGGAGCAGCGTTCATCATGTGATCAGAATCTTTCCCTGGAGTTTTCCTAAATCCTCTCTAGTTATGGATTCATATGTCTATGAGTACAAAGTATGTCAGGTTGAGAGACTGAAGATGGCACTTAGAAAGAAGAAACATGAGGTTAAAAGCGAATGTGCTGGCAGTAAGCTGTCTCTAGGCATCTCCGGGTCTCCAGTTCTTGAAGTCTCTATACTTCCTGGTTCACTCCTGAGATTCTCTTGCATGAATTATCCCTGTATACCACCCATAAATCTTAAATTTTCTAAAACTTGTATGATTTTCAAATATAGACTCTTCTGATATGGGAATCATACTGCTAAGGCTTTTCATGTGGAAATGTGCAGCTTGGTTAGAGAAGAAAGTGCATGGTGTTAGGATGCAGATGTACACTGACTAGAATGCAGACTGCAGTCAATGTATATTGACTAGAATAGACTTGTCTATTAAAAATCTGCCAATATTTATTTCAAAGAAAAGTATACCTCAAAATACTTACATCTGGAGGTTCCCAGAAACATCACCAACTGTGTATGTTGTGAGCACTGTGAAAGCAAATAACAAAAGCACTATTGTGACTATTAAGATGATTATATTTAGAAGTCAAAGAAGTCAACAATCTTTATATAACCAGAGTGCTGTGGAAAAGTAATTGAGGCGCCTGACTTAAACCTGAGGCCATGGAAATTAGGGTTTTAATTATATAGGATAAAGACTGACCAGATAATCCATAGTATTATAGCTGCATACTGACATGAAGAACATGAGAATAGATAAACACACGCGCGCGCGCGTGCACACACACACACACACACACACAGACACACACACGAAGGAAGAATAAATGCCATGAAAAATAGGGGAAAATGTACCAGTCATTAGCATTGAGGTATCCTTGAGATATCATATTATTTACTACATATTACTTTTGGAAAAAATTTTAACCTTCACTAGGGTATGTGAAACTGAGTCCACAAACGTAGTTGTGTCCAAAGCAGAAACAAAGACACTGCACTCTTAAAATTAAGTTTATTTTGTCTTAGCATTCTTATTTTATTTGGCAGATAGAAAATTATGTGTAATTCCCTAATTCCCAATCCTTGCTCAGTCTCTTGACTTTTCTTCAACCTTGAGTATACCCTGGTGTCTCCCAGTCTACAGTGTTCCTTCAGGTCCAACTGGGTCTGCATCTCTTGCATTGCATCTTCTGCAGCATATGTGAGACCTGTGAATCTGTGGGAAACCATTGTCCTGAGGTTCTACCATTTCCTCATGGCAATGTCAGTAAGATCTCTTGTTAGGGAACCCCCGAATCACAACCCTACACACACTCTGGGAATCTCTTTTTTACATATCTAAGAAAAGTCTCTTATTTAAGCATGAAATCAGTCTTATACTAAAACCCATATTTACAAAAAATAATTTAAGAGAATAGACCCTCTGTGTACTAGATTCCATAATTCTTAGACGATCTGTGAAAAAGTAACTATCATAATACATTCTTAGCTTTTAAAATTTGTTTTAACAAATGTTTATTGAGTGCCTAATGTTAAATTAAAATTATGAGAGGCCATAATTTTGGACTGAGCTCCTACACTAAACCCAACAGACCAGGACAAACCAGAATGAAGTTGCCTATACTAGGTGCCAAGTAATCAAAGTGAACTTTAAAATGGGCTAGAAAAAACAAAACAAAACAAAACAAAACAAAAACAGGATATTCACAACAATCAGTAGAAAGAGGTTTATTAATTTGAGCCAGTCTTATAAGTTGGCCGCCTCTGTTTTAACTCTGTAAGGGAAAGGTTCATTCACTCTTTATCTCGTTTCTGTTTCTGGAGCTCTTCTCTGCCTCTGAAGTCCACCCCCTCTGCTCTGCCCACCAGAGGGTCTTTTCTAAATCATTTAATGAGATACTGACCATTTAATTAATTAGTAATGAAATGTAATTATATCTTTAAATTCAATTTGTTGAAATTTTGTCTCTTAACACTACTATTTTAACAGTAAAGACAGACAATAAAGGAAATTCTAGGTAAATAAATGATATAGTGTGTTAAAATGCAGTAGGTGCTATGACAAGAAATAGACCAAGTAAAGGGAAATGGATAGGTGAATTTCACCTTTAATAGAGTGGACATCATGGGCATAAATGAACAAAAACTTGAAAAAGGAAAGTCATGAGTTTATCTGAGGAAAGTAATTGCCAGGTGAAGAATCTACCAAGAAAGGGTTTAAGGCAGGAAAATTTTTGGTGTGTTTGAGGAGCAGCAAGGAACAGTGGCTGAAGCCGAATAAACTAAAGGAAGAAGAAGAAGCAGGTGAGATAAGAGAAGTATTGAGGGCCAGATCATGAATTGCCTTGAAGGCCATTGTTGTAAGGATTTAGCATTTATTCTGAGTGAAATGGGAGCCATTGGAAAACGTGGATTCTTTCCTAAACCCTTTAAAATACATAGTTAACATAGTGCTCCCCCCCCCAATTTATTGGTACACACAGTTGCCCATTTCAGAAGGAAATAAAAAAGGAAAACAAGAAAGTATTTTAAAAGTTAACAAAAATTCAAAGAAACCCTAAAAGGGTTACATCGTGCCAAGTCCCTTTTCTTCTAAACATAGAAAGTAATGAAACACTACAGCACTTGTGAGCAACTCGAAGAAAGGAAGCTATATGTTGTTCCCAGATGGGATTTTCAAAGGGTTCCAGTGCAGGCTGAGCCCCTCTGCCAAACAATACAGTCATTGGGTTTCAGGTGGAGTTTACCTTTAGCATCAGAATCAGCTGGTAAATGCAGATGAGACTAGATATATATAGCACACTTAGGAGTGCTCTGTGCAGTATCATCAAAATCATGGAGTAAGATATTAGTCAAAAAGGGTCCGGAGTATTGGAATATTTATAAATACATGAATAAAGTAACAATCTGGAAATTATGTTCAGCATATGTATTTTATTTACAGGTCTGGTAAATGAGAAATAGCTGTTTTAGAACAAGAAGAATTATAATTAGTGATTCATAGTCATTGCTTTGTGTTGTATCTGTATTTGTGTGAAATACATAAAGAATATTGAGCTAACTGTAAAATAGTCGTATGTAACTTATATTTCTGCACTTACTAAAGAAACTGAACTACTATTTGTTATTGCTGCTGTTATTTCATTCCTAAAATTAAAAAAAAAATGAGACAGAAAAAACATGCATGCCATTTTGTCTAGCACTTCTGTTAGCAGTTTTTCTAATATTGTATTTTAACAGTATTTAAGTCATCTTATCTCCAACTAAATTGTAATGACCTCAAAATATATTGTTTTAATAATTTTTTATACCTAGAAAATAAGAAAGTCTGGAACATAGATGTTTGGTAAATGTTTAAGTGTAATTTTAGTACTACAGTTATACTTTGGAGATGTGTGGAGCACTAACTGCTTTTTCCTAGTATATTGCCATTTCCTAAGGATAGTATAAATCTGAGAAATCATGTGTATGCGCGCGCACACACACACACACACACATATATACATATATATAGTCCTCTTCCTCAGTAAATCTTTCACGCCAAACAAGGGAGTAGACTAATTTTGTATTTTATAGAGGGTAAAATTTCAAAAGGAAAATAAGAAATGTCAGTAAGAACTAAAAAGATCTGTGATAAAAAAAAAAAAAAAAAAAACAAGCAAAATGGTTTAGAAAAGTATAGAAGATGTCTTCTAGATAAAAAAGCTGAAAGGAAGTCAAATAACAGACCCAAGGACAAAAGTAAAGAAAAGAGTACAAGTCAATACCATTTTGTTGATAAATGTACAGAAATTGTTGATGGTCATCTTTTCATGGCAAAATTGGCTTGAGTGATTTCTGAAAAACAAACAAACAAACCACAATGTTTTAAGGGAGTCATCTTTTATTTAGTAATCCAGGACAGTAAAAATAAGTTCTATCTTGAATTTAAAAGCAGCATTTCTCTCATCTACTGAAATATGTTTTGTGAAGATTTCCAACCTCAGGTTGACAAACATATAACAATTCTCCTAAACATGTTGGTGAGTGACATCTTAGCCAACTCTGTGCTTTTCTATACATTTTCCTTTTCATTTTATTTTTTTATTTCCACAGAAAGTTATGAAGGTCATGATGGCAGCAATCACAATGGATAAAACTTGCAAAGAACCATGGTGGTCGAGGTCACAGAGGAAAAATGAGACAGAATGATCTGATAAACTAGGTATGTTACAGTTTAGAATGAAGGAAGGAACCAGATGAGATCAAGTTCTTTCAGCTCATAGCTAAATCTTCCCATAACGAGTAACAGACACTATGTGAGTAAATCTTCAGATAATTTCAGCCCTAGCATTTGAGCCATCCCAGTACACACCGAATGGAGCATAGAGGAGCTAATCCTTGCCAAGCCCTGCAGAGTGCACACTGATGAGAAGAATAGATGCTGTTGGTATTAGACCACTATGTTTTGGGAGGTTTTATACAACATTAGGTAATTAGAACATAGAGAAACTGATTTGAATGACTGTGGACTGTGGACTTGGCTTCAGATATAATGAAGGCCTATTAAGTACTATGCTCACTACCTAGGTGATGGGATCATTCATAGCCCAAAGCTAGAGGCATCACACAATATGCCCATGTAACGAATCTATACATGTATGCTCTGAATGTAAAATAAAATTTTAATTAAAAAAAATTATGACAAAATAAAGCATATTTAGATAAAAGAAAACCAACACATTGTGCTTCCAGCAGAACTTCATTATTATAAATAATAAATGTAGCACTTCAGACTGCAATATGAATTCATATCTTTAGGAGCTAATAAAAATCATTAAAAATTGGCTAGGTGTGGTGGCTTATACCTGTAATCCCAGCACTATGGGAGGTTGAGGTGGGCAGATCATGAGGTCAAGAGTTTGAGACCAGCCTAGCTAATATGGTGAAACCCCATCTCTACTAAAAGTACAAAATTAGCTGGGCATAGTGGCATGCACCTGTAGTCCCAGCTATCAGAAGGCTGATGCAGAAGAATTGTTTGAACCCGGAGGTGGAGGTTGCAGTGAGCCAAGGTCATGCCACTGCACTCCAGCAGCCTGGGCGACAGAGGGAGACTCCATAGAAAAAAGAATCATTAAAAATTTAAATAAATTTGACTATAAATTTGAAATTATAATAATTTTTCATGGAATATATATGTTTCATGAATAGTTCATCCTTTATGGTAAAGTTTTCAAAGGCATCATAATGCATATTATATGATGCCCTTGATATATATACACACACACATATATAGATACAAACACACACATATGGATATATATATGTATATAAAAAATGCCTTTGATAACTATACTATAAAAACTGATGGGATTTGAGTAAATGCACTATAAAATTGGAATATTTTCTATGTTTTACATGAAGCATTGTAATATTAGGTATAAATAGACTGTGGAAATTAAAGAATTTATAATTGAATCCTTTAATTGAAGCAAACAATAAAAGCCATGGGCAGCTAAAAATCTAATTGGTAAATTAAGATAGACTTCTACAAAATTAATTCAAACAAAGTGAGGAAAGAGAGCAAAGGAATAACAGACTCAACAAACAGAATGAAAACAATAATGACATTTTAGACTTCAGTTCAGATATATAAGTAATTACATCAAATACGAACAAATTATTATTATTATTATTATTATTATTTTAATTTATTTATTATTATTATACTTTAAGTTGTAGGGTACATGTGCATAACGTGCAGGTTTGTTACATATGTATACTTGTGCCATGTTGGTCTGCTGCACCCATCAACTCGTCATTTACATCAGGTATAACTCCCAATGCAATCCCTCCCCCCTCCCCCCTCCCCATGATAGGCCCCGGCGTGTGATGTTCCCCTTCCTGAGTCCAAGTGATCTCATTGTTCAGTTCCCACCTATGAGTGAGAACATGCGGTGTTTGGTTTTCAGTTCTTGTGATAGTTTGCTAAGAATGATGGTTTCCAGCTGCATCCATGTCCCTACAAAGGACGCAAACTCATCCTTTTTTATGGCTGCATAGTATTCCATGGTGTATATGTGCCACATTTTCCTAATCCAATCTGTCACTGATGGATATTTGGGTTGATTCCAAGTCTTTGCTATTGTGAATAGTGCTGCAATAAACATACGTGTGCATGTGTCTTTACTCTAGTTAAATGCAGAGATGGCCAGAATGGATAAATAAGAGAGCCCAATTCTGTGTTGTTATTAACTTTAAATACAAAATCCCAGGTAAACCAAAAGTACATGATATACATAAGTGAAAAAAGTATATACAATCAATACTCATCATTTGTAGATTCTGTTTTTGCAAATTCCAAATCAATACTTGAAACTACCAAATCAATACTTACAATGCTTTCCTGATCATTAGCAGACATGTGCAAAGCAGCAAAATATTGAGTTGCCTGATGCACATGTTCCCCGCTGAGGTCAAAACAAAGTGGCTCTCTGACTTCTTGTTTCAGCTTTCATAGTATAAGTAAGTGTTCTTTCGCATTTTAGTGCCACATTTTTTTTTATTTCTGCGTTGTTGTTGATGATTTTTCTGTTTAAAATTGCCCCTAAATGTAGTGCTGAAGTGCTGTCTAGTGTTCTTAAGTACAAGAAGGCTGTGAAGCACCTTAAAGGAAATATACATGTGTTAGAAAATCATTCAGCCATACGTTGTGCTGTGGACCATGAGTTCAATGTTCAGGGAAGAATGACATATATTAAATATTATTAGTTAAACAAAATTAGCGAAATAAATATAGTAGAGGTGTCTCTAACAGAAACACACATCAGACAAGGTTATTGTTGATAGATGAATGAAAATTTTGTAACCACAGAAACCTAACCCTGTCTTTTCCCTAGAAGCAATGGTACAATGTTCCTTAATTTAATGTACATGACAACTTTACAAAACATACTTGTGGAGGTTAGAATCAACTGTACCTTGAAAAGAATAGCTTAAGAATAATTTATTGAGTATAATATCAAGCAAAGTTAACTTTAAGACAAAACTATTACCAGAGATAAAGAGGATGCTTTATAATAAAAATGTTAACTAATTGGACTTAGAAAGCATAAATGTTATGTGCCTAATAACAAGGCCTTCAGATATATGAAGCTAAAATTAAATTCACCAATTAAAAGGCAAAATTAAAAAAATCTCTATATGATTGTAGGAAATTTCACCAGCCCTTTCTAAGCAATTGATAGAACATTAACCAAAATACTACAAAAGACATAGATAATCATAACAATGATATAAACCACTTTGACCAAATTGAATTTTATGGAACATGTCACCCAGTAACAGCAGGAGACATATTATTTCTAAATGAATGTACTTCACCAATATAGTGTATAGGCCTAGTCACAAACAAATTTCCATGGGTTTAAAAATACTGCTATGACATAGAGCTTACTGTCTGAACAAAATGGAATTAAACTGAAAATCAGCAAGAAGATATCAAGGAGTTACTAAATAATTTGAAAATAAACACCTAAATTATTCATGATTCACAAAAGAAATCACAAGAGATTTTAGAAGTATTTCAGACCAAATGATAGTAAAAATACAGAATAGCTAAAACAGTATTTTAGAGAAAATTTGTGACTGAAAATGCTTATTTTATAATGAAGGAAAATTCTAAAAGAAGAAGGGTCTACTGTATTCCTTTAAGCTGATTGACAGTAAAAGTAGAGTAAATCTAAATAAGTAAAAAATAAAATATAGCAAAGATTTTAGTAGAAAGTAATAAAGGGTAAAATAGACACATTAATAAAGCTAAAGTATGATTGCTGAGCAAATCAATACAATTAATATACCTAGGCTTAAATTGATCAAGAAGAAAGAGAGAGAACATACATTTCCTCTGTAAAGAAATAGGGGTTATCACTACAGATACCTCACACATTAAATGAATGACAAGACTATCATGAACAACTTTAAACCAAAACATTTTGGTATCTTAGATAAAATGGACAAATTCCTTGGGAAGTACAACTTTCCAAAATTGGCACAAATTAATCTATGGATTCAAACAATCTAAATAAAAATTTCCATAGGCTTTTGTAGAAATTCACAAACTAATGTTAACGGTTTATAGAAATGCAAGAAATCTAGAAAATTCAAAGCAGTTTTGTAAAGGAAAATATAGAGAACTTATACCACCTGTCCTCTAGAATCACACTTGGTTACAGTAATCAAGGGAGTATGGTATTGGTGGAAAAAAAAATGTGTATGTGTGTGTGTATATATATACACACACACATACACTATATATAGAGAGAGTACATACACACAAATATACATTAGATAGATGGATAGATAGATAAATTAAATAAAATAGAGTCCAGAAATAAAAACCTTATATTAGAGGTCAATAATGGCAAAAAGGTAATTCAATGGAAAAATGTCCTTTCAATAAATGTTACTGAAAAAACTGCATATCCAAATAGAAAAAACAAAACAGGAAGAAATCTTTGCAACCTTGTAACAGGTATGGACTTTCTATATAGGACACGAAAAGATAAACCAGAAAATAAAAATTGATGTTAAAATTAATCAAAATTTAAGACTTTGCCCTGAAAAAGATGATATTATGAAAATTAAAAGACAGTAAACTGATCAGAATAAAATATTTGTAATGCACATACCAGAAAAAAAGACTTGGTTCCTGAAGATATTAAAAGTCTAATACATAACAATAATCAATTCATAAATAAACAAAATATAAGAATATGCATGTCACAAAAGATGATACATGAATAGTTAATAAGTAAATGAAAGGGTTCTCAACATTACTCAAACACATTAAAACCACTGTATACTCAAAAACATGGCTAGCATTTTAAAAACTGACAAAGTTTAATGGTGACAAAGATATGGAAAGTTACATTGCTGGTGGTAAGGTAAAATGGTACATCTGCTTTGGAAAATGGTGACTACTGCTTTATGAAATGATCCAGCACCTACACTCCTCTGTAATTATCAGTGAGATATAAAAAAGCGTTGACTAATATTTATGGAAGCTTTATTCTTTTTTATTTTTTAATCATTTATTCTTATTTTATGTAATTTTTATTTTAAGTTCAATGGTAAATGTGCAGTTTTGTTATATGGGAAAATTCATTTCATGGAAGTTTTTTGTACAGATTATTTTATCACTCAAGTATTAAACCTACTATTTATGACTTATTTTTTGATCCTGTCCCTCCTCCCACCCTCCACCTTCCAATAGGCCCCAGTGTGTTTTGTTCCCCTCTGTGTGTCCATGTGTTCTCATCATTTATCTCCCACTTATAAGTGAGAACATGTGGTATTTGGTTTCATATTCCTACATTATTTTGCTAAGGATAATAGTCTCCAGCTCTATCCATGTTCCTGCAAAGGCATGATCTTGTTCTTTTTTATGGTTGCATAGTATTCCATGATATATATGTACCACATTTTCTTTATCCAGTCTGTCTTTGATGTGCATTTAGGTTGATTCTTTATCTTTGCCATTGTGAATAGTGCTGCAATGAACATATTATTAAAATGGTCATAATAATCAAGGTAATATATAGATTCAGTGCTATTCCTATTAAACTACCATTGACATTCTTCACAAAACTGGAATAAACTATTTTAAAACTCATATAGAAAGAAGAAAGAGCTCAAGTAGCGAAGGCAATTCTAACCAAAAAGAACAAAGCTGGAGGCATCACGCTACCCAACTTCAAACTATATTATAGGGCTACAGTAACCAAAAGAGCATGGTACTTGTATAAAAACAGACTGTAAATAATAAAAATGAAGTTGATTTAAAATGTATGTACAATATAAACACAATGAAATATTACTCAGGCTTAAAAAGAAATAAAACTCTGACACATGCTACAACTTGGATGAAACTTGAGGACATAATGCTAAGTGAAATAAGCCACAAAAAGACAAACATTGCATGATTTCATTTAAAAATACTTAGAAGAGTTGAAATCATGAAGACAGAAAATACAGAGATGGTTGTCAGGAACTGGGGGACATGGGGTAATGGATCATTATTCTTTAAAGCATATAGAGTTTCAGTTTTGTAAGATTTTTAAAAGTTCTAAAAATAGATAGTGGTGATAGTGCACAACATTATGAATGTCATATCACTGACACTTAAAAATAGTTTAGAAGGTAATGTTTATAGTATATATATTACAACAATAAAAGAAAACAGTTGAAAGGGATTATGTACAGTGACATGCACAGGGACAAAATTATTACAATTGAATATTCATAGTGTCCATTGCTGTATTTTGGAGCATATTTCTGATGGGAGAAGAATTCCATTCTGTGCATCAAGGGGAAGTAAATCTTCTGCTTATCGTTTTATACATCTGCTTATCAATTATAATTTATGACTCCATGCATCCCAAGTTTTGTTTCTTATCCACTACCTATATACTTCCATTGCCAGGCAATGTGGAACACATTTTGATCCTGTACCTTTTCATCTATGACATCTATTTTGTCGTAATATCACATGAGTGGTAGTAGGTGGAAATAGTATTTCTGGAAGGCATGTCTACATATGATGGCTTTTAATTACCCAGCTATACAGGAAAGTGCCTGCAAACCTTATAAGTATATCCTACCAAACTCAAACCAAATTTTCCTCAACTTATTTTCCTTTGTTAGGGTTGACACCACCAGATAGGAGGGGTGATGAAACAGAGGGTACACAATAGTGGGGAAAAAAATCAATCTTAGCCAATTATTATTAAATATCCTAATTTACAATATTTATTTTTAAAAACTCTTCATGAATATATTGACATTCTTCTAGTGTCCATCGAAATTTTTTGAAAGGGGTCTTTTCACGTAAGCATTCTTAAAGCTTAAGCTTCATTAATTACACCCCCTCACCCCAAATCCACTTCTGATCTTGCAAAACTAGAGAAGTATTCCCATGTACTATAAGATCATGAAAGCAAAATGCCCTGGAATTCAAGAGGGGCTGCATAGATGCAGACAACAGAAATATCAGCAGCACCTATGATGGACTAGATGGTAGAAGCCCTTCCCCCAATTTGTAAGCACCACATGGACACTGAGATTTTTGTGTTTCTCTGTCTCGTGAAAAGCAAGTCTCAATAATTACAAAGTTTGATTTGTGCACTAACCTGGAAAGTTGTAAATTAGATTTAAGCTGAAATAAAATGTTTTCATCTCACACCCAGATTTGTAGCAGAAAAATTGATATAAAACATAAGAAACGAAATGAACATAGACCCTGTCTTTGTTTTAATCAATACTGAGAAAAGACATTCTCTCCCCCTTCTTTGGTAAATACACAAAATAAGTGAAAATAGCCTGTTTGCTCTAAGAAATACCTTCTCCTGGAAGATAAGATTGTGAACCTACTTAACAGCTTATTAATCGAAACTTACTCATTAAGAATCTTGTTAACACACTTTCCTTAGTACACTCATGAACCCAAACCTAGTATATCACAATGCAAACCCACTTCTCACCTTGCAAGACCTGCCTAAAAACCACCCAGTCCAGAATTTGAAGGTCTATTATATTCTCCCTTGATTTCCCCTTTGGAGATATGGCCAAAAATTCTATCAAGGTGGTGGTCTCCCTTGCCAAAATGAAACTAGTAAGTTTAGTTTTGCTTGGCCAGTAGGGTTTTCTGGTGGAATTTTGGGGGGTTCACAGTTGGCAAAGGGAAAAACAGTAGACAAATAACTGGGAAGTAGAAGGCACACACAAAGTCCTCAAGTTTTAAACAAGTAGCTGTCTTTCTCATCGTTATTTTAAAAAATATACTCTGTTACAGAATTAGCTGAAAGCAAAGGCTTGGCCTACTTGGAACCCATGTATGTAGAAGATTAGTAGTTCTGCTTGTTTGAAGTTGGGACATGGATAGCAAACAAGGGAAAGTACGAACTTTCCAATTTTATCCTATCCAGAAGTCGCAGCAGACACTCTTAGGAATGTAGCAAATGTTTCCTGTGGTACCTCTTATTGAAAAGAGGTAAGCAAAATAAAGGACATATTAACTTTTCCTTTCATTTTCCATTGTTGACTAACTGGGAAGATTATTTTAACTGTGGTGCAGTTTCCTCATCAGTATAATTACAATACTCTCTACCTTTTAATTAGGCAGAAAAGACAGTATGCCTTAGTCCATTTTGTGTTACTGTAGAGGAATAACTGAGGCTGAGTAATTTACAAATTAAGAAAGTTTACTTGGCTCACAATTCAGCAGACAGTATTAGAAGCATGATGCCAGCATCTGCATCTACTTAAGGCCTGAGGCTGCTCTTACTCATGAAGGAAGGTGACGGGAAGACAGGGTGTGCAGAGATCACACAGCAAGAGAGAAATCAAGAGAGAGCAAGAGGAGAGGTAACCAGACTCTTTTCAACAGTCAGCCCTCCTGGGAATTAACAGAGCCAGAATTCACTACTGTTACCCCCAGATAGGGCCTTAATCTATGCATGAGGCATTTGCCCTCATAACCCAAACACCTCTCAATAGGCCCCATCTCCACCATAGGGATGAAATTTGAACATGAGATTTGGAGGAGACAAACATCCAAACTATGGCATAGTATGAGATAATTACAGTTTCAAAATCCTATTCAAATATTTAAGAATCATTCAAAAGGGATCTATATTAAAATTGAATTATTACTGAAAAATAATGTTCTTACTCCCAAAATAATTAATGAAGTCACTTCATGCTATGATGAAACATAGTTTCAATAAATACGAAAAAAAAAAAATAACCTGGAGTTATTTTTAAAGGGCTAAAGCTATTTTAATTAAACAATAAATTTTTGGAGTTGGAAGCAATCAGTTTTGGTAAGTCATTTGTATACCAAAAAATAGAATTTACAAACTGAATTTATATAAAGGTCAAGCATAGCACACATCAGTTCAAAAATACTAATTAGTGTTTTACCAGTGATTGTATGAGAATATTTATGGATGCAAAATTGAATAGTAGAGATTAAAAATAAGAAGTGTGGGTAAGTTTAATGATTTATTGTTCCCACGCTAATCAGGATTTCTGACTCTTTCATCTCTGAAACACAATTAGTCTTTCTTTTCTCCCTATTCTTCTTTACTTCTTTCCTCAGTGAATTTGACTATTGACATAACTTTTAATGAATTTATGTTAATAATTAAGAGGGAAATTATAATTGAAAGGGGAAATAATATTCAGGTTATATTAAAATGATTTTTATGTGTTCATATACCACACATTATTATTTCTGTCAATGAAGTACTTTGTTTCAGAAAACAATAGGTTCTACAAATACAGTTATTTGATTAGATTCATTATTCCACCAGGTCTTTCTTTCAGCATGACAATTGCTTTTGTGCTTAAGGTCATTTGCATATATAATTTTTGAAATTGAGGCAATTGCAGTAGCATCAAGAAGATTATCTTAAGATAATAAAATCCTTTAAGAAATATTTCATTTTTGTAGCCCAATATGCTGACATCAATCCCATGATGTATAAGCACAGTAGGTACAAACAGAAGTATAATAGTCAGATACTTCTTTCTTCAAAGGATCATAGAAATTGAGATCTCAGGGAGACTCTATCATTTATAAAGGGTAAAGATGCTTTGGGGGAAAAGAAAGTAAGGCCAAAGGAGATTTTCTGATTTTTTTTTTCTCCTAGGGTCACTTGATGTAGAAGAAGAAAAACTGTAACCAAAGGTTCTCAGCTCTAATTCTCTCCTTTAAGAATAGTTTCAAATGTACAAGAAAAAAAGCAGAAAAGTGAGTAGACTTTACAGAAGGGTCTCATGTACCACACCTCTCCCCCCACACACAAAGTTTCCTTATTATTGACATCTAACATAAATATGGCACGTTTTTACAATTAATGTACTAAAATCAATATATTACTATTCAGTAAACTCCATAATTGATATTAACTATGAAGTTTAGATAATAATAATATATTAACTCTGTGTTGTAAAATTCTGAGTTTGACAAATACACAGTATCATTTATTTACTGTTATAGTATTATCCAGAATGGTTTCATTGTTCTAACAATCCCCTATATTTCACCAATTCATCCGCTAACTCTCTATGTAATTTATCTTTTCCATACAATTAGAATCATATGTCATACATCCTTTTCAGACTGGCTTTTTTAGCCATATGATTTTAAGGTTCCTTTTTTTTTTCAGGGGGGCTCTATAGTTTATTTTTATTGCCAAATTTTATCCCATTCTATAGTGGTATCACAGTACTTATTCATTCACCTATTGAGGGACATCATCTTAGTTGCTTCTAGTTTTAGAAATTATGAATAAAACTGCTATAAAAATTAGTGTGCAGGCTTTTGGAGAGTCATAGTTTTCAACTCAATCAAGTAGATGGTAAGGAAATAAAGTAACAGGGATACATTCTGAGAAATGTGTCTGATATTTCTCAGAATGAGAAATGATAGGGTTTGTCTGTGTCCCCATTCAAATCTTAACTTGAATTGTATCTCCCAGAATTCCCACATGTTGTAGGAGGGACCCATGGGGAGCTAACTGAATCATGGGGGCTGGTCTCTCCCCTGCTATTCTCATCATAGTGAATAAGTCTCACCAGATCTGATGGGTTTATCAAGGGTTTCTGCTTTTGCTTCCCTCTCATTTTCTCTTGCTGCTGCCATGTAAGAAGTGCCTTTTGCCTCCCGTCATGATTCGGAGGCCTCCCCAGTCATGTGGAAGTGGAAGTCCAATTAAACCTCTTTTTCTTTCCAGCCTCGGTTATGTCTTTGTCAGTGGCATGAAAGCGGACTAATACATTGTCATTACACAATTTTGTCATGCCAGCAATATAGAATGTAGTTACACAGATCTAGATGGTATAGTCTACTACACACCTAGCCTATATGCTGAGTCTTTTGCTATTTGGCTAAAAACCTGCCCAGTATGTGTCTGTACTGAATACTGTATGCAATCGTAATACAATGGTAAGTACTTGTGTCTCTAAACATATCTAAACAACAAAAAAATAGATATTATACGTGGTATCATATTTTGGTATTATAATTTTATCAAACCAGCATCATACATGCTGCCTGTTTTTGACCAAAGTATTATGTGGCTCATGACTGCACTTCCAATAATGATTTAATTTTCTCTTATGTCTAACATTAATCCCTACTGTGGGTAGCATTTTGAAATGCTACCCAATTAATAAGTAACATCCATTAAATATTAAACCATATTTGAATATTTTCAAATTCTAACCATATAATCTTCTATAGATTAAATTACTATGATGATTTCTGATTTTTACTTAAATAATATTTTACAGAAAAAGTTGGTTAATTTTCTCACAATGTTAATTACCTCTAAAAGATTTACAGCCAAATTTAAATTAACTGTTATGAACTTAGCAATATACCATTTCAGTTTATGATTTTTTAAAAGCAGAAAAATCTTACTGCTTACATACAATTTAGGATATGAAATTTCATAACATATACAAAAATTATAAATATAGAACCCAAATATTTCAAATTCATAGTAACAATCAAAGTACCTATATTTTTTAAATATTTAACATTTAGAAAAATACATGTTTGTAATACTGGGAGAAATATTGGTGACAACATTTACCGTGAAAATTGTGTCTTAATTATAGAGTTCATCTAAAACAATTAAGTGAATTTGACAACTAGCTTGATCTTACTAGTGAATTAGATGGAAAATAATCTGCATTTCTATGTACCAATAATGAATAATCTGAAAAAATAAGAAATCAATCCCATTTATAATAGCTACAAAAATATCTAGGAAAAATTTATCCAGAGAAGTAAAATGTCTCTACAGTGAGAACTATTAAGCATTGATGAAAGAAATTGAAGAGGAGACACAAAATAATGCAAAGATATTCCGTGTTCATTAATTGGAAGAATCAATTTTCTTAAAATCATCATACTACCAAAAGTGATCTGTAGATTCAATGCAATTCCTACCAAAATACCAATAACATTTTCCACAGAAATAGAAAAAAAATCACATGGAACCACAAAATACGCAAAGCAATTCTGAGCAAAACAAATAAAGTCATGTGCATCATATTGCCTGACCTCAAATTATACCACAAATCTATCATTACCAAAATACCATGGTACTGGCATAAAACAGACATATAAACCGATATTACAGACTAGAGAACCCCTAATTAAATCGACGGATTTACAGTCAGTTCATTTTCAACAAAGATGCCAGGCACATACACTGGGGAAAGAACAGTCTCTTCAACAAATGGTGCCAGGAAAACTGAATATCCATATGCAGAATAATAAAACTAGAGCTCTAGCTCTCACCATATAAAAAACAAAATTGAAATAGATTAAAGACATAAACATAAAACTTGTAACTATGAAATGACTAGAAGAAAACATTGAGGAAATGCTTCAGGACATAGTTTTGGGCAAAGGTTTTTGAGTAACACATCAAAAGCAAAAGGCATCCAAAGCAAAAATGGACAAATGGTATTACATCAAGTTAAAAAGCTTTTTCATGGCAAAGGAAACAATCAAGTGAAGAAACAACCAGCAGAATGAAATAAAATATTTGCAAACTATCCATCTGGCAAGAGATTTATCTATAATATGTAAGGAACTCAACTCAATTGCAATAAAATCCCACAAATAATTTAATTAAAAAAGAGCAAAAAGTCTGAATAGACATTCCTGAAACAAAGAACTACAAATGACCAGCAAGTATATTAAAAAAATTCTCAATATCACTAATCGCCAGAGAAATGCAATTAAAAAACCACAGTGGGTTATCATCTCACCCCAGTTAAAATAGCTTTCATCAAAATGAGGTAAAAATGAATGCTGATGAGAATATGGGAAAAGAGGAATGCTGGTACACTGTAGGGAGAAATGAAATTGGTACAACCACTATGGAAAATACAATGGAGATTTCTCCTAAAACTAAAAATAGAACTACCATATAATACAGAAATCTGACTGCTCTGTATATATCCAAAAGAAAAGAAATCAGTATATTAAAGAGATATCTGCACTCCCATATATATTGCAGCAGTATCACAATATCCACGATATGGAATCAACATAATCTGTATCCACCAACAGATGAATTGGAAAAGAAAATATGTTACATACACATAATGGAATATTACTCTATCATAAAAAAACATGAAATTCTGTCATTTGCAACAACATGCATTAGGAGAAATACTGGCATTATGCTAACTGAAATAACTCATGCATAGCAAGACAAATATTGAGTGTTCTATCCTATGTAGTAACGAGAAGAACAGATCTCATGGAAGTAGAGAGTAGAAAGATGGTTACCAGAGACTGGGATAGTAGGTGTGGAGGGATAAATAGGGGTTGGTTAATGGTAACAAAAATACAGTTGAATAAAAGAAATAAAATCCAGTGCTCAGTGGCACAACAGGATGACTACAGTTAGCAATAATATATCGTATATTTTAAAATAACTAGAAGAGTGATTTGGAGAGTTCCCAACACACACACACACACACACACACACACACACACACAATGATACATGTTTGAGGTGATGAATATCTCAATCACCCTGTTTTGATCATTACACATTGTTTCATTGTATGAAAATATCACATGTATCACATAAATATGGACCATTATTATGTATGCATACAAATTTTAAAAAAGAAATACAATATAAATTTTCTGTTAACTTTATGGCAACATGCATTTGCCCAGGGTAGAATCATTTTAAAGAAGAATAAAGAAAAATAAAGATTTATCTTCTTCTGCACCCAGATGACACACTCAGTTTACATAAGGTATATGTGGTTGACTCTAGTCAGTACCTAAAAACAATTTTCCAAATTGGTTATGCAATTACAAACGACTTTTAACTTCTCAAAACTTTCAAAAAGATACAATGAGAATCTGAGCCTGGATCTTCCGGTTGCATGTCCAGTTGACAGGATTCTAGATGAGAAAAGAATAAAAATATCTAGAGAAAGGATCAGCAAGACTTCAATCACTGAATTAACCAGATGCAAATGAGAAATATAAAAAGAATTATAGGGATAGAAAGAATAGCAAAAAGATAGGACACCAAATAAACAAGATGTAGTATGGTAGAGGAAGGTGTTTCCTTTGGCTCCAGATTGATTTGATTTTTCCAAAAATTTTGTACTCAAATATTTGCAAAGAGGCTTATGCAGGCACACAGTCAAAGACAGATATGCAGGTTCTTTGAGCTGAAAATGCATCTAGAAATTAGGACTAAGAGTTTTATTCTATAGAAAAAGGAATTAAGGTTAAGAGAAATTACATGACCTATAAAATTCACATAGATGGCAAAACCGTGGTCAATTCCTGGTAAGAATATAAACTATAGGAACAAGTAATTTGTAAGCAAACTGATCAGCATTTTATTATGATAGTTAATCACACATAGGGCATGCTTCAGTAGATGAGTATTTTTCACATAACATACATTTTTATAATTTATCATACATGATGAAGAATCCTTAAAAATAACATAAAATCACATCATCTCTATATAAAGTAAAGGCCTTTGAGACATGCATTTTAGTTAAAACTACTTTAGTTGAGGAGAGGCCTTATGAGTATAACAACTAAAAATCATAAAAGACTGTATTTCAAATACAACTAGCAAAAATCATCATGTATTGCTTCAAAATAAAATAGATCAAATGTAATCTTCAAATTAGGTGAAGAGATACAGATACTGACTGGGTAGAGCTAATATAATTTGCTAAAGGTAGATTTCTTTCCTTCTCTAATTAAAATTAATCTGCTCTAAAAATCTTTTGCTCTATGGAGGTCACCATATTTTAAGCAATCCATCTTTTTCTCCCTCAACCTGATGATGTATTATATTAATATATCATTAAAGAGACAGCTTTCAGAAATGATGTATTAGTACAACACATGACTGGAGAAATAGTGAAGATGCATGACTCATTACAGTTCATGCTAG
This sequence comes from Theropithecus gelada, assembly GCF_003255815.1. Classification (NCBI taxonomy): domain Eukaryota; kingdom Metazoa; phylum Chordata; class Mammalia; order Primates; family Cercopithecidae; genus Theropithecus; species Theropithecus gelada. The sequence continues at coordinate 147,436,605 of NC_037669.1, forward strand.
TCCTTGAAGAAGGGGACTTATTTTGTTGAATGAGTTTCTTAAATGTGAAGGACCATAGCAGTGGCATATCTGACCACCAATACATTATCCCAAGTAGTTAAAAATTAAAATATACAGAAAAATTTAGCAAAGTGTGATAATTAGAATTTTATCTTTGATGGCAGTCAAAGATTATGGAGGGATTCTTCTTAAAACTGAGGAATGAAGTCAATGACACTGAAACAATTTTCAAATCTCTCTAATTTACTACCTGTCATTCTCTAATAGGATTTAGATGAGGAAAACATTGCTTTATCAATTCTGTTTATTTAATATCACTAATGTGTCATATTTGTAAGCCTCAGGCCTTATGTAGAAATTCATGACATAAAAATAACATAACTTACCACTATTTGCATTACCAAGAAATAAAATATAGCACTGTAGAAATAGCCTAAAAATTTAAATTAGCTTAACTTGACTTTTATAGAGTTGAAAAGACAAGGTTTGTTTTTTTGTTTGTTTGGTACTGGATGTATAGTGGTTCAACACTAAAACGCAAATTAACCAATACTCATAAGGTCAAGTAAAAAATTAACAGCCAGAAAATATGTTGTTTAAATTGTTTTCTCCATGTCCACTTCTGGCCATGTGTATATTCCTTCCATTGTATGACAATCATTTTTCTGTCTATGGGTTATCAAAGTCTTTTATGAACTGCTAAATTGCTGATTGCTTTTACATTGTAAAATGCAAAGAAAATATAAGACAATAAAATCATTGTAGGCCCCCTTCTTCTTGGTTCACTTAATGCCTCCCTTTCTCTCTCTCTCTCATGCTCATGCATGGATGCTCTCTCACTCTCACTCTCAGTTGTAAATTTTAACTTTAAAGTTTCACAGCAAATGTAAGTTATAGGTGAATTACAAATATTTTCTAAAATAAAGAATCCAATTTTATTTCATTTAGTTTTTACCTTGGCAGAAAATAAACATATAAAGAACTTACAAAAGTTGGGATGACGAGTTTTGCTTGGTGGAACGTTTTAAAGCAACTTAATAAATTAAATAAAAATTTAGATTAAAATAATGGTTCCTTGGAATTGCTATATAAATGATTATCTATAATGGTTCAAATGAAAAAATAATGTTTTATGACAAACAGTTAATCTTTAAGCAATCTTTACTTGTATCACTATTCTGCAATGCTTACAAGACATCATTAGAACAGTATAATGCACATTAAGGCTCCAATATGACCTACTTCACTCAGATTTTATGAACTATATAAGAAAATCACTTAATTGGCAATTCTGAAACAACTGTAAAATTAGAGTTCAATACAATTAGTGTCATTATAAATATGCATGTTTCTAAGCATTTAACTTTAAAAGACAAGAGATTGATGGATCTTTATTACATTTTTTGAAACCATTTCCTTTAGGGAAATGGATAGAAGAGAATTTTTGGTGTGTCTTAGAAAATCCTTGCTGGACTCTCAAAACAAAATGGGCTTACTATTTCCTCTGTCCAAATTTTTCAGGACTTTCCTGTTTTAAAGTGCCTTTTTGTGTGTACCCCTGTTGTGAACTATATCTTGCTTTAGCAGTTCACTTCCATGCCCTCATGCCATATATGTCTAGCATAAATCCCAAAGTTTGCCTCAGCTAAACCTCTCTATCCCAGGAACTCACAATATATCAACAAATTGTCACTGAGTGAATCAAATATGTGAATATCTCCATAAAATGTATCAATTTCATAAAATTAAGAACTAGGTAAATCAATTAGAGATCAAAGGGGTAATTTACTTACTCAAGAGAAAAGATGTTTCCCTAAGAGCTTCGCTAACAAATCCACATCTAACAGAGAATGGTTAGGGTAAATTGTTACTTATTGTATAGATGCTATATAATTACTTGTTGACACTTGTATAAATTTTATTTAAAAACTTGTACAAATGATTTCACTAGTCAAAATTAGAAAATATTTTATAAGGAATGAATTTTTATCATGTTGAATATGTGTAGATAAAATGTCTATTTGGCTGAAAAATATGTTTTAATTACTTGTGAACTTTTTCAAATGTTTTCTGGTAGTATTTGTACAGTGTTTTCTTAAAATTGTTGTAACTTGTAGAATAATGGCATTTGCTCTAAATCTATCTCTGTGATTTACTGATCAAAGGTAATTCAGCTTTCTAAGTAGAGGAAATCAAATTCAACATATTGCTTTCATTCTGTAGGTGATCTAAAGAGAAAATTTCTGCAATTTCTAATTCTTTTGAGGTTATGATTTGTGTTTGATATCCCTTCCTCAAACCCACCCCTCCTTAGTATTAATTTGAATGAATTTAATTCACATTAATTCTAAGATTCTGGATTCTATGGATCATGTAAGTTGGTTATTCAGATGAAAGTACCATGTTTACCAGGAAGATGCATGCAACAATATGGAAAACCTCAAACTACTATTATGGGGAAAAGGGTCAAAGAGGCATTAAGAGGTAAAGAAGGAAGAATATTGGAGGAAGTGATGTTTTTATTTCGTAATATGTGGGAATGAGAGGCCACATGGTGAGAATAATTTGAATAATAGTCTTGGTGTCTAACACAGCCCACTAGATTCATATTTATATGATGCTCTGTCAATCTCCAAACTGTAAATGTCTTCAGCTATCTCTCCTGTCATGGAATTTTGTATGTATAAGTCTATGTTTCCTTTTTTCTGACTGTAATTGCCATTCATCCTTACCTACCCACATCTGTTTCATGACACTCCATGAAATCCCCGTTCCTTACCAAGGAGCTCACTAGTTCTCCTTTATCTGAACCCTGTAAGCATTCTTATTTCCTCATAACTCTCCAGACACTTTCCTGGAGACACCTATCTTCTCTGAGTCCACCATATCTTCTTTAGCACTTTGCAGTGGACACTCTTTATTATTTTCTAACCCATGAAAATAAAAATCATGCATGAAATTATTACTTCTAAAAGCAGATGTGTTTTGACTCCTCTCACTTTTTGCTGTTTTCTGTCCCTATACTTTCCGTTGATTTGCTGGCCTCCTTTTGTTCTCTTCATATATTGAAGATCTCACTGCCTTCCTTTTCTCTGGAACCATTACCCAAGCTATGGCTTCATCAGGAGGGTCTTCAACAGTTCAATGAACAACCATCCAATATCCTCACTCCTCTGCTTCATTTTCAGTGTCTTGAACTTCCACTGCACCTCCCAGCCTTAATCCTTCCATGCAGGAGATATGGAAGCTGCAAAGTAGAATAGTCAAATCTGTCACCCTCTAATACCAACCTACAGACCTCGGGGTTCACAGTATATTCGGCCCTTCAACATCACTGGGACCTGTAGTCCCTTTTCACTCCATGATCACTACAGTCTCATCCTATTTTTTCATCTTTGTAGTTTTTGGCATAGATCCCCTTGTCCATTACTTAAGCCATGTGCTTGACAATTTCTAAATCTCTCTATTTTTCCATCTTTCTGCAAACAGTTAAAGCAGCAAAGTCCAAATATTTGCTTTCTTCTAGGTCAGTGATTTTCAAACATTTTTGTCTAAAAATACTTTTAAACTTAAACATTATCAAGGACTACAAGTAGCTTTTTTTCTTATTCTTAGGTTATATCTGTCAGTATTTATCATAGCAGAAATTAAAACTGTGAAATTTAAAAATAAATATTAAAATAATAAATAAAAAACCCATTACATATTAACAAAAACACAGTTTGACATAAAATAACTATCTTATCAAAAAACAAAATAATTGAAAGAGTAGGCTTGTTCTATGTTTTTTTGCAAGTTTCTTTAATGCCTACCTAAATAAATGGTAGCTAGATGACATCTGCCTATCTGACACATCATCTTTTGGCTATTTTTCTACTTTATTACACATGTCTTTTTTATCTTACCAAGCACAGCAGATTCCAACTGTTCTCTTTCAATTTTTTGACTCACCATTGCAGACGATTTTTTTGAGCCAGCATTAACAAATTTAAAACAAAAGATAAGAAATAAGCTCATTAATTTCCATTTACTACTCCCTCACATTCATTTTTGTTTATCTTGAATTATGACAGTAAATAATATGTATTAGAAAAAGAGAAAATACTTTGTTGTTGTTAAATTTAGCTCTGTGGACACAAAGCAAAACTCCATATCCCAATCTCCTCTACCTGGCCCCAATGTAGAATATTCTCAAGACTGAATATTTTTCTGGATGGATATGAATGACATAAAATTTGATGTTGATGCTCCTTTTACAAACTTTGCTGACTTGAACTCTTGTTGTGATTGTTTGATATATTTTTAAGGCATAAAATAAAATAAGTCACATTCTGTAGCAGCTTCATCTGTGACACAGATATTTAACTGAAGGGCTCAGTCCTACTGGCTTCCTGTTAGATTGCCAGCTCCTCAAGAAGCCCATTCTCCCAAAAGATTGGTCTCAGTGATTACTGCCATTATGGTGTTATTTTGTAACACTTGACTAGAAATCTTTGGCATCAAATTACTATTGACTGAACTTTTTTGTATTCCCTAGGGGAACAAATTTGACTCAGCAAATTCCCTTCATTGGGCCCCTCCCAACCTGGATGGGACGATGCTACTTCTTGGTTAAAATCAACTCATATTTCAAATGTAGTTTTGCCTTTTTTTTCTGTTCCAAGTGCTTCAGCACCAATATCCAAGTAGTTGCACAGAGTATTTGAGCCCCCAGCATGGATTCTGTTAAACTCTTCACTGAACCGGGCAGGAGACCTACTGTCTCAGTATATTTGGTATTGTTATAAAGGAATATCTGAAGCTGGGTAATGTATAAAGAAAGAGGTTTCTTTGGTTTATGGTTCTGCAGGCTGTACAAGAAGCAGCTGCCAACATCTGCTTCTGGTGAGGGCTTCGGGCAGCTTCAAATCATGGTGCAAGGTGGAAGGGAACAATTATGTGCAGAGACTACGTGGTGAGAGAGGAAGCAGGGGAGAGGGGAGGGAGGTGCCAGGCTGTGTTTTAACAGCCAGCCCTCATGAAAACTAAGAGTGAGAATACTTTCAATCCCACCACCCTCCACAAGGAGGGGCATAATCTACTTTTGAGGAATCTGCCCCCATGACCCAAAGAACTCACAATAGGCCCCGTCTCTTACATTGGGGATCAAATTTCAACATAAAATTTGAGAAGAAAATATATTGACTATAGCATTTGGCTCTAGCCCTCCAAAATTAATGTCCTTCTCACATCGAAGCATACAATCATCCCTTTCCAATAATCTCCAAAAGTCTTGTTTGTTCCATCATCAATTCAAAAAAGTCCAAAATCCAAAATTTGAGACTCAAGGCAATTTAGTCATGAACCTGTAAAATCAAAAACATATTAGTTACTTCAAGATGTAATGGTTGAACAGGCATTGGGTAGACATTCCCATCCTAAAAGCAAGAAGTTGGCCAAAAAAAAAAGGAGTAATAAGCCCGATGCAAGCCCCAAACCCAGCAAGGCAGACATTAAATCTTAAAGTTTCAAAATAACTTGCTTCCTGGGCTTTACTAGGTATTGCTGTAGTAGAGGATTTCTGAAGAGGCTCTTCTCTTCTGGCAGGCTACTGCCTGGGCACCTATGCATTCCAATACATCCTCTGAAATCTCAGTGGAAGTCACCAAGCTTCCATCACTCTTGCATTCTGTGCAACTCTGCAGACAACACCACATGGCTGCCAAGACTCACTGCTTTTGTTCTTTGGAGCAGTGCCCAAAATGTACCTGGGGCTATTTGAGCTGAGGCTGAAGCCTGAGTGGTGGGGGTATAAGGGGCAGCATCCTGAGGCAGAGCAGGGCAGGGGCACCTCAGTCCTGCCCCAGAAACCATTCTGTCTTTCTGAGCCAGAGGCCCTGTGGTGGGAGAGAAAGAACTGAATATTTCTGAAATGCTTTTGGAGCCTTTTATCGATCATTTTGACTCTGAGCATCTGGCTCCCTTTTCGTCATGCAAATCTCTCTAGCAAGTGATTGCTCTGCAGCACCCTTGAATGAGTTGAAGCTGCCTGAAGCCCTTAGCAGAAGCAGATGCTGACACCTACTTCTTTCTACAGTCTACCTAACTATAAGTCAAATAAACCTCTTTTCTTTATACATTACCCAGCCTCAGGTATTCCTTTATGGCAACACAAAACACACTAAAATTAACAACCTAGCCATGCAATAGAAAAGAGAAAGTGGTTCCTCCAGATACCCTAGGTCATCACTATTAAGTTCAGCCTTCCACAAAGCTCTAGGGCATGGACACAAGGCAGCAAAGTTTTTTTTTGTTTTTTTTTTTTTTTTAATTTTTTTTAATTTTTATTTTTTTCTTACAGCATAACAAGGATGAACTTTGCTCCAGTTCCCAATAACTTTCTCATTTCCATCTGAGACCTCTCAGCGTGGTCTTTACTGTTAATATTTCTATCAGCATTTTGATCACAAAGACCCAATCTCAAATGATTTACAGATTTTCTCTCATCTGTTTTTCTTCTGAGCCTTCTAGCCCTCCAAACTCTTCCCAACATTGCTGCTTACTCAGTTCCAAAGCTACTTCCACGTTTTCAGAGATCCTTATAGCAACATCCTACTTCTCTGTACTAATTTTAGGTCTTGGTCTATTTAGTGTTGCTATAAGGAAATGCTTGAGGCTGGATGATTAAAAAAAAAAAAAGAGGTTTATTTGGTTCATAGTCTTGCAGGCTGTACAAGAAGGATGGCATCAACATCTGCATCTCGTGAGGGCCTCAGGAAGCTTCTTCTCCTGATGAAAGGAGAAGGAGAGTCAGCATGTGCAGAGATCACATGGCGAGAGAGGGGAGAGGTGCCGGGTTCTTTTTAACATCCAGCTCTCATGGAAACTAATAGAGTGAGAATTAACTCCAGCCCCTGCCTCAGGGAGGGCATTCATCTATTCTTGACAGATCAGCCAAAACACCTCCCATTAAGTCCCACCTCCAACATTGAGGATCAAACATGAGGTACGGGAGACAAACATAAAAAAACTCACCTCTTTACAGTTCATTCAGTACAGCTGTGGATGTATGACAATGGATTCCACTGATGCTATCACATGCCACACTTCCCAGAAACTGTCAGAATGAGAGAGTGATTTAGCAGCTAATAACGTCATAGCTAAAGTGACAGCTCAGAGATAATACCCTGTGGTATTCCACATTTTAGGTACTGAAGCACTCATTCACTAGCAGCTGCTAGGGATGTTAATGGTGAAAGTATTCAGCTGGGTTTGCACTTATCCTTTAGTTCTGCCTTCTTCACCCTATGATTGCCAAGATTGTCAGTAGGTGGAAGAAAGCTAACTCAAGGTTGTGTTACTTTTCTTTCCAAAACCCAGTGATGCAATGAGGTAAAGGCTGGTATCCCTGCATTCAAATGAGAGACTTCTGAGTCAATCTAGTTCCAAAGTCTGGTGACAATGTGCCTGGTGACAATGTGCCTAAACATCTGTGTTGAGTAAGAAAACATGGGATAGTAATTATTGGAAAACTTTCACTGGCACACTCGTCTATTACATATCTAAAACTTACCATTTTTGCCAGCAAGGAGAGTTTGTTTTTTATCATGTCACTTCAATAATTGAGAAATGAAGTATTCTATAAATGATTTTTGAATAAATAAATGAGAAGATGCTGATATTTTGTGTGTCCATGTCCATATATGTATCTGTGTTTTGTTGTTGTTGTTGTTGTTTTTACTTATAATCACATGAGAAAAACGGAAACCATTGGGATGACTATGAACATAATGGTGGGGAAGATATTTTGCTATTTGCTCCAGAGAGATTGCTAAAAGGAAGAGAAGAAATGATACACTGATTCTATTGAAAATAACCATCTTTTTAAAGAAAAACACGGTGATTAATGTGTAACATATTTCACCTGAAGTTATTCATGGCAGGATATGTGACATTGCTCCACATATTCAATCAGAGAAACATCAGTTAATTGTCAGGTTCATAGCTGCCTGTGATTCAATGAAGATGTTTCTTGCCAAAGGTGATTCTCTTCAAATAGAATTTGCAACAAGAAGAGTAGTAATTTCATAAAGAAAAAATGTACAGTCAGATTTTCCATCACATCCTAAGCCTATTTCCATATTCTTTGAAACCATTTTCCATCAACATGAACAAGCAACACTTCTTTCTGCAAGTAGAAATGAATAAAATATTGCCTTGCATTATTGTAATAGAGTCTGCAAGATGAAAATGTAAATGTAAAATTAATATAAATGCTTCAGAGCTGGATCTTTTTACAAGTTATTTATTTATTAGCTACCTCTCCTTCTGCTTTATGAATATATCTCCAGTTTTATACAGGCACTATTGTGGCCAGCCCCAGGGGATTTATTATGATGGGTTCATCATCATCCCTTTCCCTGAGGAATATACTCACTTTAATCGCGTGCAGTTAATGGTGGTAATATGACAAGCTTCCTTTCAGTATCATGTTGGGGCAGGTCTACTAGGAGGATGCCAGGAAAAAAATTCCGCCTTTTACCTAAAGGGACAGGAGTGTAAAGAGGTCTTACTTTGCTATCTCTTCTTCCTTTATATGTTTGAAAACTGCTTTGAAAATGTAATATATGGAGATCATTTTGTGTCACAAGGGAGATAAAAATCACTGGGATGTCAACATTTACCCTGTTATCATTGAGTTGCAAAAGCAACCCTGGAAATTTCTCTTCCTAGACTTCCTTCAAGTGACCAGCAAACATCATAATGTGATAAATCAGAATTGCAAAAATTGCTATTGCTTGTCTCTAGAAACACCCATAATTTAAAATATTTATTGAGAGCTTACTCTACGTCAAGCTCTATTATAAATTATTTGCATGCACTAATTAACTTAATTTTCAAGACAATTCTTTGAAATATGCATTATCTCCATGTTATGCGTGAAGCAAATTAGTCCTAGAGAAATTGATCAAGGTCCCATAGCTGGTAAGTGGCAGAAACAAAATTACAGGCAGGCCAAATAAAGTGTTTTCAGGCATAAAAAAGATGAAGAGGCCAGGCGCGGTGACTCACGCCTGTGATCACAGCACTTTGGGAGGCCGAGACGGGCAGACACCCTGAGGTCAGGATTTCAAGACCAGCCTGGTCAACATGGTGAAACCCTGTCTCCTCTAAAAATACAAAAAGTTGCAGGGCCTCATGGCGGATGCCTGTAAGCCCAGCTACTCAGGAGGCTGAGGCAGGAGAATCGCTTGAACCCAGGAGGCAAATGTTGCAGTGAGCCGAGATAGCGCCACTGCACTGCAGCCAGGGCAACAGGGCAAGACTCTGTCTAAGAAAAGAAAAAAAAAAAAAAAAGAAAAAAAAATTAAAAACCGGAAACCTAAATTTAAAAAAAAAAAAAAAAAAGAAAAAAAGAAAAAATTTAAAAGAAGTTCTTCAAGAAGACAGAAAATGATCCCAAATGGAAATGGAAATCTAGATCTACACAAAGAAACAAAAAAACACTTAAAAATAGGCAAAGATATTACTTTTTCTTATGATTCAAATTTTCTTAAAATATAACTAATGATTAAATAAAAATAATTTCAATATAGTGAGTTTATAACACATGCAAATAGCATCAATAGCACAAGTGTGGTCAAGGTGAGAAAAATGAAAACGTGCTATTATAAGACACACATTTGATGTGAAACTGTATAATGTATAAACTTCAAGTCAACTTAGGCTGTGATAGGTTAAAGATGAATACTATAAATCCCCAAGTGACCACTAAAATAATAAAACAGAGTATTAGCTGAGAATTTAGCAATAAAACAATAAATTATTATTACACACAGCAATGTGAATGAATCTCAAAATATTTATGCTGAGCATGAAGCACCAATAAAAAGATTCTAGAAATGGATTTGCTTATCTTTTATAATTAACAGTATATTATTATTTTAAAAATGTCAGTCAGAATTGATTGAGGTAGATATAGTAAATGAAATCTCTTGAGGAATTCAATTATCAAGAGAAAGAGAAAAAATGATAGTTAAATTTAAATGAATATAGAGTTGAAGGAGATAACATGTCTATTTAGTTATAAGGAACCAGAAGAAATAATAAACTCAGAATATAAGAACTGGGGAAAATCCATGTATGATTGGCTCTGTGGCCAGGCAAGTGTTGACGGGAGTGAAGAGCATTAGGAAAATTTTCTTGGACACCTGAATGAAGGTTGCAGTGTATGTAGAGGTGTGCTTATGGATGGATCCAGTAAGTTGGATGAACTCATATTTGAACACTGCTACGGTCTGAATGTTTGTGTCTCTCCCAAAATCTATTGTGTGCAAGCCCCAACTGTACTTGAAGGTGTGGCCTTTGGAGCTGCTTTGCCCTTTTCACTATGTGAGAACGAAGTGAAAAGATGCCACCTATGAATGAGGAAATGGACCCCTTTCTCCTTGTATCAAAATAATTTCTTCTTACTTATTATGCTTAGTATACGTGGTGTTTCAATCGTAATTTTCATAATTTCTGCAAATGATCAATCATTGCCTCATAGTATTTTTCCACTTACATTAACTTTACATGCTTCATTTAGATTTCTGTTTTAAGAATTTACATTTTTCTATTTTTCTCTTGATGCCATAAAACCCCTTCAATTTTTTTGCCTTTCCTTGTCTTTTGTGCTATTTCTTTAAAGTTTATCTTGCAGGCAGGCCACAGATTCTTCATTCCAGTGTTTCTACTTTTTGTCTCTTATTTTTTAATTTAAATATTTTTCAAAACAACATTATGTACATAAATGTTACATCCTGTTTTTTGTTTGTTTGTTTTGAGACGAAGTCTTGCTCTTGTCCTCCAGGCTGGAGTGCAATGGTGCAGTCTTGGCTCACTGCAACCTCCTCCTCCCAGATTCAAGTGATTCTCCTGCCTCAGCCTCCCAAGTAGGTGGGATTACAGATGCCTGCCACCAGGCCCGGCTAATTTTTGTGTTTTTAGTTAAGACGGGGTTTCACCATGTTGGCCAGGCTGGTCTCGAACTCCTGATCTCAGGTGATCCGCCCGCGTCAGCCTCCCAAAGCACTGGGATTAAAGGCGTGAACCACCCTGCCCTTCCTACACCCTGTTTTTAAATATTTCAGTATCTAAAATACTTTGGAGACTCTATCTTGATTGTTTTTATCATCATCATCATCATCATTATTATTACTACAGCTTAGTGGAATTTCTTCACTCTTGTGCTTGGATATATTTTTGGGGGTCTTATTTTGCTAAACCATCTGATAGAAGTCTTGAGCAGACAAGAGTGCAGATTCCGTTGGTGTCTATAGGCATGGTATGGAATGGGGCTACTACACCTAGGTATATTCAAATTTAATCTACCAACATGGAATGTCCCAGTTACGATGGTAATATTATATCAAATAAAGAAATATTGTGAGACCAGGCCTCTCTCACAACTTCTTAGGGGAAATTATTATTGTCGTAGTTTTTGTTTGTTTGTTTGTTTTTATCACACATAGAGCCTGAGGATAAAAACAAGCATTTCTTGATCGGCTGTTTCAAATAGATGATTGCTTTCCTTTTAAGAAAATGTGTGTGTGTGTGTGTGTGTGTGTGTGTGTGTGTGTAGTTAATACCACACTTCCAGGGAGGGTATATTTTTTAAGAGTCCCAGTTTTATGTGTGGATTTAAGGTTATCTGTCTTAATTTATTAGGCCAAGGCCCATGGTCATAATCTCCATATGCTGTTAATATCCAAAATTTAATTTCCTATATTTGGTAGCAACCCAAAGGGCAACCCCAGCTTCCAGACCTGCTTATTATTTTGCCTTCACACGCAGATTCCTGTGGGGCTTGTGAAACAGCAAAAATGGTGGTAGAAGGAGCCTCTTGAGAATTTCTGATACATTCTTCTGAGCTGGTCTGAGTTTCTCAGATCATCTATAAATTTGTTTGTTGATTGTATTCAACTTCTAGGTGTTTTGTATCAGAAGAGCTGTTTTACCTTGTTGATCATAACCAAAAGTCAGCCTTGGCAGGCTTGGTGGTTTTTTTTGGTTTTTTGGGGGTTTTTTTTGGAGATGGAGTCTCGCTCTGTCACTAGGCTGGAGTGCAGTGGCACGATCTCGGCTCACTGCAACCTCTGCCTCCCAGGTTCAAGTGATTCTCCTGCCTCAGTCTCCTGAGTAGCTGCGACTACAGGCACACACCACCACACCCAGCTAATTTTTATATTTTTAGTAGAGACGGTGTTTCACCATGTTGGCCAGGGATGGTCTTGATCTCTTTGTGATCTGCCCACATCGGCCTCCCAAAGTGTGGTGGGATTACAGGCATAAGCCACCTCCCCCGACCAGCGGTCTTGATTTTTATGAAAAAAATACATATTAAAAAGTAGAAAAATGGTTTTCAAAAAGAACAAGCCATTCTTATTTAACCAAATGGTTCAAGGAAAAGAATGTAGTGTGTGTGTTTGTGTGTGTGTGTGTGTGTGTGTGTCTGTGTGTAGTGTAGTTTTTGGAATTAATGTTTTCATCGAATGATATCTACATGTCTAGTTTCTAGATTCCACTCTTAGCAGGATTTTGTTAACTGTTTTCCCTTAAGTCAATTTTCTCATAAAGACATTTTCAAAATTTGAATATGCAATGATTTATAAAAACATATGGGTCAATGGCCATTAACTTCAACAAAATATAATTAATTAGGAATACTTTTACTTCCCCTCCCCCACAAAAAAACTTGGTGAATTTCTTTGAGGACACTTAGAAGTCTCAGTATTTAAAATTTTTAAATTGAATTTAGATTTTTTCTTATTTTCTTTCATGAACCTGAAGTAGAATTGAATGTAGGAAAAAAAAACCCACAGAAATAAAACAGTATATATAAACTGGCTCTGAGTTTATTATTTTTGCAAGAGGGAAAATAAAAATCTATTTTTGAAATCATTGAAATTCAGACTTTCAGTTTTATACATGCCATGGGATACCTTCATAGCAGTCAATATGGTGCAAATATTTTATTGCTCAGCTGGAAATGTTAAAATTAAAAAAGCATCTGAAAATGACAAGTTTAAAGAATTCCATTAGAGAACTTAAAATGCAGCATAACTCAATCAGCATCCAGAGCCTTAATTAAAATTTTACAATTGGAAACCACTATGGATTAAGTGCCCTAGAAAGTAAATTCTCCTTCATGTATATGAACCAATTACTTAAAAGAGAGGAGTGGGGGATATCGAAGAATTCTGATCAAACCAATAAAAACATAGGCAGGAAGATGAAATTATTGATTACATTTAAATCACATTAAAAGGCCATTAAATTTCTTCATAGTTGACTAGTAGAGAGCATTGCCAATATATTTATGTTTCTATAATAATAAAAATAGATGAAAAAATAATGCATTTTGAACAAAGTGCTCATTTGCATATTTTAAATAGCAGAGATACAAAAAAGCTGACTGAAAATTTTAAATCAATTCCATAACAGGAATTTTGTTGGCAAGTGTGTCATCTTATATACTAATGTACAACTGAACTACCATATTAGGTTGTAAGATGTTCAGCACAGAGTCGGGTAACTTGATGCTCTCCATCTTTTGGTGTCCAGTACTAAGTGATTTTAAAAAAAATTATAGCTAGACATAATAGACATAACCACTGTCTTAGAATTGTGGTTAGGCTCGTAGCAGTACTGTGATGCAGGGCTACACATATTGGAGCAGTTGGTTTCAGAATACCTATGATCTTGCCAAATAAGGAACTGCCACAGAGTAATGACAAGCACAGGTAATGGAGAACTTCTTTAAGCACAAAGCATGGAGCTTGGCCCTGAAGTGTAGGCACAGCATGGCCCTGGATAGCTGAACCTGATGAAGAGGCTGATAGCAGACAGCTCACAGAGCACATGTGGTGGTGAGAAGCAGCCTAAGCCTGGAGATGTAAGAAGCCACAGGCCCTGCAGAGGTGAGCCTCATAAATCAATGAGCAATTCTCATGTGTGTTCAGATAGGCATTCCTGCTGAGTCATTGATCTTTTTATCCAAACCCAAGCTGATGGCAGTAATCATTGATTGCATTGCTATATTTAAAATGTGAATCTTCAAAATAGCAAGTTTATTTAATAGATCATTTTAACTATGAAACATCAAAAACATTAAATTTCTCAAAATATTTTCAAATGTATCAAATAAAATTAACTTACAAGAACTCAGTTCAACATTTAAGACTATCTTATTAAGATAAAAAAAAATAGAGAAATACTGAAATTTTGACCAGTGTTTTGTTTTGTCATAGGGGTTACTATGAGCCAGCATTTAAATACTAATTAACTGCAGTAAAATATTTACTGAAAGACCATTCAGCATTTGAGAGCATGCATACCAAAATGGAGGCTACAAATGAAGGAGTAAAATTCACTTCTATGTAACAATAATGGTAAACATGAATTGCCAGTGAAAATCACATGCTCTTAAAATCAGAGCTACGGGTTTCCAAAGCGCACCGTCTCCCCTCACGTATTTGAGTATGCTTATAACAATGCACGCTTCTGTTAAAAGTACATATGTTACAAAAATATTTTTATGAAATAGAGCACTCTTAGCATATATGCAGAGATTGTGACCAACTAACATATTTTTCCTTGTCTTTACACAAAAGAGTTGTCTTAGGCTGAACTTTCTTTCGTATCGTTTCTATTGTGATAAATAACACATTAGACTTGCCCTCTTAAAAAATGTTTAAGTATACAGTACAGTATTGCTAATTGTAAGTAAAATTTTGTATAGCAGATATCCAGGATTTTTCATCTTGTGTGACTCTATACCCATTGAACAGCAACTTCTCATGGCTCCTTCCTCTCAGCCACTGAAAACCACAATTATACTTTCTTTGGCTACTTTAGATGCTTCTCATATAAGTGGAATCACACAGTGTTTGTCCCTTCTGTGACTTTCTTAGTTAGTGTAATGTCCTCAAGGTTTATCCATGTTGTAGTGCATTACAGGATTTCCTTTTGTATGGCCGAATAATACTCCATTGGTATCTGCACAGCAAAAAAATTAGGTATCTGCACAGCAAAAGAATCAATCTGTAGAATAAAATGGCAACTTTTTGGGAGAGAATATTTGTAAACCATATATCTGAGAAGCGGTTACTATTTAAAAAATTTAAAACAAATTTTAAATTTCTATAAATTTATGGGGTGCACATGTGGTTTTGTTCCATGGATATACTGCATAGTGGTGAAGTCAGGGCTTTTAATAGATCTGTCATGGGAATAAGTTATATTATGCCCATTAAGTAATAAAGAACTCCTACAACTAAATAGCAAAAAACCAAATAACCCAATTTTTAAAAATAGGCAAGGGACTTTAATAGATACTTCTCCAAAGAAAACATACAAATGGCCAACAGGTATAAATATGAACATATGTTGGACATCACTAATCATCAGGGGAATGAAAATCGAAGCCACAAAAAGATATCACCTTATGCTTATTAGGATGATCACTATAAAAACAAAAACAACACAACAAAGGAGAAAATAACAAACATTGGCAAAGTTGTGGAAAAACTGAAACTCTTGAGCAGTGCTGGTAGAAATGTAAAATGGTGCTGTGGCTATGAAAAAGAGTTTGGGGGGTTCCTCGAAAAATTAAAAATAGAACCACCATGTAACGCAG
The DNA here is from genome assembly GCF_003255815.1 of Theropithecus gelada. NCBI lineage: Eukaryota > Metazoa > Chordata > Mammalia > Primates > Cercopithecidae > Theropithecus > Theropithecus gelada. Next base: position 147,452,263 of record NC_037669.1, read on the forward strand.
CAATTCCACATCTCGGTATTTATAGAAAAAAATAAAATCAGGTTCTTAAATAGATCTGTGTACTCCCTTGATCATTTTAATATTATTCACAATAGCCAAGAAGTGAAACAAACCCTAAATGTTCAGAATCAACTCTTGCTTAGCCTAAATTTTTCCTGGTTTTCTTGCAATGTCTTAGCAAAACTGTTTTTAATTACAGATAACTGAGAAAAATACATGTAATCTTGGAAATTAACTTTCACTTTTATCATTATTTGAGTGGCAGAATAAATAACAATAAAGTGTTGGCCTTCAAAGTGATATTTAAGGGAATCCTTTGTAGTAAAAATGTAACATTCTAAAACTTAGTAAACTACTGCATATACAGACTGTATCATAAAATCCTCTGTTATCTGTATTCTGTGAATATACATCAGGGTTTGTGTTTTCTCTCCTTTCATGCAATAAGGTCACTTTTTAGCAAGGACTGTCAAATACATTTCCTCTGAAGGAAAATTGACCTGGTGCACTGACTACTTAGTAATTTGTTTTGCAGACATTTGACACCTGACAGGTGGATTTCACTAAATGATAGTTGACACTTAATATGCAATAGTATTAAAAAGGTAACACATTTGTAAGTCAATTTTGCTTAGTTACTTTTTCTGAATTGTAAATGCATGAGGCTTTCTGTTGATTATAGTAATTTCAATATTAATCATTGATATTTTATGGAAAAAAAATTTACATTTTAAGTAAACTAAAAAATGTAAGACCAAATCAAGAAGTTACTCCATGTAAAGTATGGTTTATTATATATTTGATTCAAGTTTCTTAAACAAACTGGTAATTTGGCCTTGAGTTTTGAATTAAAAGAAGGAAGGGAGGGAGACAAGGAGGGAGGGGGGAAAGGAGGGACGGAGGGAGAAGAGAAGGAAGGAGGGAAGAAAGGAAGGAAAGAAGGAAGGAAGGGGAGAGTAAAGCAGGGGAGGGGGAGATGAGGTGAGGTGAGGCGAGAAGTCAAACAAACCAGAAACAAAATCCTCTCTGAAAAGACCAGAAAAGGATATTGTAATGGAAGGGAGAAGAGAATGGGAGCTTTTGTGCCCTCCTCCATACTCTCTTTACTTTACTGAAAACTACCCCAGATAAAAACTACTAAGGAAAAACATTTTGTTTCTTATAGAAGTGTCATTTTAGTACAAATAATTTAGCCATATTGTATTTGACTGTGCCCTGGACCCCTTTCTCCATAGAAACTATGCAGTCATAATTGAGAGTAGTACAGGCATTGCTATGAATTTAGATTGTTATATTTGCAAAAATATTTAGGCTGTAACTAACTTAGTTTCTGATAAAATAGTAAGTTCAAAGTAAGGTATAACAGTATAGAGAACAAAACCACTTGAAAATAACAACCAAAAGAATGGCAGTAACAAAGCCTACTCTCTACACATCTCATTTTTCATCAGTGTAGAGTGATTCTGGAAAGTAATCGTTGCAAATAAAAAGAGATGAGAAACATAAAAATGAAAAGTGGAATATCTTTGAAGAAATGTTAACCTTACATTCTAAACATGGGTATATGGAATCACTACTCACCCATTTAGTTTTACTTTGTTTGTGTGTATACTTTTATCTTTTGGAGATGTGAAGAAAGTTTTTATAGTATATATTACATCCATTCAAATAGTGGTATTGAATTTTTTTTCTAAAATTTAAGTTTCCTAAAGACTTTTTTTACTCTTTCTTTTGGAGATTCACCCAGAATTCCCAGTAATTCCCTTAATAGCTACTCTACAAGTTCCGCCTCTGTAGCTTTATTTTTCACAATCAAAAATGGGAGGGAAAGCAGCCTAAATATTTAGCTTAAAAAAGCGTACAACATTTGACTCAGTAATATATGAACATTTTGAAGCTATTGTTAAACTCAAAATATGAGCCAGGTATTGCACTAGATGCCATAAGGAATGCAATATGATATAATTAATGGTATTTATTGAGTGCCTGCTCTGGGCCAGGCATCAGTCCTGGGAACACAACAAAGAACAAAAGAGTCAAGGACGCTCTTCTGATAGAGTTCATACTCTAATTGGAGGAGACAAACATACAATAAACAAATAGACAAACAATATCAGCCTGGTACTAAATGATATACAGAGAAATTAAAAGAGTGATGTGATAAAGAGGGACTGAGTGGTTTCCTATAGCCTCCGGAAGAGGTAACATTTAAGTTGCCCTGTGAATGATGAGAAGAAGCTAGTCATGTGAAGGTCATAGGGGGGACCTGTGTATGTCATGTGAAGGTCATAGGGAGGACCTGTGCATATCTGTATGTCAACCTAGCTGAGTAAATGTGAATATAAAGAATTTGAAATGCCTGATGATTTCTGGTAATGCCAATAATTTCAAGATTACTACTTTTTTTTTTTAATTTGTGAAAAAAAAACATATATGACCAAATATGGAAGGAATATTTTGATCAAAGTCCCTAAACAGGCCTTAGTTTAGCAACTTTAAGAAAAATCTGAAGAGAGTCCCATTCACAAATGCATGCTGGGCAAGGAAGGTAGAGGCTTGAGTTTCATGGCAGAGAGATAAGGAGAGGATGATCACTTTGCACTGTAAGCCAGGATGGTAAGTTTGGAGCTTGTTCTAATTTTGAAAGACCACTGGAGTCTTTAGAGCAGAGGAGTTACATGATCTGATACATATTTAAGTATAGTATTTTATGTACAATATTAATATCATGTTATCTGCCTTATGGAAATTGTATTGCAGAAAGATCAGAGGTTGGAGCAGGGAGAAAAAAAGTTAGCAGGATATTTCTGAGAGGATGGTTTTGCTCTTTATTAGAAAAGGCTAAATGATATGGAACAAATTTAAGGGGAAAAATCAAGAGCTCCATATGTAAGATGTCATTTAGACAAACACAGGAAGATGGCAAAAAGGCTGTTTGGTATATTACTGTGGGATTTCAAAAAGCATTTTGCACAATTATGGTGTTTAAAGTCATGGGAGTAGATAGATGAAATAACCTGTGGACATTGTGTAGTTAGATGGAAAGGAGAATTGGGCCCAGGATTGTGGACAGAGGATTACCTACGTGCCGAGGCAAGAGTCTGAAGGCACAAACTGTTTAAGTATAACAAAGAAAATAGTTAGAGTAAGAATAGTCATAATGCAAATTAGATATAGAGATGATCATGAACAATTATCAATCACTATTATACACATTATTAATCATTAGCTTTTAATATGACTCTTTGTTGCATTACTAATATAACCTAGGAATAACCGTCGGGTATAGGGTCAGGTGCTGAAGGGACATTGTGAGAAGTTACCTAGAAGGCAGGAGGTGAACCTTCTGTCATGCCTGCATAAGGGCCGCTTAAGGGCTCCTTGGTCAAGCGGTAACGCCAGTGTCTGGGAAGGCACCCGTTACTTAGCAGACAGCGAAAGGGAGTTTCCTTTCCTTGGAGGAGTCAGGGAACACTCTGCTCCACCAGCTTCTTGTGGAAGGTTGGATATTATCCAGGCCTGCCCGCAGTCATCTGGGGGCCTACGCCCCTCCCTGTGGTGCTATGCTTCAGTGGTCATGCTCCTTGTCCACTTTCATGTTCCTCCCTTACCCCTGGTTCCTCTGAAGTTCATAGTAGATACCAGTAGAAAAAACAGTTAAAGTCTGAAAGTCTTTGATCTTTCTTATAAGTGCAGAGAAGAAAACGCTGATGTATGCTGCCTTTTGTCTCTGCTTCCGCTACCTAAAAGGAAAGGGCCCCCTATCCTGTAATCACGTGACTTGCTTCACCTTGTCAAACACTTAGAAGATTCACCCTCCTTACCCTTCCCCCCTTGTCTCGTATGCAATAAATATCAGTGCGTCCGACCGTTCGGGGCCACTACTGGTCTCTGTCAGCATCTTGATGGTAGTGGTCCTCCAGGCCCAGCTGTTTTCTGTCTTTGTCTTGTGTCTTTATTTATAACAATCTTTCATCTCTGCACACGGGGAGAACACTCACTAAGCCCCGTAGGGCTGGACGCTACACAGAATAAAGCTTTGATTTATTTCAACTTTTAGAGTTAAGGAGGAGAAGTCAAGCAAGGAGAATTAGAAGAAAACTCCAGTGAGGTAGTAAATAAAGAAGTTAAGAGTGACTGATTCTGTCAAATCTTTTAGGTCATTTTGCTGAGTGGGAGAACAGAAAAGTGGGCTGTATTATCCCGTTCTCACATTGCTATAAAGAATTACCTGAGACTGGGTAATTTATGAAGAAAAGAGGTTTAATGGAACCACAGTTCCACATGCTGTACAGGAAACATGGCTGGAAAGCCTCAGGAAACTTACAATCATTGCAGAAGGACAAAGGGGAAGCAAGCATGTCTTCACAACAGAGAAGGGGAAGGGCTACAGACTTTTACACAACCAGATCTTGTAAGAACTCACTATCATGAGAACAGCAAGGGAGATATTCACCCCATGATTCAATCACCTCCCACCGGTTTCCTCCCTCAACACTGGGGATTATAATTCAACATGAGATATGGTTGGGCACACAGACCAAACCATATCATGGGGCAATAGTTTAAGGAAAATGTGGGGATAAGACAGGGTTTTTACAAGATCAGAGATACTACAGTAGTGTTGTACATACATCCCATAATATTGATGGGAAGGATTCAGTAGACAGACAACCTAACAGAGAGATCTCGAGAGAGTAAATACAGAATGAAAGTCTTTGAGAGGTGAGCATGAGTAGGAACTGAAGTACTATCTGGGGGTTTGACATTCAGGGGATTGAGGCTATTAACCCTTTGGCTAAAGATAAGAGGAGAAGAAAACAAAGAGCAAATATTGTCAGCCCTTGAGAGACATTCTTGCTTGATCCTTAAGCTTGCTAATTCTATTTGGATCTTCATCTCTCTTATTTGCCAGAGTATCAAGAATCAACCTAGACATTGGCTAGAGTATATGTGCTTAAGTTTGTTTATTTTCTTTTGTGTAAATCAGTAACTGTAGAACCTTTTGTTTATGACATTGCAATATAATAGACCACCAACTATACCTCCTCTTTCACAGGAACCCGCAGGTGCTATGTTTAGTAAATGCCTTTACCTATGTTTTTCCTCAAAGAAACGGACATTTTCAACCTGTGAGTCCTTTGTTTGTGACAGATACTAATATAAGTAAAAACAAAGACAAGAAACTATTTTAAGCACTTTCACTCATCAGCTCTCTCCATTTGCCTAAAGAGAAGGAGTTTTTTTGACTCTGGGTCATCATTAATTGAACCTTGTTTTGCCTGTAGAACTTGGATAGTGAGAACAGCAGGAAGCTAAAGGTATTGAAGTAGTGCAGAAGGGCTATGGATTAAAACCGAGGAAGACAAATCTATGAAGGTGAAATGGCAAGAAAAGAGCAACAGTCTACAGAATGTGGATTCTGTCAGGAATTTGAAAAGTAGAAGAAAACAAAAGGGAAATAGAAAATGAAGCAACTACAGTGACGACAGTGACTTTGGATGGAGAAATAAGGGCATGAAACTTCCAGAAAGACCCATCATATTTTGAATACTTTTGGAGTCAGCCTTTTGTTTCTTTTAAATGTGATACCATGCTGATCTCAAGACACCTAGTTTTATTAAAATTCATTTAATTGTTCTGCATTTGTTTAATACACAGTTATACAATGCATTAGGCATGATGCTGGGTGCTGTTTGAGACCCAAAGTGAGTAGAGTCCACCCTTGTCCTCCAGTAGTGCCTTCTGATGATGTAAACAGGCATGTACATTGCCTTGTACAATGAATATCTACTGTACTGTACTTTCTGATACATTTTAGAAAGAATTACTGAGGTATGTGATCAATCAATTCTTATGGAAGTACAAAAATGTCAATTTCCTTTTACGGAATTGGGTAATTCTTCAGAGTTACCTTTATTTTATTTTATTTTATTTTATCTTATTTTACTCATTTTATTTGAGATGCAGTTCCACTCTTGTTGCCCAGGTTGGAGTGCAATGGTGCAATCTCGGCTCACTGCTACCTCTGCCTCCTGGGTTCAAGTGATTCTCCTGCCTCAGCCTCCCAAGTAACTAGGATTACAGACACATGGCACCGCTCCTGGCTATATTTTGTATTTAGTAGAGATGAGTGTTCATCATGTTGTTCAGGCTGGTCTCAAACTCGTGACCTCAGGTGCTCCACCTGCCTCGGCTTCCCAAAGTGTTGGAATTATAAGCGTGAGCCACCACGCCTGGCCAGAGTTACCTTTTGAGAGAAGATAAATGGTCTCTTAATATAAGTTTCAATTTAAATCAGTATTCATGGTAAGAGATTTCTTCAGAAGATGGAAACATTCCAAGTGATTGTTGGTTGATTAGTTCTTGTCTACAGGCATCATTTAAAGGCTATGTTTCAAATGGCATCTAATAACCCTAAGTATTATAAACTATGTAATCAGAAAATGAAAATGGTCACTTTAGGCTCGCTGCTGTTTTTATTTGATCAAGAGCATATTTAATGCTTATTGTTCAAAAAAAACTATATTTTTAAAGGCTAAGACCCAAAAGGTCAATTCGATTTTTTCTGTTAACTTTTGAAGGATTTTTCGTCTTAACAAGATGTTGGCATTGTTTTCAGAAATTTGACTTATCTGTACTGCCTAATATAGTGTATATTTTATATATATATATATATAGTCCCTCCATAAGGGAAGGCTGTGATTAATGCATTTTTATACCTGTTTTGTTCACTGCCTTCTCTTTGGGTCTCTTGTACCTAGAACAGTAGTTGGCATACAGTAGAAGCTAAATAAGTATTTATCAAACAAAGGACTTGAATCTTTGTATCCCTCACACTCTATGGTATAATAATGCATTGTCCACAGAAGACTCTCTAATATTAATTGATTTAAATTGATTTCCATAGTTCTAACTGGTCATCTGGGTAGAGATGGATGTCAGAAATTAAACACTGCAACCATCTCTCTTTATATAGCCAATGACTATGTAGTTCTAATTAGTAGTATTCATAAGCAATGGTTTTGCAGCAAAACAGTGTTATTGCATGTTAGCTTGTCATTTTATCAATGAGTGTGAACTTCTCACCACATTTATTAATAAAATTTCAGTTAAATTAATCAATATATGCATTTCCAACATGGGGGAGAGAGTAAGGAAAGAAATCAGAATTAGATCACCCTCACAAACAACCTACCATAGATTACTATGGTGCTTAAAATATAGTAGGCAAAATATAAAATCTGTAAAGAAAGTTTTACCAAAACTAACTAAAGAAGAGATAGATGTTAAGCACAATTATTTATGTCCTGATGCCACCAAACTACATATTTTACATAACATGAAGATTACAGCTTTAAGAAAATCAAAACAAATTTTTAAAATAAGCACTTGATTTCAAAAATGTATTCATATAGCACAATAAAGTTTTACATCAGGTATGAAAATCTCAGAGATAACATAAACAGGCTTCTTTGCAGTAGTTTTAAAATTTAAATCACTAAAAAGAATGATTTTGTCATTTTTATAAATCTTTCATTTAACTAGAAAGAATAATTATTGTATGAAGAGGTGCACACTGGTTGGATTAAGTCATACTGCTTAATTTTCATTTCAAAATGTGAATTTTACAACCTATATCCCAGGTCTCTGGAGCATGAAGATCCTTTCAATCCAAAACTCTGAACAACTTTTACTTACCTCTCAGGCTTCTCAACTTGAAATTCTGTCTCACACAGCTGCTGTCAAAGCTTAACAATTGATATTTGAAAGCACTGACCTGAGGGACATTATAACCATTTATTTCTATAGATTCTCTAAAATTCTACCTTTCGAAGAGAACAGACAGCAAGCCTGGTAGCCTGACTCTATTATACTGCTTTTCATAGAAACACCTTCACTGAGCTAGGATTTAACATTTTGTCTTAAGGTTTATAATTGGTTGACCTAAAAAAAGGTCGTATAATGTTATGGCTATCATACATTATGGGCTTCAGCATGTCTTACACATACAGCCTGCTAGTAAATTTCCCTTAAAGGTCAATGCTAGGTTTATGTCATGGTTTTCTTTTCTTTTCTTATTTTTTATTTTTCATTTGTGATAAACTGTGATTCTTCATAATAGACATTGTGAGCCACATTACTCGGTCTTTTTTTTACATTCATTGATAAAAAATAGCACTGAGTTTAATATTCACTTATGCTATTTTTTTCCTTGCTTATAATGCTTCTAGTTCCTTTAGAAATTAGAGAAAATTTAAATTACTCTCAAAACAAACATAGTCTCTATTCAATCTAGTTTACTCAGGTTTTGAAATTCATGTTTTAAATATAGCATACAACTATTTATAAATCTATTTTTGGCTTTGATAAAATGTAGTAGATATAAATAACGACCTATATATTACAAGTGCATTGCAACAAAAATCATACTTTACAAATATGTGTCAATAGTAAGACTATCACCATGAGTATATTGTTTGACTTCATAGACTGAGCAAAGTTGTAGATTCATAACAAAATATTTCTTGCATTCTCCACTTATTAACTGAATTTTTCACCTTGAGCAACTGACCTAACCCTCTTTCTTTTTTTACTTATAAAATACAAATTAATAATAGCATCTTACAAAAAATGCTATTAGATATTCTAAATAGAATATTAGAGATAAATTCCTTGGAATTTTAGTATGGATGACTCTCTTTTCAATACTATCTACTGTGTTCCATAAATAGTAATTTATCTTTCTTGTTTAAACTATGTTTTCGGCTAAACATTTGTCTTAGTCCGTTTGTACTGCTAAAACAAAATACCACAAGCTGGGTAGCTTATAAACAACAGATTATTTATTATTTATTTCTTTATTTATTTTAAACCACAGTTTTGGAGGCTGGGAAGCCCAAGATCAAGCACTGACAAATCTGCTGTCGGGTGAGGGGCCACTTTCTTGTTCATAGATGGCACTGTTTCACTCATGACCTAATCACCTCCCAAAGGCCCTACCTCCGAATATCCTCACACTGAGAATTAGGTTTAAACACATGAGTTTTGGGTAGATACGAACATTCAGTTCATAGCAACATTTAAAACAAATTTTAAAAAGTAAGATATTATCTTTCTTCTTAGAATCATGTAAATTCTCCAAAAAACGTTTTATCATTCAAAAAACAAAACAAAATAATTTCATTCTTATTACAGAGTTCTGACAGTTGTAGATGTTTATATTTCTGGATCAGTGATGTAAGAATCATTCATTTTATTGCTTGATCAAACCATATTTTAGGTTTTTGGTTTTCTAATGTATCTGTCAGTGCATTATTAAATATGAAATTAAAACATATGACAGGATGCTATTAAACTATGTAACCCTAGTGAATATTTGTAAATATAAGTTTAACATAAACAACTCATGAATATTTCTAGATGAAATTAGTCAATACTATATCCACAAAATTTCATTTCTCAATATGGAAAAGTAATATGCCACTAGGTTTCCAAAATTTCTTTAAAACTACATGAAAACATGTTGACATCTGAAGAAGAGTACTTTTGGCACAATCCCTAATAAGATATCAACAAATAAAATAAGTACACTTTGTTGAACACTTATGAAGTTTGACTCTATTTTAATACTATTTACATTAATGCTTAAAACAACACTTTTAGGCAGATATTGTATTCAGTTTGATAGTCTAGATGAGGAAATTGAATCAGAGCATGATTGTCATTTGTCCAGAACTACACAGCTTTCAAGAAAAGGACCTCAATAGGATCCATGTCTATCTCACTCAGAATTTTATGCTCTGAGGCACTAAGTTATAATACCATCAAAAGCTATGAATGTGTGCTAAAAATAAGACACAGCTTAGTACAAAGGGTCTAGAGTGAGAATTTGAAGGCCTTCCTTCTTCCATTGTCTCTGTTACTAACTTGTTGTCCTTAGATAAGTCACCTCACTACTCAGAAACTCAAATTCTTACCTGTATATAATTATGAAGTTTATTTTTTTTTATACCATGTCAGCATTGGAATAAAACATGGATACCAATAACTACAGTTTTTCTCCGGTTCTATCCCTATTCTCTATGTTGGGAACCCCAACCTCTCTTTAAGTCCTGCAAACAATTTCTTAGAACTTAGGTAGATGTCTCACTAATGCTCAGAATCAAAGTCTCTTGTTGAACATGTGATAATTAATAATTCTTTTCTTTTTTTACACTGACTTTTTGTGATGTTTTCAGCTGGTCAGACTGTTGACATGCAGTACTGAGCATACTATTCAAGGCCTCTGCCCAATTTTTCACCTCCATAAACTGTGTCTATCAAAACCATTACATTCATCAATACTGTATTATTGCCCCCAAAGAAAGTGTAATGAAACAGGGCTTTTTTTGACATTGTTTCTTGCTTTATATTTGTAGCTCCTTCTCTCTAGGTCTTAGTTAAATATACATTAGGGAACCAGAGGACAATCTGAATGACAAAATTGTCTTACTCTCTAATACAAGCCAGTTGTTCATTAACTTGAATTTTCCATACTTACTTTTCTTAGTATAAATTATTATTCCAAATACCTAGGCCATCCCTGTGAATAATCCAAAACAAGCTTCACTGGGAAAGTGCATTAGCCTCTCTATATTAGTGTTATATAAGCCTTCTCTCTCAAGGCAATTTCATAAGCTAACTGCTGATCTACATTATGTCACCATTACATAGAGATACTTAAAGTGCTATTTGAATATGTACAAATCAACACTAACGCAAATCTAATCATGAAATGCATTTCTAATCATCAGTCCTTCCTTTTATGTTTCTCTAAAAATGAAGTGTGTAAATGGCAGAACAATTTGCCAGCAATAATTCCATAGAAACAAAACAGGTCACCGGGACAGTTAGTCATGAAGTGGCTATAATCCTATATCTCCAGAGACACTGCCACCAATTAGGAATTTAAAGTTCAGCACAGAATAACTGAATCTCCATGTGCTGCCCTAGCCAGCCATTCTTTCTTGAATCTTTTGTTCAAAAAGAGTGAAAATTTAAGGATCAAGGTAATTTTCCAGTCTTGAGTAATATGAAAAAGCATGCTTTGGAAGACTGCCCTGGAAGCTCTTTCTTAGAGTATAGCTGTAGCGTACCCAAAAGGAGGCCCAGACATAAGGAGAAAGGGTCTAGAATTGTCAACTGTCTAGATTTCAATTTTTCTAAACTAATTATTGCCTGGAGAATCTTGTAATTTGTATCTTACTGCCATATTACTCAGTCATGAATTAATAAATTCTACCCTTTATGAAGCTGTTGCATATAAATTTTAAAATATAAGTAAGATCCTGTTTAGTTAACTTCGATAAAAATAATTCTTATGATTTACTAAATGTGTATGCAACAATGATATTCCAAATGTACTGAAATGGGGTATACACAATTAACTATTAGGAGATGATTTTTTTCATTATTCCATGAATGCACTGAATCCAAATTGATTTTTTAAGAAAATATTTATGTAAAGAAAATCTATTTGGAAAGATAGCTTTAGCCTGAGCAACATCAGCAGAGCATAAATAAAGCAATTGCTTCTACTTTATTGGTGAATGTTGGTATTTTAAATTTACACTACACATACAATGTATAGATGTACTCTATACTTGAAAAATTTCGTATGAATCATAAGAAAATATAGAAATTAAATTGAAAAAATATATAAGATTAAAAACTGAGAAGAAAAATTTCTCTGTTACAGTAAAATCACTCAAAATGTTATCAATGACTAAAAAGGGCATATTAACAGATGACTATGTCTCATTTATAAAAATAGAATTACTTGCTTGAGAAAGAACATGGATACAGATAGAAACAAATATCCTGATGTTGTTACGTTATAATCTTAATTTTATGACTGATAAGGTATGGCTGTGTCCCCACCCAAAATCTCAGCTTGAATTGTAATCTGAATTGTAATCCCCACATGTTGGGGAAGGGATCTCATGGGAGGTGACTAGATTATGAGGGTGGTTCCCCCATGCTGTTCTCATGATAATGAATGAGTTCTCGCAAGATCGGATGGTTTTGAAAGGGGCTTTTTCCCTTTTTACTCTGCACTCCTGTCTCCTGCTGCCATGTGAAAAACATATTTGATTTTTATTCACCAAGATTCTAAGTTTCCTGAGGCCTCCACAGCCATGCAAAATTGTGAATCAATTAACCTCTTTCATTTATAAATTATCAATTCTCTGTTATGCCCTTACAGCAGTGTGAGAATGGACTAACAGAGTAAATTGGTATCAGGAGGTAGTGGGGCATTACTGTAAGGATACCCAAAAATATGAAAGTGACTTTGGAACTGGGTAACAGGCAGAAGTTGGAACAGTTTGCAGGGCTCAGAAGAAGACAGGAAAATATGGGAAAGTTTGGAACTTCCTAAAGACTTGTTGAATGACTTTGACCAAAATGCTGATAGGGATATGGACAATGAAGTCCAGGCTGAGGTGGTCTCAGATGGAGATGAAGAATTTGTTGGGAACTGGAGCAAAGGTGACTCCTGCTATGCTTCAGCAAAGAGACTGGTGGCATTTTGCCCCTGCCATAGAGATGTGTGGAACTTTGAAGTTGAGAGAGATGATTTAGGGTACCTGGAAAAAGAAATTTCTAAGTGACAAAGCATTTGAGAGGAGGCAGAGCACAAAAGTTTGGAAAATTTCTGGCCTGATGATGTGACAGAAAAGAAAAAACAATTTTCTGGGGAGAAATTCAAGCTAACTGCAGAAATTTGCATAAGTAATAAGGAGCCAAATGTTAATCACCTAGACAATGGGAAAAATATCTCCACAGCATGTCAGAGACCTTCACTGTAGCCACTCTCATCACAGACCCAGAGGCCTAGGAGGGAAAAAATAGTTTTCTGGGTTGGGCACAGTGACCCCTGTTCTGCACAGCCACAGGCCACACTGCCCGGCATCCCAGCCGCTTCAGCTCCACTGGTGGCTAAAAGGGGCCAAGGTACAGCTTGAGCCATTGCTTCAGAGGGTGCAAGCCCAAGCCTTGGTGCCTTCCTTGGGTGTGCAGAAGTCAAGAATTGAGGTTTGGGAACTTCTGCCTAAATTTCAGAGGATGTATGAAAATGCCTGGATGTTCAGGCAGAAGTTTGCTACAGGGGCAGAGCCCTCACGGAGAACCTCTGCTAGGGCAGTGTGGGAGGGAAATGTAAGGTCAAAGCTCCCACACAAAGTCCCCCTGGGGCACTGCCTAATGGAGCTGTGACAAGAGGGCCAACATCCTCCAGACCCCAGAATGGGAGATTCACTGACAGCTTGCACTGTGAGCCTGGAAAAGCTGCAGACACTCAATGCCAGCCCATGAAAGCAGCCAGGAGCAGGGCTGTACCCTACAAAGCCACAGGGGAAGAGCTGCCCAATACCCTGAGAATCCTCTTCTTGCATCAGCATGACCCGGATGTGAAACATGGAGTCAAAGGAGATCATCTGGGGACTCTAAAGTTTAACAATTGCCCTATTGGAGTTCAGACTTGCATGGGGCCTGTACACCCTTTGTTTTGGCCAATGTCTCCCATTTGAAATAGGTGTATTCACCCAATGCCTGTACCCCCATTGTCTAAAGGAAGTAACTAACTCGCTTTTGATTTTACAGACTCATAGGCAAAAGGGAATTGCCTTGCCACAGATGAGACTTTGGACTTGGACATTTGGGTTAATCCTGGAATTAAGACTTTGGGGGATAGTTGGAAAGGCATGGTTATGTTTTAAAATGTGAGATCATGAAATTTGGGAGGGTCCAAGGGCAGAACAATACGATTGGCTGTTTCCTCATCCGAAATCTCATCTTGAATTGTAATCTGAATTGTAATCCCTGCATGTTGGGGGAGGTACCTCATGGGAGGTGAGTAAATCATGGTGGTGTTTCCCCCATGCAGTTCTCATGATAGCGAGTAAGTTCTCATGAGATCTGGTCATTTTTATAAGGGGCTTTTCCTCCCTTCACTCTGCATTTCTCTCTGCTGCCACCATGTGAAGAAGGATGGATTTATTTCCACTTCACCTATGATAGTAAGTTTCCCAAGGCCTCTCTCCAGCCATGCAGAACTGCGACTCAATTAAATTGCTTTCCTTTATGAATTACCCAGTCTTGGGTACGTCCTTATAGCAGCATGAGAATGGGCTAATACACTGATCTATAACTTTGACTCTAAAAATTTCTAGTATTTCTAATATTTAGAAAATATTAATAAAGATAATTTATTCATGGTCAATATATGTTTAAAATAAAAATGATCATCAAGTAAAAATATCACTTATCAAGTTGTGAGTGTTAATACTTTAAGCATTGGGAAACTAAAGTAACGGAAAAATTGGAGCTCAGTTTTGTTACCTAAATCTGTTCAACAAATCAATAAGACATAGAGAAAATTCACATACATTTATGAAGTTAAGATTTCCAGACGTATTAAAAGGTATTTGTTAAGTTCCAATCTTGTTCAGATATGATGAAAAGCATAAGTATGATTTCATTATTACAGAATCATTTTGTCTCAGTTTTATTTCAAGAAATGAACTTGTTAATAGAGAAGATATTATATTAGGCTTAACTATCTAATAATTGTAATACACATGTGAAATTTACAATTCATAACATTTTATAAAATTAAAACAAATGTGTGGCTTCATCTGCAGCAAATAAAGTGCATTGGAAGAACTTTAGACAAAAGCATACATGAGCTATTTTAAGATACACAGAATCAAAAAATAAATTCATTTCCACATCATCTTTATGAGTAAAACATACAGATTCACCCCACCCTTAAACCAGCCATTTGAATTTAGTCCAATAAAGGAAGACTGAATTTTTCCTGAATCATTTATTTGAAAATAAATATGATCATTTAGTTAATGTATAAAGAAATCTTCCCAAATTATGGTATAAATAATTAAGTTTCTAAAGTATGTTGTTTTAATTTTAAACAAAAAATAATAAATTTTATTTGTATATTTAAAATTTCAAAAGAGGTTATATGCTATGTATGGTGATAATATTGCTAAAATAATGTTTCATAAAAGAAACCACTTACCTTGTTTGCGTGCCTTGACCACCAGGATTCTAGGAAAATTAATCAGGTAGACAATACCTCACTGTGATACTTCTACATAACATAAACAGAAAGAGGTTTTGATTTGAGCCTTTGAAAAAATCATTAAAAATTAGCTAATCATTATTACGTTATAGAAATTTCATCTTATATTATTTAAAATCCTACAAGATATATAGTATGCTATTATGTTACAAGGTGAATTTCTAATATAAACAATCTTTCCACCCTGATCTTGTGTGAAGAGTCAAAGATCTGGTCTGGTCTAGACTCCTATTTTTCTAGGTTTTTTTTTTTTTTTTTTTTGATTATGTTGTATTTTAACATCGTTCAGGACTGATGTTTGCTGAATGAATAAATGGATAATTGAACAAATCAAATTTTCATTGGTTAATACTCCTATTATGTGCCAAATGCTGTGCGGCATATCATATACTATTAGTATTATAAAAATATTGAAATTCATGTATTTCCTCTATTGCATAGATGGGAAACCTCAAACTGAAGAAGCTTAATTAACTTCTATATGACCATGCAGTATTAGGAAGTAGCATAACAACAGTGTAAGCAGAGCTTTCTATATCTAAAGCCTACTCGCAAAATAATGTGCCATGCTACCTTGTAAATTACCTTCTTTGGTCTCCTCATTATGTAAGAATGATGAAGTCAAGGATCTCTGAAACAAAATCTGTAATTTGACCAGTCAAATGCAGCAAAACAAAGACATAAATTAGAAGAAAAATTAAATTGTATGAATGATTGATATGATGTCATATTGGTAAAATAACTTAAGAATTACAAATATCCAGGAATCAATTCAAAGGCCTGCCACATAAAGGAAAACTATTTTGTTTACCTAAAATAAAGAAAATTTTTGAATGATTTCAAATATTTAAATACTATATCAATATAAAAAACAAGTATTATAAGATAGGAAGCATGAATACAAAGTTTTATAGAATAAAGAAAAATATTAGTATAAAAAATGTATGCTATTAAGAATGCATCAGTAGATTTTAGGTTTCAAAATGGTGGTGTTGAAGAAAGCTGGCTTCACTCTTCCTGCAGAAAACTAAAAACAATTAAGTATGTAACACCAAGAATATCACTAGCAATATTCCAGAACTCAGTTATGAGAATGAGTCAGTTCCTGAGGCCACAGAAAAGAAAGAAAACAACAACAACAACAACAACAACAACAAACTCCGAGCAGACAGTAAGAAATTGGGATTTCCATATCCCCAATGCACCTTTCCTCGATCTCCTCAGCACCAAACACATAGAAAATTTCCTCCAACTCACAATTTCTATATTAGAAAACATGATACTGAATGGGAAAATGAGCTCCCCTCATTTTGTGTTTCCTGACAAAAGAATTGTCCCTACTTCAATCCATGGGAAGCATCACAAGGATCTAAACAAAGAAATATCTCTAAGGATGGCCAGAAAAAAGAAGAGACGTAGGACTACTATTCCCAGCCCTGGAAACTCTGCTCCGTAATTCAGCCAAAGGAGACACTAAATCAGAGTGTCTCTTCGGCAGCATCACACTGTAGGAGACAAGTTCAACAGGCCCCATAGGCAAACACCCTTAGCCAGATTTCCCATGCTTTCAGGATATTCCCTTTATATCCTCCCCCACTTGGGATTGGCAGCACTCTGATCCTGATCAATTGCTGGGGTTGAGGCAAACCTCAGCTTAAGGTGCCAGCTAGTGCCAAAAAGGAGACAGTCACCTAGTAGAAAACAAAATGAGACATTCAATAGATAAATTACAAAGAATCTCTTAGGAAATACACTCATTACAAAATAAAACAAGCAGGATACAAAGCTAGAATAAATAATCCTTCAATGCAAAGACATACATACATCCAAAAGAAGCAATGGCAAACAGGAAACCATGATCTCCCCAAACAAAGTAATAAGCCAGTGACTGGCCCTAACAAGATAGTGATATGTGAGTACTCTTACTGTTTCTGGGGTCAAGCTGGGTCTGGCTGCAATTTCTCAAGGCCCAATAACGAGAAGCAAACTAGGAAAGAAGGAAATTTATTGCTGTAACCAGATACAGGGAGAAGTTCAGAGACAATCCCACCAGACCAACTCAAAGTGTTACAATTTTCTTAGTGCTTATATAGGTTGGGGTTATGTGCCTATGTGCCGTATAGCATTCGCCTAAGTCTACTGGTAACTAATTTTGTTTCAACTGGAAGGTCAGAGGCAAAATAAAAAATGCTTGCTAAGTCCTATTAAAAGGCCCTCAGTACCTTAAAGGCCTGTCTACTGTGGTGACAGAATGATTATTTCTATCTTATCTCTTTTATAGCTTGTTCCCAAGAGCTGCCTCAGACTCTCCAATAAAACTATTCAAACAGCTGCCTCTTTTACCTTGACTTGTCTCAGATTTTGTCAATCAAAGATGGGTCTTGACACTGGGAATGTAAAACTGTTTCTATTATTTTGGTTTGCTCCAGCAAGGGAGAAGCCCATGCAAGGCTCCTACTGACCACATGTTTCATTTCTGGCTTTGATGTTTGGGCACCGATTTCCCTAGGTTTAACTATTTGCTCAATGTTAAGGTAGTACTATGGAAATTTGTCTGTGTATCTGGGGTGCTATGCAGGCCTGTCTATGTGACTGTCATGCAGGCCTGTCTGTGTGATTGTCAGGGAGAATTGACCTGCCACATTACCAAGAATTTAAAATAGCAGTTTTGGGCCAGGCATGGTGGCTCACACCTGTAATCCCAGCCCTTTGGGGTGCCAAAGTGGATCACCTGAGGTCAGGAATTCAAGACCAGCCTGGCCAACATGGTGAAACCCCATCTCTACTAAAAATACAAAACCACCCAGGTGTGGTGGCATGTACTTGTAACCCTAGTTACTTGGAAGGCTGAGGCAGGAGTATCACTTGTACCTCAGGCAGAGGTTGCAGTGTGTCAAGATCATGGCACTGCACTCTGCCCTGGGCAACAGAGTGAGATTCCATCTCAAAAAATAAAAATAAAATAGCAGTTTTAAGGAAACTTAGTAATCTCAAAGATAACACTGAAAAGTAGCTCAGAAATTTTAAAGAGATTGAAATAATACAAGAAATAAAACCAGAAAACATGCTGAGAAATACACTTGCTGACTTAAAAAATTCATAAGAGGCTCTCAACAGCAAATGGATCAAGCAGAGGAAAAAAAATAGTGAGCTTGAAGACAAGTTGTTTGAAATTACACTGTCAATAGAGGGGGGAAAACAGGAATGTAAAAGAACAAAGATTTCTTCAAGGTAAAGAAAATTACCCCACAGAAAAAAATCTAAGAATTATTGGTGTTCAAGAGGTAGTTGAGTGAGAGCAAGGGGTAGAAAGCTTGTTCAAAGAAATAATATCAGAAAACTTTATAAAACTTCAGAAAGGTATGGATATTCCCATAGAGGAACATCAGAGAACACCAAAGTGATTCAACCAAAATAAGACTACTGCAAGGCTTATAATAACCAAACTCTAAAATGTCAAGGACAAAGGGATAATTCTAGTAGCAGCAAGAGAAAAGAACCAAATACAACATAAAGGAACCCCAATTCATCTGGCAATAGACCTCTCAATGGAAACCACATAGGTCAGGAGGATGTGGGATCACATTTTCAAAGTGCTGGAAAAAAATTGCCATTCAAGAATACTGTACCAAGCAAAGTTTTCCTTCAAATACAAAGGAGAGAGAAAGTATTTTCCAGAAAAAAAAAAAAAAACCTGAGCAAATTCACTATCACCAGATCCACATTACAAGAAATACTAAAGGGAATTCTTCAATGTCAAAAAAATAGAACAAAACAAAGAAACAAACAAACAAACACTAATCTGCAATTGAAAACATTTGATGGTACAAAACTCTCTGGTAAAACCAAATACAAAAAATGCAAAGACAGTTCCAGACTAACCCAATATTAATTGTGATGTGCAATTCACTCATAACTCTAGTATAAAGCCCAAAAAACAAATTTATTGAAACAATAATAGCTACAGAAACCTATTAAGAGATAGGTTTAACTATTAATGTGTAAATTGAGGCAAGAAAGAGAAAAATATGGAAGAATTAAGTTATAGCATAGAATTTTTAGAAAGATAGAGAGATTATAACACAGTTATTTCTTCGAGTTTTTGTCTTTGTTTCTATTCTTTTGTGTGTGCAATCAAAGATAAATTGTCATCTCTTTAAAATAAACTTGTCCTATCTATAAAATTTTATTTGATAATCCTCATAGTAACCACAATGCAGACATAGTTGAAACACTAAAATTAAAATGAACAAATTTAAACATACCACCAGAGAAAATCACTTAACAACAAAGGAAGAAAAAAAAGAGAAGAAGGGAAGGAGGGAGGGAAGGAGGGAGGGAAAGGAAAGGAAGAAAGGATGGAGAGAAGGAAGGAAGGAGAAAAACAATAAAAGTAAAGAGAAAGAAAGAGGGAGGAAGGAAGGAAGGAGAAAAACAATAAAAGTAAAGAGAAAGAAAGAGGGAGGAAGGAAGGAAGGAGAAAAACAATAAAAGTAAAGAGAAAGAAAGAGGGAGGAAGGAAGGAAGGAAGGAAGGAAGGAAGGAAGGAAGGAAGGAAGGAAAGAAGGAAGGAAGGAAGGAAGGAAGGAGGAAAATAAGCAACAAAATGGCAGTCACAAGTTCTCACTTATCAATAACAACACAATGTAAATGGACTGAATACTACAGTTAAAGACATAAAGTGGCTGAATGGATAAAGAAATTAAATGCAATTATATGCTGGCTTCAGAAAACTCACCTCACTTATAAGGACATGGGTAGACTGAGAATGAAGGGATGGAATAAGATTGCATGCAAATGGAAATGAAAAATGATCAGAAATAACTATGTTTACATCATGAACATCAGAAATAACTGTTTACAGATAAATGGGACTACAAGTCAAAGACTGTAAAAAGAGACAACAAAGGTCATTCTATAATAATAAAGGGGTCAATTTAGCAAGTGGATATCACAAGTATAAATATGCAACCAACCCTTTAGCTCCCATGTATGTAAAGCTAATATTAATAGATTTAAAAGGACAGAGGTTATAACACAATAATAGTAGAGGATTGCAGCACCCTACTCTCAATAATGGACAGATCATCCAGACATGAAATCAACAAAGAAACATTGGGGATAAACTGCATACCAGAATAAATAAGCCAAACTGACATTTACAGAACATTTCTGCCAACTGCTGCAAAATGCTCATTCTTTTTATCAGCCCATTGTTCATAATATATTATATATTTGACCACAAAACAAGTGCCAACAAATTCAAAAGCATGGAAATTATTTCAAGTATCTTTTTTTTTTTTTTTTTTTTTTTTTTTGAGATGCAATCTTGCTCTGTCACCCAGGCTGGAGTGCAGTGGTGCAATCTCGACTCACTGCAAGCTCTGCCTCCCGGGTTCACGCCATACTCCTGCCTCAGCCTCCCAAGTAGCTAGGACTACAGGCACCTGCCACCACGCCCAGCTAATTTTTTGTATTTTTAGTAGAGACGGGGTTTCACCATGTTAGCCAAGATGGTCTCAATCTCCTGACCTCGTGATCCACCCACCTTGGCCTCCCAAAGTGCTGGGATTACAGGTGTGAGCCACCATGCCTGGCCTATATCAAGTATAATTTTTGACCACAATGGAGTAAAACTAAAAATCAATAACAAGAGGAAGTTTGGAAGCAGTACAAATACATGAAAATTTAAAATTCTCCTGAAAGACCAATAGGTCAATAAAGAAATTAAAAAGGAAAATTAATTTTTTTGAAACAAGTTAAAAAGCAGCATGCAAAAATCTAAGAGATAAGGCAAAATTGGTACAAACAGGAAAGTTTACAGCAATAAATATCTACATCATAAAAGCAGAAATACATCAAACAAACAATATAACAATATACCTAAAGGAACTAGAAAAGCAGTAACAAACCAAACACAAATTAGTAGAAGTAAAATAAAAGACCAGAGTATAAAAAAATTAAAGACTAAAAAAGCATTACAGAAGACCAAGAAAAATATAAGTTGCTTTTAAAAACATAAAAACAAAATAAACAAACCTTTTGCTAGACTAAGAAAAAAAAAAGAGAAGAATCAAATAAATGACATCAGAAAACACATAACTGAGACCACAGAAATGCAAATAATCATTAAAGACTATTCTGAACAACTATATATCAACCAATTGAAAAATCTAAATGAAATGGATAAATCCCTGGACACATAAAATCTACCAAGATTAAACCTGGATGAAATAGAAAACCTCAACAAACCAAGAATGAGTGACAAGTTTGAAGCTGTAATGAAAGTTCTCCCCTCAAAGTAAAGCTCAGGACCTGATGGCTTCACTGCTGAATTCTACCAAATATTTGAAGAAGAGCCAATACCAATTCTACTCAAGTCCTGCAATATAAAGAAGAGGAGGGAACACATCCAGACTCTTTATATGAAGCCAGGATTACCCTGATATCAAAACCAGAAAAAGACACAACAACAACAACAAAAGAAACCTACAAGCCAGTATCACTGATGAACATAGATGCAAAAATCCTCTTTTAAATGCTAGCAAACTGAATTCAGTAACACATTAAAAAGATCATTCACCATGATCAATTAGCATTCATCCCTTGGATGTGACGATAATTCAACAAACACAAATCAATAATGAAACACTGCATTAACAGAACCAAGAACAAAAATCTTATGATCATTTCAATAGATCTTGAGAAAGAATTCAATAAAATTTAACTTCCCTTTATGATAAAAATCCTCAACAAATTGGACATAGAAGGAGAATACTTCAAAATAATAAAGGCCATCCACAAGTCCACAGTGAACATAATACTACATGGAAAAAACTGAAAGCTTTTGCTCTAAGATCAGAAGCAAAACAAGGATGCCCACTTTTACCATCTTTGTTCCATATAATATTGGAAGTCTTGGCTGGTGCAATTAGGCAAGACAAAAAAATAAAGTGTGTCCACATTAGAAATGAAAAAGTCAAATTAGACTTGTACACTGATAATATGATCTTATGTTTAGAAAAACACAAAAAATCCATAAACAACTATCAGAACTGATAAATAAATTCAGTAAATTTGCAAGACACAAAATCAACGTACAGATATCAGTAGCATTTATGTATTCCAACAGTCTGAAAAAGGAAGTCAAGAAAGCACTGCCATTTCCAGTAGCTACATATAATATAAAATACCTAGGAATCAATTTAACCAAACATGTCAATAATCTGTACAAAGAAAACTATAAAACACTGTTGAAAGATCTGAAGAGGACACACAAGAAATTCTAACAGATTGGAAGAATTAATATTGTTAAAATGGTAATACTGTCACAGGATCCTTAGGGTGTCACTTCACCAGTCAGAAACTTCTGTGGCCAGTGTTTCCTCTGCTTGAGTTTTGCTAGTGTCCACTAGACCTGTTCTGCCCACTTGACCCAGCAGGCTGTGTTCAGTTTGTGCTACCTGAGCAGATCCCACACCTGCCAAAGGTGAGCCAGTTGTGGAGTGGTAATGGGTGTGTAAATTAGCAAGCATGGGGTCCAGCCACTGTGCACAGCCAGGAACCCCACTGCCAGGCAGACAGTTCTGGCCAGTGTGGTGAATCTGGCTGAGTCTGGGGATTTTATGGGCTCAGAATGAAGAAAGTGTCTGCTGATTGGTCTGTGGGCGGCAGGAAGTGTATGCTGATTGGTAATTGGTGACCATGGGCAGGCCTGGATAAATCACAATCCAATTGGCTGAAAGGCATCAAGGACGTTCTCACTCTGGACCGCAGACTCCACCTGGAACTGGCAGTCAACCTCAGACTCCAGGTCATCTCTGGTTTGAAGTCTGGGCCTCACTGGGGATCTGCCCCTTCCTGCCTAGGAACCTGTTTGCCTACAGCTGCCATCAATACTACCTAAGACAATTTACACATTCAATGCAATGTCTGTGAAAATACATATAACATTCTTCAGATAAATAGAGAAAAAATTCCTAAAATTTATATGGAACCACAAAAGAACCTGAACAGCCAAAGCAATCCTGGGCAAAAAGAACAAAGCTGGAGGCATCATACCACCTGATTTTAAAATGTAGTACAAAGATAAACTAACCACATAAGCATGCTGTGGCATAGAAAAAGACACATTGATCAATGGAGCAAAATAAATAACACATGTAAATCCACACTTTTACAGTCAACTCATTTTGAGAAAGCCTTCAAAAACAAACAGTGGGGAAAAAAAGCATTCCCTGCAATAAATGGTGTGGGGAAAGCTGGATATCCATAAGCGGAAGAATGAAATTAAATCCCTATCTTTCACTGTATGTAAAAATAAAATCAAAATGGTTTAAAGCATTAGATCTAAGATCTGAAACTATAAAGATACTAAAAGAAAGCATTGGCAAAAGGCTCTGGGACATGAATCTAGGTATGGATCTAAGTATAAGACCTCAAAAGCACAGATGACAAAAGCAAAAATAGACAAATGGGATCACCTTAAGCTAAAAAGCTTCTGCACAGCAAAGGAAACAATATACAGACTGAAGAGAAAACCCACAATATAGGAGAAAATATTTGTAAACTATCCATTTGACAAAAGGATTAAAACTAGAATATATAAGAAGCTCAAATAACTCAATAGCAAAATATAAATAAATAAAAAATCCAATTTAGTGATGGGCAAAAGATCTGAATAGACATTTCTCAAAAGAAGACATACAAATGGCCAACATATATGAAAAATGCTCACATCACTAATCATCAGAGAAATGAAAAAGTCACAATGAGATATCATCTCACCGCAGTTAAAATGTTTTTATATAAAAGACAGGGAATAATGGATGCTGGAAAGCATGTGAAGAAAGAAAAACTCTTGTCCTCTGTTGGTGGGAATGTAAATTAGTACAGCCACTATAGAAAACAGTCTAGAGGTTTCTCAGAAACCTTAAAATACATCTTCCATATGATCCAGCAATTCCACTACTGAGTATGTATTCAAAAATAAGAAAATCAATACATCAAAGAGTTATCTTCATTCCCACATGTATTGTAGCATGATTCACAATAACCATAATATGGAATCAATCAAGGTGCCCATTAATGGATGAATGTATAAGAAAATTTGTTGTGTACAATGATATGCTATTAAGTCATAAAAAAGAATGACATCCTGTAATTTGCAGCAACAGGAATAAAACTGGAACTCATTATATTATGTGACATAAGCCAAGCACAGTGAGACAAATGTTGCAAATTCTCACTCATATGTGGAAGCTAAAAATGTAGATCTCATGAAGATGGTCATTAGATTGGTGGTTACCAGCAAAGGTAGTGGAGAGAGGGTGATAAAGAGAGGTTAATCAGTGAGTGCAAATACAGTTAATAGAAGACATAATACCTGGTGTTCAATGGATCAGTAAAGTGACTGTAGTTAACATTAATACATCATACATTTTAAAAAAGATGGAAGGTAACAATTTGAATTTTCTAGCATAAAAAGATAAATATTTAAGATGATGGCTATCCCAATTATCCTCACATGTTTACAGGAATTTATCAAATTATCACATGTACCTTGAAAATATATACATCTATTAAGGATCAATATAAAAAAATTAATTACATTAGGGTGTAGCAAGGCAGAAAATATGAAATTAGATCGACCACAAAAGTGTGAGAAGCAGGGAAAATTAAAGTTTGGAAGGGGAATTCTGAGAATCAGAGGGATTGCTAAGTCATTAGTCAGTTCATCTGAAGAACTGGTGTGAGTTAATAATTTGTAGTGTTAATGTTCTCCAGTCAGAGACCAATGAGACCATATCTGTAGTTTAACAAGTTACGTTTGTTACTCATAATGCATCAAATGTCTCAGTAAGAGTTTGTTAGAAAGGAATTATTATACAATTTATGTTTACATTAGGTGATTTTGAGGAGAATTTATATAAGCAGTGTTTTACTCTGGATGCAAGGATAATTCAATGACTTGATATCTTAATACATTTTATCTACAAAGAGGAAAGAGACTAGTGCAATACTGAAAATAAAATCAGAAAGGAAGCAATAAACACTGACATAAACCAAGATAGGATGTGTGGTTAATATGTAGATAGGACGATGTTCATATTTTATGTTCAGATACGGTAACAGAGTGGTCCAGTTTTTGTTTTGATCCATCAAGGACACAGAGTGGTTTCCTCTGGTGTTGATGACTTGGGAAATTATTTATGTTCAGAAGGAGAACATTAAGATTTCATTTTGAGTACCAGAACAGCTCCAAGATGCCAAGAGCTGCCTTTCTCATTCTTTGTAGCTTGCAGAGAAGTCCAAATTGTGACCATGAAGGGAGGGTTCATAAATAGATCTAGGGAAGCTGTTGCGATTGCAGAACTACTACCTCTGTGATCCTGGAAATAAGCATCTGGTGCCAAGCCTGAACCAATGTAGGATGTTGGTGCTGGCAGATGTTGGGCATAATGTAGAAGAAAATAAGGAGAACCTGGATTTGGCCAGCCACTTCTGCTCTGAACTGGGAACTACTGATATCCCTATTTTATAGCTGAAGAAATGGAGTTACAGATTGCTTAAGTTACTTGCCCATTGTTAAAAGAATACTAACTAGAGTTATTAGAATTCAAAGCAAGGCAATCTGTCTTAATTTCATAGTCTTAACCATCTGTCTCTGCCAAGTCTCAAAATAAACAAGAAACGTATGAAAAGATCATCAAAATCACTAGTTCTTGAGAAAATTCCAATCAATGCAAAACAAAAATAAAATTTAATCCCAAACTATCAAAAGTTGAGAAAAGCAATAATATTTTGCATACAAGATATTAGGAAGGAGGGCCTTCTGGTGCATTGCTGGTTTCACATTCAATTGCAGTCAGCTTTGGAAGGTAATTTGTCAGTATCCTTCAAAGCAATTCAAATGATGCAACTTTATTTCTGCAAATTGATCATGTAGAAATAAAAATATCAATATGTAATAAAAAAGACAAATACACGTGTGAATACCTATAGCAACATTATTTATAACGACATAAAATGGGAAGCAACCTGACTGCCCATCAAAAGAGCAATAGAGGAGTGGATTAACAGTACACACTTTCTATCAACTATTATAAAGTTGTACAAACAGAACGTTTACTCTGAACCTACAAGGATCTATAATAGATTCATAGCTCTATAAAATGACTTATTACATTCCATGATGTGATCTCATTTTTAAACTAAACAAAAGGCGTGTATAGGTGGATATAAGAATAGAAAAATTATTGAATATTCTATACTATAATGTCAGCATTGCTAACTTCAGGATAAAACATGGGGGAAGAGGGGTGCTCTAGAGAAGCATGATTAATTTGTGATCATCTTTTTATATTTTGGGATTGTTTTACTTATTATTTTGAGCATGTGCAATTTTTTTGTGATTGAAAAAAATAGTAAGTATAGAATGTTTCTTACGAGGCTAAAGGAATTTGTTATTCCTAAAGAAAGGAGATTTAAAATAATTTTATTCAAATTAAAATATGATACATTTCTTAAAAGACAGTTTTGGTTTAAAAATCATCCAGATTAAAAAAAAGAGTTTCATGATATAATTGAAATATTATACAGTATTCTAAAATCAGTTGATAATGTTAAATTAATATTCACAATTTGGTTCTGACTGTGAAAATTTTTGTTTTTTTCTCCATTTCATGAAAAGCATCCTTATACGACAAATCTTCAGGCTTTACAAAGATGAAATAAGTTCCATAAAAATACAACAGTGGCCCGGCGCAGTGGCTTACGCCTGTAATCCCAGCACTTTGAGGGGCCGAGGCAGGCAGATGACGAGGTCAGGAGATCGAGACCACGGTGAAACCCCGTCTCTACTAAAACTACAAAAAATTAGCTGGGTGCGGCGGCGGGCGCTTGTAGTCCCAGCTACTCGGGGAGGCTGAGGCAGGAGAATGGCATGAACCCGGGAGGTGGAACTTGCAGTGAGCCGAGATCGCGCCACTACACTCCAGCCTGGGCGACAGAGTGAGATTCCATCTCAAAAATAATAAATAAATAAATAAATAAATAAATAAATAAATAAATATACAACAGTGCATGAGCAATGTATGTAGTTATCTGCTCACAATATACATGTCTACAGATATACGTTTTTTTGCTTTTTTGTTTCATTTCTGTTCCAGCAACTACAAATTTTATGTTGGCTCATCAGGCTCTATAACAGAACATGTAACTTTAAAAATGGCTAGAGTTTAAATATACTTAAAGAAATCAGAAATCTCTTAGGTATGTCTATTAATAGAGCCTAGACGTGTCCTCACTTTTATGCAATATTTGTATTTGAGACATAATTTCCTTATGAAAATAACACATAAGAAGTTGGGTTGACTCATTATCTATTCTTTAGGTTATTGACTCTAATTTTGAAGAATATTGTATATATATTTACATGTCTATCATGTATATAAGTATGCATATTATGTATTATGTACATATATATACACACACTTGCAGAGCAAGTGTTAGCTGGATACAAGTATTAGCTACATATACATGTGTGTGTATTTATATATGTTTATATATATTTATATGTGTAGGTGTTAATACAGTGATGAGTCACTTAACAATGGGGACACATTCTGAGAAATGCATCATTTTGCAGTTTTGTCGTGTGAGCATCATAGGATGCACTTACACAAACCTAGATGGTTTAGACTACTACTCACCTAGGTTATATGGTATTGCCTATTCTTTCTTGGCTACAAACCTGTAAGCATGTTACTGTACTGAATACTGTAGGCCGTTGTAACACAATGGTGAATATTTGTGTATCTACACATAAAAGAGGTACTTTAAAAACTTAGAGTCATAATTTTATAAAGTCACCATCGTATAGGTGGTCCATCACTGACAGAAACATATTGTTGTGTGGTACCATGGGGACTCAAACGTAACGTCCATTTTACTTAAATATAAATATCTGATTAATCAATATATTTGGTTAAAGTGATAATGAATTTGAATGAAATGAACTGAATAAGGTGATAATGATTTATACTGAAAACTCCTCATAGCAATCTTATAGTTATTTCCATACTACCACTAAGCCACACAAAAAGTTTTGAAAGGATTCAAATGTAATTCACGTATATTAGCAATTATAAATTGACATTCCAGGCATGCATGCTTTTCTTTCATTTATGCTTCACAATTCCCTTCAATAAAGAGTATCAATTTCTAAAGTTATATAAGTATATTTTCTAGAAAAGCTATGTAGCATCACTTGTCAAAAATGGAATTTTTATAATTTGACTGAAATAACCAATATAATAAATAATAAGTGAATTGTCTTTTTAAAGCTAAGAACGGGTACAAAATGTAATATTGTAGTTAATACATCAAAAAGAAATAAAGGTCAACTGTTAGAGCCTAATCTGTCATAGAGGTTTTGTAATTATAAAAGAAGAAGTACATTTGAAAAATATATCTACAGAGAGTAATTTAATGTCAAGTGTCAACTTTGCCATACTGTTAAGATCTTGAGGTAACCTTGTCACACCTGAAACACAAATACTCCCAGATCTGGTGTCCTATTCAGTATGATATTTCTTGAGCTATGCTACAAGCTACAGCCAATGAAAATTATCTCATAACCTACTTTTTAAAAAGTCATCCATAATTAACATCTACAGATATATAGTACTCACATTTTGACAAGGAGCATCAGGATGCCAATAATTCTTCGACCCAGACAGTTTTATGTGTCTTCTCTTTAATAATTACCATTTTGGAAAGCTTTCAAGTGATATCTCTTACTACGGTAGAATAGTTTTCTGATAAAGTTCTAATACATGTGTCCTTATTTAAGGTGAGTCCTAAGATGGCCAGGCCAAACTTAACAAAGTTAAGTGTATAAATTATTAAGCATCCACTTGAAGGACTCCACTTTGTTAAAATATACCTTAAAGCTAGAAACCTACTGTATATGGAAATGATTTGTTCCTGAAGACTTTGACATCAAAAGTCAAATTATAAGTAGGCACAAACACGTTATTTATCTTGAAGATATCTTGCTCTTTTGATATTCAGGTCTAGTAGTCTCTCCTCATGTGTTTAATTTTTATAACCATACAAAAATGGCTACTTTTCTGAAAAGAAGTAGTGACATAACATTAAAATTAAATGAGGATTGAAGGAAAAGTTTAATCAGTCATCTTTTTATCAACTCTTGGGAAACACAGTACCTTTCATACATGAATAAGAAAAATACTTATTTGTTCAAAATTTTACAAGGCATGATTTCTTTGTCTCTTTATAGCACTTCTTCTTACCCTACCTCTTCATAATTTATGCCTGTTTTTCAAAAAGTTTAACTTTTTGCCAACTCATTAATTTATCAAACAAATCCAATATGAAGAAATCAGATTTTAGCATACATCATTCTTTTAGCTGGCTATTACATCATGGTGCAACAAGAAATGCTTAGATCAGATTCATGGGTAATGATCCATTTCTGTTTTTCTAATGCCCATAGACCCCTATTGAATTATATTATGTAGTTTATGTATTTGTAATCTAACTATTAGTAGGATATAGACATCTTTGGCAACCAAACTGAATTCAGCCACCTGGGTACCACTTAATGATATGTCATAAACTGCTTCATGATTTAATGAGATCATTTCTTGCTTTATTTCATTATAACGATATATCATAACAATTTATGTTAGATCATTAAGAGTGTTGCAACAGATTCAACTTCAAATCTCAAGTCTGTCAAAATATCAGTTTATAAAAAGAATAAGCTGGCAGAACTTCTTTATAAAACTGCAAACTGAAATGTAGACTGTCAAGTCAGTCAACCAACAGTTTGATTGTTATGAAGGCCAACTGTATCATGAGAAACAGTCAAATATATTTTAAATATTATTTCACTTTTTAAACTGATATAACTTCTGACAGGTATTATAGACAAATAATTTTATCAGTTGATAAAGTCTTTAGAAATGTTTATGGCAACATTTTAAATAACTGTGAAGGAATGTTTTGCCTTATCAAAACACTTTTCTATATTTTATATTTCTTTTTTTTTTTGTTTGGAGATGGAGTCTCACCCAGCAACCCAGGCTGGAGTGCAGTGGCATGACCTTGACTCACTGCACCCTCTGCCTCCTGGATGCAAGCAATTCTTCTGCCTCAGCCTCTCAAGTAGCTGGGATTACATTTTTGTATTCTTAGTAGAGATAGGGTTTCATGATATTGGCCAGGCTGGTCTCGAACTCCTGACGTCGTGATCCGCCCTCCTCAGCCACCCAAAGTGCTGGGATTACAGACGTGAACCACCACACCAAGAATCCATATTTCTTAAATGTTTCTAATCAACATAAATAGATATCTGTGTCAGAATCCATACAGAAAACAATAACAAGACAGTACCACTTTCACTGACACTTTTGTTTGGCTTCTATATGCAGTTACTGATATCTTGTTTTACGTTATACATTATATATGTTCCACAGGACTGAGACTAACATGAGGAATGTGAGGCACTCATATTGGACACAAAATTTAAGTGCAAAAACTTAGTCATCAAGATAAAAATTATAATACTTCTATAATATGTAAATATGTGTTTAAATGTTATATTTAAAATTCAAATTATTTTTAAAATTCATACTCAATAAAATAAAAAATATTAAATAAAGACAGAATCAGTATGTTCCAAACCTTACTCGGATGCTGAGCACAAGGAAATCAATTGATTACAGGGTGAGAACCACAGAGGTTGAAGTTCTGAGAAGTTAGGTAGACATTTTCAAGGAGCTTGCAGAGTGGCAAATGTAACAATTTTATGTATCAACTTAATAGGATTAACAGATGCTGAGATAGCTGGTAAAACATTATTTCTGAAGGTGCCTGTGAGGGTGTTTCTTGGAATCAGTTAGCCTTTGAATTTGTAGACTGAGTAAGGGAGAGACAACCTCACTAATATTGATAGGTTAAGCCAGTTGGACTTCCTAGGTCCAGTGGTGACTTGGAGAACTTTTCCGTGCCTAGCTAAAGGTTTGCAAATGCACCAATCAGCACTCTGTAAAAACACACCAATCAGCACTCTGTAAAATGGACCAATCAGCAGGATGTGGGCGGGACCAAACAAGGAAATAAAAGCTGGCCACCCGACCTAGCAGCCGCAAGCCGCTGCGGTTATTTTCCATGCTGTGGAAGGGTTGTTATTTCGCTCTTCACGATAAGGGTTGCTGCTGCCCGCTCTTTGAGTCCGCACTACCTTTAAGAGCTGTAACACTCACTGGGAAGGTCTGCAGCTTCGCTCCTGAAGTCAACAAGACCATGAACGCACCAGAAGGAAGAAACTCCGGACACATCTGAACATCTGAAGGAACGAACTCTGGACACACCATCTTTAAGAAATGTAACACTCACCGCGAGGGTCCACGGCTTCATTTTTGAAGGCAGTGAGACCAAAAACCCACTGGAAGGAACCAATTCTGGACACAATGTGGGTGAGCATCATCCAATCCATTGAACCTGAAAAACGTCAACCTTGCTCCCTGGTGGAGGTGGAAAATCCACCTTTTCCCACCCTCAGACATGGGCACATCTGGTTCTCTGGCCTTCAGACTGGGATTAGACTTACACAACCTTTAGGCCTTTGGACTTGGACTCATTTTCACCACCAGCTTTCCTCGTTCTCCACCTTGTAGACATCAGATCATGGGACTTCTCAGCCTTGAAAATCACGTGAGTCAATTCCCATAATTCTCTCTCTCTCTCTCATATATGTAGTGATATAAATATAATTATCTAGAGATTATATATAATTATATATATCTATAGACATTCATATGTATAGCTATGTATATAGAGAGAAATCTGTCTGCTTATCTATCTTACATACTATTGATTTTGTTTCTCTGTAGAACCGTGACCAATAGAGTAATATTCTGTGCTGGCTGGTAGAAGTTTAGAGACATTTATAAATACTTTTATTTTGCAGAAAGAAAAAGAGAGGTATTTTTGTTACAGGGAGATGTAATAGGAATATTTCATAAACTTTTGAGTCAGATGCCTCCTGCTTGCATAACTCAGTAGGAATTTTGTAAAACGAAAAATTTATCTAGCAAGACTTACAAAAATATAGTCAATATAGGTTGTTGAATTAAATAAGCCACTTAAAAAATCTAAAATGAGCATAATTCAATTTAAATTTTAAGAAGCTGAAAAAGTATGCAATATATTATCTGCTTTTATTCATACAAATTATAGAATGATATCTCGAAAAGCGAGATAATGATTACATATGGTGGAGAAAAAAGAAAGCGTTATGCAGGATGTGTGTGTGTGTGTGTTTAGAAGTATATACATATATTCTTAAAGTACATTTCATATGTGTGTGTACTCATCATTTAATTCCTGAAAATAATTATTTACATGTGTTGTTGAACTCTAAGCATTTCTGCTAATTAACTGTAGAAGAAAACAGTAGTTTAGAAGGCATTCTTTGGTATGACCAATATCATAATAATTGATATGTCTTGATTTCATAGCAAAAAATAAGACTTTCAATTCCTATGCTGTATCTCTCAACAGAAAAAAGTATGAATATCTAGCAATTAATTTCTACATATAAGAAAAATACTTTAGTAAAAATACATATTGTCATCAAATGTGTGTCCATTTACTGTATCGTTTATTTCTGATGTATCTTAACATTATGCAATGTTAATGAAAAATAAAATTATGTGTATGTTTCTTTTGTGGGTGTATTCATAAACATGTATATACATATATATGCACACACATATTAACTATTGTGAAATACTAGGATTCTTCTGTTCATCTTTAATTTTTTGAAAAGTATGACTACAGAATTGTTTTAACAACTTAAACAATATTATGGCAGTTCAGGTATTTAAAAGATTGAATTAAAAAGATAGAATGAAGAAATATTGTTAAAACAGTCAGGAAATTGAGGCACTTCTGTATCCCCATATTTGTATGTTAAATTGTTCCCTAATCAAGTGGATCAATTAACATAAAATAGTTATGGAACCACAGCCTAATAAATACTGGAACATTAACTTGCTTATAAAGCATTTTGAGATTTTCAAGTTAAAGATGGTTAAAAAATTAAATCACATATATTTACTTCATTTGGGGAGATTCCCGTCTCTTTCCATTAGACTTCTATTACAGTGCCCTACTCAGTTAAGTGAGGAATCCTCTGAAGTTCCATAGTTGTACTTCAAGGTGAATCAAAATTTCAAATTCCTTTTATAAGTGGAGGCTTCCTTTTGGCATTACTACTTAATTAAAAAGATAATATGGAAAAATATACATATACATGCATCACATGGATACGTGTGTGTGTGTGTAAGATGACTTTCTTAACTAAGGCCTAACATCAAACAGTTTTTGTTCTCTCATTGCCTTTCATTTTTTGTCTGTCAGATGCATAACAATAGCTGCTATTGTCTTGATGGCCTTTGGAAACATATCATTTAAAACCAGAAAAAAAAAAAAAAGATAAATTACTCATCTATGTCTTTGTGTAACCTGTTAATATGATTTTATAGCAAGGCTTTATTTTATTTATTCTCAAAAAGTGTTTCTAATTGTTGATTTTGTGTGCATGTTCTTATCTATGTCCAACTTCATGCTCACACATATGATATCACATCTTTTTTATTGCTAGAGTATATCCACTTACGTAAGAGGAGAGCAGAAGGAGAAATCTTCGCCCACATTTCCTCCCTCATACATCATCCTGGGTACATTGTATGTTGACCCTACTGCTAAAGATCAAATGGCTAGAAGTATAGGCAATACTCAACAGTTTTCAAACCAGGTAGAACACGGCAGGACACTGGCCAGTACTTGCTGAACATCATTCATTGCCAGAAGGTCCTCTTTGATCAACAAAAAGCATTGAATAGGCAGTTACTTGAACGTTGCTTTAGATGAAAGTTGTGAATCGAGTTCTGCCTTCATCAGTAACACTTGTAGGGATAGTAGTATGGTAATAATAATAGCTTTTTTTTATTATTATTGAGTGCTTACTATGTCCCAAGCACTCTAAGTATATTATCACATGTAATGATATTGCACTTGATTTAAGTCCAAGTGTTATTGCCTCTGAAATTAATTAGCCACTACCAGTTATCTTGCCTCTACAAGGACTAGGAGGCCAAGTGCATTATATGTAGTAACCATAATCCCTTTCTATAAAATGGGGAAAATAATATCAAACTTACAGTATTCCTATACGCAAACCAAATAGGGTCTCTGACATATAATAGGTCCCAGAAAAATTCCAGTTTCTTTCAATTCTCATAAAATATATATCATGAAAATATGTATGAGTCATCTTCCACGTATGCAGGAGAAGTAAGCCTATTAAAATTTCTTAGCTTTTACAGATATATTATCACTGGAATACTAGTTTGCTTTGTGTTTAAAAAGAGGTACCTGGCTTCGTTGAGAGAGTCTAATACCTCCAAAAGAAATATCAAACTATTTCAGTAAAATCCAAAATAGCTAAAAGAATACACTGCACCCACTGAGATTTATACACCA
Organism: Theropithecus gelada; assembly: GCF_003255815.1. Classification (NCBI taxonomy): domain Eukaryota; kingdom Metazoa; phylum Chordata; class Mammalia; order Primates; family Cercopithecidae; genus Theropithecus; species Theropithecus gelada. The sequence continues at coordinate 147,486,986 of NC_037669.1, forward strand.
TGTTATTTGTTCATCATACATATCTCATTTAGTCTTATAGGCTAGTTATTCTTACTAATCGATATTCATATTACAGATGAAAGAAACAGGCACAGGCAATTTTGGTAATTAATACAAGGGCCCCTCACAATGAAGTAGAGGCAAATTATTAATTTCAACCCAAGTCTGTTGACTCAGAATCTCATGCTTTTAATGACTAAGGTTTTCTTACGCTCTAGTAGCAAAACATAAACATTTAGATTTTTTAGCCTTATCTTTTTATTTGTGTGTGTGTGTGTGTGTGTGTGTGTGTGTGTGTGTGTGTGTGTTTGAGATGGGGTTTCGCTCTTATTACCCAGGCTGGATAGCAATGGTGCCATCTCGGCTCACTGCAACCTCCACCTCCCAGGTTCACTCGATACTTCTTCCTCAGCCTCCCTATTAGCTGAGATTACAGGCGCCCACCACCACACCTGGCTAATTGTTGTATTTTTAGAAGAAAAGGGGTTTCACTAGGTTGGCTAGGCTGGTCTCGAACTTCTGACCTCAGGTGATCCGCCCACCTCGGCCTCCCAAAGTGCTGGGATTACAGGTATGAGCCACTGAGTCCAGTCTATTTGCAGATATTTAACTTGAAATGGTTTTTCATCCAAAAATGGGAAATTATGGATATAACTGCATTTTGACATACATTCTAAAAAATATAAAAATAGATCTTAATTTTATTTATTTTTGTTGTTTGCTAAAGTATTGCAATATGGAATAATACACTATTAATTGACAGACTTATACCAACTCTCATTCTTTTAAAACTAGTATCTATTCCTTATATTGTAATACTGGTGGTTACGTTGGTTTCCAAGTATTCACTAGCTGTTATAATTCACTTACATTGCACGTTACTACCATCAGTGGTTTGAATACCATTGGATCATTTGTTTCCTGAGAATAATTCTTTACATGTGATGTTGAACTCTAAGCATTTCTGCAAATTAACTGTAGAAGAAAACAGTAGTTAGAAGAAATGTCTACAATGCTATTTGCTTTTAGACAAGAAGTGTTAAATTATTCTTTTCCTTTTTACAAGACTTTTTCAGCCCCTTCTATGTCATATCTGCTGCACAAATTTTATTTTTCTGTCCTTAAAATGAGACCTTATTAATCTCCCTTCAAAAATTTATACGGCTGCTTATACTACCTTATACTGCTGCTTCTATGATGCGGTTTTCATCTTCCATCCTTTCAAAATTCTGAAATCATATGATTGACTTTTATTCAACCACATCTTCTGACCATAATGATACCAAAAGGCATTGTGGCAATCAATGCAATCCCACTTCCTCTGACAACCTCAGTGCTATGATTCCATAAAATATTCCTCATTAAAGACTTGCTATGCCAGAACAAGAACTATGTTCTTAGAGTAGGCATATGTTCACCTCTGCTAGGCTTTGGGTTTATACACAATATGACAATACTCAGTTGTTTAACATGTACCAGTTCCTTAAGAGCTTCCTTATGCATAATCTCTCTGCATTAAATATTTTCTGGAACAAGGTGCAACACAACAAATTAAATAAACAAGATTTGTTTTACATTTTACCTTCCCAATAACCCTGGCAAAAATGCAGGGAAGGCATTAATATTTCCATTGAACACGTGAGAAACTTGAGGCTCAAAGATGTTATGCAAATTGTCTCAAGGTCATAGAGTTAGTAAGCATTGGAGTTCAGATAAGTCTATCTCTGAGCCAACAGGAATGCCTCCAGTCTCTCTGAGATTTCCTTTCCCTGTACAGAGAGACACTGTAGTGAAGAGTTTAAATGTTTCTTGAGTCAAAACACTTGGACTCTTCTGATCCTGCTGGACTTCTCCGGCTGTGTTAATTTGGACAGATCACTTACCTACTGTTTGGCTCAATTTTTCTCCTAAGTAAAATGAAGATAATAGATAAAAATTTTACTGACCTTCCTGGGTTGTTGTGAGGTTTTTATGTTTTTTATTTCTTTCTTCTTTTCTTTCTTTCTTTTTTTTTTTTTTCTGTTTTTTGAGAAAGCAGATGTCACTATGTTGCAAGGCTGGAGCTATTCACAGGCCCGATCATAGCATACTGGAACCTCAAACTCCTGGATGCAAGTGATCATCTTGCCTCAGCCTCTCAGGGAGTTGAGAGTATAGTCATGCACCACTGTGCCCAGTAAGTTGTGAGTTTCATGTTACTATCCTTGGTTTATCATGAGCATTTCATTAATTTGGTGATTGTTGAGTTTATATACAAATTAACATTAATAAATTCCAACCCATCTGTTTTATTTAAGAGTGTCCATTTTCTACATAAAATTAGACAACATATAGCAGGGCAATGAACATCTGAGTTACTTTAAAGGTGGTAAAGCCTGAGAAAAGAGGAATATCTCGACAGCCATAGACGATCTATGGATCAACGCAGGAGAGTCTCCAGAGACAGGGGAAAGGGAAAGAAAATGCCTCAAAGAAAAAGGAAAAAGGAGAGGTAAGTGTTGGATATCTTAGATACCCTCTTTCTCTCCCCTGCCAAAGCAGCCTGTTTGCCAGCACAAGTGAGCAGAGTGAGAAGACAGTAGCAGTGGAGACATAAAGATCACCTTTCTCAGTGGTAAACAAACAAATATGAGGGTCACAGAAGGGTGTGAAGTCAAGTAGGTCTGTTAGCTGAATCCAGAATTAGACTGACTTAAAACTCAGACATTAACATGCCCCCAACTCCTCCGAAATGAAGGGAAGGTACAGAGTATCTGAATCCAAAGAAGTATCAAGGGAAAGCGTACTCTTTTCACTCTGCTGAATCCCATGAAAAAAGGCAGAACTGAGCAAAGCCAGCTAGCTTACACCTCGCCAACACACTGATGAGAAAAAAAAAAAAAAAAAAAAAAAATCACTTCCTGCAGGTGGGAAACAGGGATCTCCCAGTAAAAACAAGAAAAATATGCAAAACCTAGAATGATAAGAAAAGAGTATTTGAGATATTAGATGTGTTAAATAAATGCAACAGAGAAAACTCATCACGAACTCTTACATGCATTAACTTCACTAATTATTAAAGGCATATATTGCATTCAACACAAAATAATGCTATTAGAATATTTTGCATTTCTTCTATGTTTAAGACATAGGGGGAAATTAAAATGAAATATTCCATTTAAATTCTTATGATAGACTGTGCAATAGTCTATTTTACCTATGAGACGGAGAAATCAGAGAAATTTAGCTTTTGCCTATGTCACGAAGCTAATAAATAAAAGGATTGAAGATGAGATTCCAGGAAGTTTGACTCCAATTCTATGCAGAAAATAGCAAATATCTCAGCAGGATACAATTTTCTTACTTATGTAAGCAACAAATTATTATCAAAATGTGCCTGTAAAGCAGAAAATAAAACTAAAGCACATGTGATAGCTCTAATGGGAAATAATGATAGTCTAATATCCTCATCATTATAATAAGAATGTACTAAAGTATTATTTTAAAAAAATAAAATCACAATTCTCATGCAAATGTAAAATGAAACACTGTCGATTAAGCCACCAGTAAGATGCCAAAAATCATTCCAAGAACATTTGAGAAACTGGCTGTATAATGGCAACTTATAGAACAAATTAAGATTGCTAGGTTAGATTTTTAAAATTTATATAATAGTTCTCTTTTATATTTAATTATTAGAGATATATAGTAATTGTACTTACTTATGGGGTAAGTGGTATTCCGAAATATGCATATTGCAAAAATAATTGGGATATCCCTAATGCTCAGCATTGATCATTTGTGTTAGGAACATTCAAATTCCACTCTTCTAGTTACTTTGAAATATATCATAAATTATTATTGACTACAGTTGCCCCATTGTGCTACTAAACACTAGCATAATAGATTAGATATTTTTTAAATGGCCAATGTCTAATGGAGCCATGCATCATAATTGTTGATGTTTAATCTGTTGCACTGAACAGAGATTCTTTGCATCTCTACTGAAAAAAAAAAAATCTACAATTTAATCTTTGGCATTATAGATGCGAAGACTGTTCAATTATTTAAAAAGTAAAGCTGTGGTTGAAGTAAAAGAGTACCCAGTAATCTCTTTTGTCTATTTTAAATTTCAAATAATTATTCTAACATATATATATATATATATATATATATATATATATATATATAAAAAACAGATATATATATGTGTGTGTGTATATATATGCTTGCTACTTGCTAATTAGAAACACATGTTCTCTTGGTCTCTCAGAGTTATCTCTGACACCTATTGAGCACTGGAGACATGCAGATAACTATTCATCATTGGCCACACACTTTTTAAATCATGCAATTGTTTCAGTCACATTGTATGATATCTCTTATTGAACTGGAGCTATCTTTTAAATATTCCCCCAGATTACCTGACATGGTTGTCTTGATTGGATTACAAATTATTCTGCTATATTATCTAAATTTCAAAAATGTAATTCAAAATAAAAAATAAAACAAACAACAACAAAACAAACACACACACAGAAGTACACGCATGTTTCTTCCCAGGTCTTTTGTGTCCTACTCCATAGACCTTCCATAAAGCTTAGTAAATATTACTGTCATTGGCAGCAAATATGAGTTCCCAGATGACTTTTCCAATAAGCAATAGACATCAAGGATGGCCACAGGAAGCTCCTGGTTGGCTCATTAAACAATCAACTTCAGTGTGATGTTCAAATTCTGCCACTGTCTGAGTTCCTCCTACCTTCTTCATAAGGGCTTTTGTCTCTTTATCCTTCTTACATTTTCGCAAATACTTCTTACTTTTTTTCTTTCGCTTGTACTCATGCTATCTCCATTGCCTGCAAGGTCTTTTGTTCCCCTTGTTTTATCTACTCACTTCTCTTTCTTAGGTCTGTTCAAATATTATTGCTGCAGTGAAAATTGTGCAGCTCTCCTATTCAGTCTTCTTCTACATCATTGAAGCCTTTAATGTACCTCTTTTAAAAACATAATATTTATCATTTTATTATAATTAGTTGTTTATATGTCTATCTCATCATATCTTTTACAAAAAGTATGTATGAGATTTGAAATGAACAAGTGAATAAATAAATGAATGAGTAATTTCTACAAAGCGTGGATGAAATATTTAGTAGCAAAAACATTTGAAAATTATTATAATGTGCTTGTAATTTATCATGGTTGACTTATAAAGAAATAGAGGTAATGACATCAAATTCCTGTATTTTTTATGATTCTGTTCAGAGATTATCTCTTTCATGAAGCCTTCTCCTCTGCCAAAATAAAATATTTTATTATTTTTATAAATTATTTTGGCTTTTCAGACACAATTTTTCAACAATATAATTTTCTACATATATATATTATAATTTCTTTTCTTTTATTTTGTATTGGATACTACCAGTTTCTTGAGGTCTTTTTAGTTTTTATCCCAAAGATCTAACTCACCATTCACCTCTTCTTGTTAAATAGGTAATGCTGAGAGAAACTTTCTTTCTCCCTCCATCTCTTTCTCTTTCTGTTATATATACAAAACTCCTCTCTGATAAACTCTTACTATCCACACATTTGGGTGAAGACTGAGAGTCTGACTACCACTTTTAAAGAAGTTTCATAGCTCATTATGTTCCTAATGCCTTGGCATAATCACCCTTTATTCTGATAAAGTAGCCACCTATGGCTTCAGGAGGAATTTGAGTTATTGGACAGAAAAAAGAATCATGTGTAAGAATAAAGAGTGGTAGGGATGACAGAGTTAGTAGAGGAGTGGTGAGAAAATGAGAAGCTGAAATAGATAATATAATATTTTGTTTAGTGAAAGTACTAACAGAAAATTTTATTTATGTCAAATATTTCCAAGTATTAACCAGTCATGTTGATCATTTTCAGAAAACTTAAATAGCAGTTTCAAAAAAAAAAATGCTTTCTCTCAAACTCATAGTTCTTACGATAAATTTCCCTGTCCTAAATTCTGCATTCAATGCAAGAGCTATCCTTCTGAATTAATGAGTCATCATATGAAAGAAACAATGTGTGTGTATAATCCCCTATTCTTGCAAAGAGAAAAAATTGCGCGTGTCTCAAACTGGCAAAGGTTAATGAATGTTTACATGCCCTTAAACAAATGCAATTGTTAGCTAGCTTTCTGCAGAATATAATCCTAAGGATCTCTAAGACAATATTTTCCCATCAAATGTTATGCAAATTATAATGAATTATGATAATTGATATCAAATGCAGACTTTCTGCTGAAATAAATTCTATTCAAACAAATGTTTTCCATACCATTAGAATTACAAGTTACAAACATGTCTAGTAATTCATTAAGAGCCATTTATTCAGATTCAAGTGTTTGAACACCAGCTGGTTGTCAGAAAGATTTATCAAATTCTTTCTATAGAAAATCATAAAAAGTTTTAGGGCTGCTTTTAATGTATCAGTAAATATTCATTATTATCTGAATAAGCAAATCTATGTCACTGAGAAATTGGAACACTGTGGGACCTAAAGCCTGCAAATAAAATATCACTTCCTTAATAGAATAATAAATCACATTCCTCATGCAGCTCTTGCAACGTCTACAGCTAAAACTTCATGTGAGGAGATTTTTGTTTTATCCAGAAAAAACACCAGACTCTCTATATGCCCATGCATAAAGGCAGTCTTTTATTCCCCCTTTGTTTGGGTGATATCTTGACTAAGATTTTGCAATTCTTACCTCATTTTATTTAGGCTGCCATCACATACCCTTTAATAAATACATAATCTTAGAAGTCATTTTTAGAAGAAAGCGGTAAAAATTTATTATAGAAACAGATGTGGAACAAGACTCACAACCTTTATGAGTTTAAGTAATGAAAATGGATTTTATCATTTATGTATCAGGCTGCATATTTCAATCTACTCCAATTTCCTAGGAAATGTTCTTAGCATAGTTCTCACAGGCAAACAAAAGGATATTTTACGTGTATTTTCTAGTTTACTCCCTGATCTTGCTAAAGTGTAATACTGAGGCATATTTATTTCAGTTTGATATATAAATACAGGAATATAACTTCCTTGTAGCACTTAATATAAAACCATTAAACACAAATTCACTTTAGCTTCAGTTATTTTTTATATTAAAAAGTACAAAATAATAAAAATGTAAAGAATATGGAATCATACAAATTCACATGAACTTAGTAACTACAACAGATGCTTACTGATTTCTTATGTATGTACTTATTTACACCAAATATTTATTAAACAATTTTTAATCTTGTTTTATTGGAGAAAAATAAATAGTTAAGAATGAGATGAAAGGTACTATCCCCTAAGGTAACAGTTCGGTTTTTAAACTTGCTTGAAGCAAAGCAATAACAATAGAGCACAAGAAAACTAAGATAATCTGCCAAATGACTTTCGGGCAAAGTTGAAGAACAAAATATTTCAAAATAATTGTTAAAATATGATTAATAGCCGGAAGCCACTATCCACAGCAGACAAACGGGAAAGAAAACCAAACACCAAATGTTCTCACTTGTAAGTGGGAGCTGAATGATGAGAACACATGGACACAGGGAGGGGAACAACACACACTTGTAGGATTGAGTAGGGGGCAGATGGTAGAGTATCAGGATAAATAGCTAATGCATGCTAGATTTAATACCTAGGTTATGGATTGATGGGGCGGCAAACCACCATGGCACACATTTACCTATGTAACAAACCTGTGCATCCTGCACATGTATCCAGGAACTTAAAATTAAATTAAATTTTAAAAAATGAGTAATTTGTTTACCAATAAATATAAGCTTAAATAATTCATGATAAAAACAGTGTTTTAAATACTTTGTAAAGCTTACAAATCAAAGCATAATATACACTTTTCCTGAGCTGGTATTGAAAAACAATTTTCAGAGAATATCCATTGAACATAAGTGGGCTAAAAAGATAAGAAAAGAGTGAACTGTTTTAGTAGTGGAGTAATGATAAACGCACAAAAGTATTTACGCAAGGAGAGAATGACAGCTGCCATAACAGAATCCAGAACAGATTTCTATGGGATATGAAGGAGGAAGAGATTATACTCCATCTATGGAATCCACGGTCTTCCCGGAAATAGCTATATTGGTGCTGGACTTTGAAGGATGGGTTAAATTAAGGCAGTTAGAAAGATAAGGAATTTCATAAGCAGATGAATAACAAGAGCAAAGCCAAGACACTAGACTTTACAGATCATGCTTAGAAAATAACATGAAGAATATCTGTTTGAATAAAATGTGGGGTCTGTGAAGGGAGTAGTTGGCAAATAAACTAGAATTAGATGCAGGAGTCATATTCAGAAACAACTCAAATCCTTTGCTGAGTTGTTTGCATTTAATTCACTAAGGATTAAAAGTCTTAAAGCAGAGAACTAGCATGTTCCAATCTCTAAAAGGAAGTCAAAACCAGTAATTAATTATATTGATGCACCCCTTCTTCCAGTCTTAAGGTGAAAATAAGAATATGACCAGAGAAGTAAGGATATATATAGCATAATAATTTTGTGTCTGTAGTGTACATTTAAAATTATGTTTCCAAAGGAAAATAAGTCATTCTATAAAAAAGACACATGTACTTATATATTCATCACAGCACTGTTTAAAATAGCAAAGACATAGAATCAACTTAGGTACCTATCAAGAGTGGATTGGATAAAGAAAATGCAGTACATACACACCATGGAATACCATGCAGCCATAGAAAAGAACAAAATGGTGTTCTTTGCAACAACGTGGATACAGCTGGAGGCCACTCTTCAAAGCAAATTAACACAGAAACAGAAAACCAATACTATATGTATTCACTTGTAAGTGGGAGCTAAACATTAGTACACATGGACACAAGGATGGGAACAATAGACACTAGGGACCCCAAACGGGTAAAAGAAGGGAGGGGGGCAAGGGCTAAAAACTACCAGTTAGGTCCTATGCTCACTACCTATGTGACAGCATCAATTGTACCCCAAACATCAGCATCAGACAATATTACCCATGTAACAAATTTGCACGTGTACCCACCAAATCTAAAAGTTGAAATTATGAAGAAGAATAAATAAAATAAAAAGTTTTATTTGAAATATACTTTTGATGCATTTATCTGGACATTCTACCCAGGACAAGGTATGATGGTATATTTTTGAAATATTTATCGAAGTTCCTAAGTATTTAACATCTCTGAATTTGAGCTTTGCATCAGGGAGAACAAGTTTTTATTTCAGAAAAATATAAGAATAAACTAATTGGAAATATAGTCTTTAATTCATTGAATTTTCTGTGTGAAAAGATAGGACCTACAAAATCTAAACTCACATCAAAATGTTTGAAAATGCAGGTTTCAAAGAATAATTTCATTAACTTTGCCTCCTCAGTGAGAGTAAACTTTGAGTTAGAGTACAAAGAACTGAAGAACGTGTAAAAGCAAAATACTGAAATGGAGTTTATGTCTTCCAAATTAAAATTAAAATGTCAGATAACTTATGGCACTTAAATTTAATAATATTTACATTTTATAATACATAGTAAAAAAATCAAGTAGGCATTTTATTAATGTTTTCAATTATGAACAAATGATAAAAATTTATGATTTGAATTCTATCTGTATGCATACGTATATAGATATGGAAAGAGACTGTGTGTGTGAGAGGGAGAGAAGTTTCAGTTCTTAATAGATGCATAAATAAATATGCTTATAATAATGTAATATTCACTGAATGACTCTATATGCCATTGAAAAATATAAGAACTACTAATGAATAATTAAGTTATTTATACCAAGACATAATTATATTATTGCACAGTAAATTACCTTTGAATGTTGTATATTCTGGCCCTGATTTAAAATGTCTCACAAATACTAAGTTCTTTAGGACTTAGCTTTCTCCTCCTGAGAGATTTTGTTGGATGCCTCCCTACAGTAGGTCTTCTCTGTAATGCTCTATCAAGGCTCTGCCTTTCATAATGGTAGTCACAGTGTAATCCTTTCACTTATATGTTGACCATCTCTCCCAGACTTCATACAACTTAAGGTCAAGGCCCTTCGATAGTATGCTCTGTTATATTTCTGGTGCCCAGAGCAGTATCTTGAACTCACCAACACGTAATAAACATATGTTGAAAAAATGTAATTCTTCTTTAGAAATTCAGTAATTTCACAGGGAAACAGTTTCGAGTAATCGCTTGAGCGATTGGTGAACATTTATAATGACTTCTTATTAATAAAAATACTTCTTGTGTTTAAATAATAGGACATTTTTATATAGTATTAGAAAAACTGGAAGAAAGACAATTTATATTTAACTTGATTATTTGTTGGAAATCAAAATTTGAAACATAAAACCTAAACTTTACTTTCATTTGTTCCTTATATTTTTATTGAATTCATACTATGGACAAGGTACTGTATTGTCTCTTATGAGACACACAGAGAAAAATGAGAATTCTTCCTCGAAGGAATGAGAAATCTAGTATAGATATAAAATAGGTAGAGATACTGTAATTCAAGTGAGAAAGTGACAACTGGCATTAGAGATTTGCTGCAGCAGTGTTTCTAAAACTTCCTTTTGCTTCAACTCACAGTAACACATTCATCTTATGCTGTGTGAATATATATAAAACAAATATGTAACAGAACAATATTTTACCTTTATGTAATACACTTTAATATTTTCCATTCTATTATATCCTCTTTACATTTAACATTGGATATTCACTCATTAAACTACTTTCACAACACAATAAAAATCAACACACAGTTAAAAAACACTGAGCTCTTCGAAGAATCAGCTTCAGTGAAATAGTATTTATGTCAAATGTTGAATAAAAGACTATAGTAGCTATACATGTAAATTTGAGGAAAAGGTATCATTTCAGACAGAAGGAACTACATAAATAATAGTATTTAGAAAATGTGAGAGGGATGAACAAATAAGACCAAGTAGTTCAGTTTGGCTGCTGTGGTAGACAGAAATTTTAAGATGACTGTCCAAGGTTCCAACATCCCGATATATACACTACATGTAATATGCAGTCCTTGAGAGTGGCAGAACCTGTGTATATGAGAATATGTCATTTCCAAAATTTTGTTACTTTCACTGGCAAAAAAAAAAAAAAAAAAAGGATTTTTTCAGATGTAACTAAGTCTCTAATACATTGTGTTAATCGAAAGGAAATTGTCCTGGGTAGGCCTGATCTAATCAGGTGACTTCCTTAAAGGGAGATTCAGAGATACCCTTTCTTGCTGGATATGCAGATTCAGTCTTCAAGAGCTCTATAGCTTCAGGGAAATGAATCCCGCTAACAACATGTGAGCTTGGAAGAGGACACTGAGCCCACCCAGCAACATCTTGGGATTGCCGAGCATAGAACACAGCAGAGCCCACCAGACTTCTGACCAACAGAAAGATGAGATTATAGATGTATGTTGTCTTAAATCATTGTTTGTTATAATATGTTACCCAGTAATGGAAAACAGCTGTAGTGTGGGTGCACAAAGAAAAATAGTGTAAGGGATTTCTGCAAAGGTAACTGAAATTCTGATTATAAAGTGCCATAAGAGCTTGGACAACTGTTATATTAACTATAACTTTAAAAATCTAACCTAATTTTTATAAGTTGATAAAGGAGGACAGATAGTTTATACTCTATGTGACTATTTTACACCATGATTTCTAATAACTTCTATATTAGTACTAATTTTTTAGATTTTGATTATTAAAAATGTTCGTATAGCAAACAAATACATTCCATTATCTTTTTTTCAAAAGGCAAAAAATCATTCATGTAAGTTTCTTCCACTAATAACTTACTGCTTTCTTTGACATAAGAACATGACATTCATAATTCATCTTTTTCATGTAAATAATATTCACCAGTTCACCATGACATTTTGATAATTACTAAATAACTGAATTTGACGGTCTTGTACAATAGGAGCCCTCAGATTTGAGAAAGCTGAAGTGGGTGGGGCACTGGGATGGACAGTCACCTCCGTGCATCCATTTTCTGGTCCCTTTATGCCCTAGTGACATATACATCTTATTATTTTCTCTGTGTCCTATGATGTGGAATGCTTAGAAAACCCTGCCTTAGGGACAATTTTACCTTTAGGAATACAATTATGGTTCCCATATCCCTCAGTGAGCAGCTTAGAGCAGTTGATATTTTCAGAGTTCTGTCAATCAGGAAATTAGTACACCAACTATGTGACTCATACTTTCACTGTGTGCACTGAGTCAAAGAGTTCCTAAAATGCAGAGAATGACTTTAAAAACAAGTGCTTCTCCGGGTATACTAATATGTTGCATCTCATTCTTTTTGAGATTTGCAGACTTCTTGGTGATTTCTGCTTTAGTATATAAATTTTATTAATTTAAAATAGGTAATTTATCTCTGAACTGATTGCGTAAGTATTCCACAACATTGGATGGTGTAGAACCATAATTAAAATGCACAGATTTGGTTAGGATGCAACCAAATTACATTGTTCACAAGTGCAGTGAACTGAAATGTAACATTAGTTAAAATACAAATACATAATTCTCCCCGTCACACACAATTATTCAGATTTTCTTACAATGAGAAATAGCACCATATAGGAAAAAAAAGGAAGCGTATCTTAGAGTGTCTTTTTACCTTCTCTGAGATCTGAAAAATATGTCATTTTTATATTTACCCCTCTTCAATGAAACAGAACTAGCTTCAGTAGCTAGAGAAAGAAAGCAAAAGAATCAACCAAATGATGGTTCCTGCCATCATTTATAACATATATAGCATCAACACTCTGACCTTTTCAAATAGATTGTATTAGTGACTTCAGTACCTCCTTCAGATAACCTCCTTAAATTTGCTAATTTAGAACAGCAAAATTAAGTCTTCCTTCTCTTTCTAAGTAGCACAGGGACACTTCCTCTTTGTTAACCACAGGCAATTTTTGCAATGGGTCAAAGATTCTATATATATATAAATGAAATCCTATAATTTTTGTCTGTTGAGAAACTAGGGTTTGGGGGTTGCAAAGCACGTGAGATGCTGAGCGTGCCCTTTTTTCCTTCATGTAATGCAATGCTCAGTAAATGGCTTAATACATTTTAAATTTTGAGTATGTGATCTTAATGGCATATATATTCCCATTGCCTATAATCATGTTTAAAGCATGATCAATTTCAAATGAGTTAATGTGTTATAAGAATATAAGATTAAAATTGTAGAAGACTTCCATAAAACCTTAAGGAGGCAAAGCTGGAAGTAACTTGTGTAATTTTACAAATTCAATACAATTAAAAAGTTGGCAATACTCTTGTTTGATATGTTGAAAATGTCAGCTATATAATATCTCTAATGTTGCTATTAATAGCATATATTATGTGTCTTATTTACGAACAGCAATCTCAATCAGCCAAGAAAATAGTTTGTTTGCGTTTTACTTTGTGGATCAAAATCCACAAATGAGTTTTTTTTGGGGGGTGCAGAATTGTATACAAGACATTTCAGATTCTAAACTAGAAATTTTGTAACCATCTTTCACTGTTCCTTATTTTATTGTATGTATTCAATCTGTCACTAAGCGTTGTTGATTTTTTCTTTGAAATTTTTCTGAAATCTCTATTTTTACATAATTTCTCCTGTGAGCACCCTAGCTCAAGCTGTTGTCTCCTAAATATCTGGATGACTGCAACAGTTCTTTGGCTGAATTGACTAGTAGGCTTCCTTGGTCGTAGTCATGACTAACCTAAAATATTGCTTGTACCAACATGTAAGAACCGATGTAGCAAATCACATAATAATTTACATTGCCCATGATTGCAAATATCAAATTTATAATCTATGTTTTCACTATCGCTATGCTATGAACACCTTACTTACTAAGTTCTTTATACCAGTACTCCTAAAAATGAACTCCAATCCTGTCAGGCTGAATTCTTTACAGCTATGATTCCTAACTGTGATGTATGTACCCATAAGGATGTTTTAAATGATCGGTGAAAGACTGCTACTAATGAAATTAAAGCATCACAGTTTGAGATAGAACACAGGCTCCAATTATTAAATCAAACTCAAAAGAACAGATACATCTCTTAGTCCTAAACTTTACTAACAATTCAGGTGATATAAATAATAGGAAGAAAGAGGTGAAGCATAGAGAAATCTGAAACTATCAACATAGACCGTGATATGTTTCCTCACCACATTAGGACTGACTTTGGTCCCTTTGTAGAATGTGAGTTCAAAACGATACATTTGAAACATCACTTGCACAAAGGGAACTACTTCAGTTATGAAACACCTCTGTGTTACTCCAATAAAAGTATATCGAAGATATGATGTTTTCTATCAGGTCATGCCCCATAAATGCATAAATTCTAGATATATTTACTATGAACAAGCTATGTAGCCCTGCCATATCTGTTAAATGTATTCTATAAATGAGGACTATTTATTATCTTTATTATAGCAAACATAATCAGATATTTGACTTGGCCATTTTTTCTTTTACTTCCAGGTATATTAATCCCCTGAACAGTAGATTAGGTTGCAGTCAACTGCTAAAACTTTGGGTTCCAATTTGCAAATTATTTTGCTGGATTGTTTAGTTCATCCTGATACTTCAGCACAGTCTTTTACATAGAAGAGAAAGAGGCAATGTTGCAGGATGAACACCTGGGAATTGTGAGTAAGTTTAAATTCAACCATTATGTCTATGTGCAAATCCTTTCACATAATCTACTGGATGTTTGTGGCCCTCAGGGGAAACACACACACACACACACACACACATACAAACTGATAACTGACAGTTCTTTAAAAGTAGTTGCAGATTTTCATGTGTTCAGAAACTACGCATTTACTGAAAATATATGAAATCCACAAACATAAGGTAATAGGGACTGGTGAAATATGAGATTCACTGGAGAGTTAATGCTGTATCTATAAGCAGCCATTTTTAAATGTTTAATTTATCTGCAGGCTGCCCAATACATTTAGGTATAATATTTTATTGTTGAGTCAATAAATTACCATTCCAACAAAAGAACACTTTTTTTCTTGACTCTAGCCTTCATTAATTATAAAATGATTTATCAGGGAGGGGCCAAGATGGCTGAACAGAAACAGCTCCGTTCTGCAGCTTCCAGCAAGACCAACACAGAAGGCAGGTGACTTCTGTGTTTCCAACTGAGATACTCAGTTCATTTCACTGGGACTGGTTAGGCAGCAGATACGACCTGCAGAGAGTGAGCAGAAACAAGGTGGGACATCGCTTCACCTAGGAACTGTAAGGAGTAGGGGGACTTCTGTCCCCCAGCCAAGGGAAGCGATGAGGGGTTGTGCTACCCGCCCTGGATACTATGCTTTTCCCATGGATTTTTGCAATCCGCAGATCAGGAGATTCCCTCATGAGCCTACATCACCAGGGTCCTGGGTTTCAAGCACAAAACTGGGCAGCTGATTGGGCAAGCACCGAGCTAGCTGCAGACGTTTTTTCCCAGCATTGCGTGGAACCTCAGTTAAACAGGATAACAGTCCACTCCCCTGGAAATGGGGCTCCAGCCAAGGAACCAAGTGGTCTCACTCAGCGGGTCCCACTCCCAAGGAACCCAACAAGCTAAGAACCACTGGCTTGACATTCTCATTGCCTGCACAGCAGTCTGGAATTGACCTGGGATGATCAAGCTTGGTGAGGGGAGAGGCATCTGCCATTACTAAGGCGTTAATAGATGGATTTCCCCTGACAGGGCTAAGGAGACTAGCAGGTTTGGACTGGGCGGAATTCACCACAGCACAGCTACGCAGCTGGGGCCAGACTTCTTCTCTAGATTCCTCCCAACTGGGCAGGGCATCCCTGAAGGAAATGCAGCAGCCCCCGTCAGGGGATTACAGATAGAACTCCGATCTCCCTGAGACAGAGCACCTGGGGGGAGGAGCAGCTGCAGGTGCAGCTTCAGTGGACTGAATTGCTCCTGCCTGCCGACTCTGAAGAGAGCCGCTGATCCTGATGAAAGGGATTCTCCCAACCCAATGCAGCAGCTCTGCAAAGGGACAGACTGCCTCCTCAAATGGGTCCCTGACCCCCATGCCTCCTGACTGGGAAAGACATCCCAACAGGGGTCGACAGACGCTTCATACAGGAGAAGTCTGGCATCAGGCCAGTGCCCCTCTGGGATAACCTTCCAGAGGAAGGAGCAGGCAGCAACTTTTCTGATTCTGAAGCCTCCACTGGTGATACCTAGGCAAGCAGGATCTGGAGTGAACCTCCAGCAAACTACAGCAGACTTGCAGAAGAAGGTCTGTTAGAAGGAAAACTAACAAACAGAAGGCAACAACACCACAACATCAATAAAAAAAGACCCCGCACAAAAACCCCATCCAAACATCATCAGCTTCAAAAATCAAAGGTAGATAAATCCACGAAGATGAGGAAAAGCCAGTGCAAAACCTCTGAAAATTCCAAAACTCAGAAGGCCTCTTCTCCCCTAAATGATCGCAACACCTCTCCAGCAAGAGTGCAAAACTGGACGGAGAATGAGATTGACAAATTGACCTAAGTAGGCTTCAGAAGGTGGGTAATAACAAATGTCTCTGAACTAAAGGATCATATTCTAACTCAATTCAAGGAAGCTAAGAACCTTGAGAAAAGGTTACAGGAACTGCTAACTAGAATAACCAGTTTAGAGAGGAACATAAATGACCTGAAGGAGCTGAAAAACACAGCAAGAGAATATTGTGAAGCATCCACAGTATCAATGACCAAATCAATCAAGCGGAAGAAAGGATACCAGAGATTGAAGACCACCTTGCTGAAATAAGGCATGCAGACAATATTTGAGAAAAAAGAATGAAAAGGAATGAAGAAAGCTTCCAAGAAATATGAGACTATGTGAAAAGACCAAACCTATGATTGATTGGTGTACTTGAAAGTGATGGAAAGAATGGAACCAAGTTGGAAATCACACTTCAGAATATTATTAAGGAGAACTTCTTCAACTTAGCAAGACAGACTAACATTCAATTTCAGGAGATACAAAGAACACCACTAGATATTCCACAAGAAGATCAATCCCAAGACATATAATCATCAGATTCTCTAAGGTTGAAATAAAGGAAAATATGTTAAGGGCAGTCAGAGAGAAAGATTGATTCTTCCAAGGTTATCATAATCTTTTCATAAATACACAAAAGATTAGGCTATTTTCTAGAGTTATTAACAGCACGACACACATCAATGACCAGTGACCTATCATAGCCCGTCCCTTGATCTAGTAAGCTAGATTTATTCTCCTTGCCTCAGATAAGTTTTAATGTTGGTAAAATTAACCACGGAATGTTCAATAATTATAGTAGATAATCATTAAATCTGTTGGTACCATTCTTAGTGTAATATCTATTGTTAACTGAAACCACTCAGTATGTTTTACCTTGTTGCCTGATTATGAAAAATTGTTACTACCTCTTCCTTATGCTATCATCCATAGGTATTACACTCTCAATCTATCATCTCTATTATTTTTAACCAAAGAAAGAGTACTTCGTAAGTATATTTCCTAAGAAGTATCAATGCACAGATTCTGATGTTTTAGACTCTCTATAACAAATTCTAAACCAATTCTTCTTGTTTTTATGTTTCACCTTGTAAGTGAAAGGGGATGATGGTAGTTTGAGGATGCAATAACTTAACTTTTTTTTCTTACTTCACCACAGCAGAGCAGAGTAATCTTTCGTAAAATCTGATCTTCACCAGAAATTGATTGCTCCAGAAATTAAAATTGTGGCCTTTACTAAAACATGTCAAATCACTAAAAATAAAAGTGTAAATATTTACACTGATTGTATGTTTTGGGAATGATTATCACCTTATGCTTTAATGCTGCAAAATAAATCGTTGTAAGAAAGGTAGAGAACCACAGTAAAAGAGATAGTATGGTATCTAGAGAAAATGCTTTAGCATCATGCTAAACAAATATCTATGACTTTGTATTATATATAGTATACTATAAATATATATCATACTATATATAGTGTACTTATATATAGCCATAAATATCTACGATTTTGTGCTATATATAGTATACTATATATATAGTATACTTGTCAAAGATACTATATATTATCCAGTAATAGGGAAATATATAACACTGGGACAATTATACATGAATCATGCAATGCTTTGCTTCTTGCTCAAGAATTTTATTCTTAATTATTATCAAATCCTTAAAAAATAGAAGAGACGTTGTCAGAAATGAATATATGTACTATTTTATACCCTTAATAGTGGTTCTATTATACATAGGACCTCTAGAAAATGAAGGTCAACAGAACTTGCCTATTGACCCAAGATCCTTGGAACAACTTTATGACTTCTTTAAGTAGTTTCTACCTAAGACCAAAGGGACACCTGGAATTACTGATTTTCACACTCACTTTTGTTACTCTGGTTATGTATTTTCTCCTTACATGCGGAATGGGTGTGTGTTTGTGTATAATTTGCCTATATTTGAGATTTGCTAAGTAAAATGACCACTCTAAATCTATAATTCAGCTCTCCCAAAGTATGCCTAAGACAAACGATTTAAATAATTATTGAATGTGTTTTCTAGGCCTAATAGACTATTCCAAGTATATAGTTTCTCACCACCTTCAGTTTACTAAGTCTTTTAAAGAGAGTCCAAAGTGACAAAACTCTTCCTGGAATAATAAATATTAAATAATCAGTGGAAACACTATCAAGAATAGTGCTGTTATCTATAGGAATTGGAAAACATCAAACAATTTTTTAAATGTGTCTTAATTTGTGTAACCTGGTTGATAACTCATGACTTTGGTCCTAAAATCAAATTTCAGTTTTTTAAAATCAAATTTCAGACAATTTGAAATGATGAATAACTTTGAGAGTTTATTTTATTCAGATTTTATCAACAAAGTCCTAGATGGGTAAAAAACACATGAATACTGTTTCATATTTTCTGCTAAGATTAATTGCTGAGACCAGAACCAATTTAGGGGTATTAATGATCACTTCTTCTATAAAAAATTACTAGCCATTTCTTATTAAATGCTTATAAAAACATTTCTTCCAGGATTGGCACTTGACCCAAATTGTGGACTTAGATTGAAAAAGGTGTCAAAACTTTGGTATGAAATGAGAATGCAGAAGGTCGAAAAAAAAATATCCATTAAAATATAACTCTACTGGTTCTATATTTTTAGGCTAAAATAATAAAATGGTTTCTGATTTGTATTATGCTTTGTATATTCATTTTCACTTACCTGATGGTCAAATTGTAGACTGTGGGCTAAGGGAAATTCTAGAAATTCTAAAGACAGTGAAATCTGTATTGTTGTTTCTTTGGTTTTTTCCACCTTCTATTTTTTGCTGTATTGTAAGATAACCATCTGATTAATTGCATACATTAGCACCAACACAGCATCTGGTTATCAGTGAAAACTTGCATTTACAATCTCCATGATGAAGGTGCAAGTGCATGAAATAACTCACCCTGAATAGTAAAGATTTCAACAGCCTTGCCAAGCATGGAATTCAATCTTTTTAAAAAATTTTAATCCCTATTTTGATAACAAAAATCTCAACTCCTACAAAGGTTCCCAAACCAATTTAAAATGTCTGATGCTCACAGACTAGGTGACTGGCATGATGCACAGAGAGAAAGAAAGAGCAGTGTGGTCCAGCTGCCCACCTGAGAGAGCCACATGGGGAAGCAGAGCCCCCACTCCCCAGCCAAGGGATGCGGTGAGTGAGCATGCTACCCAGCTAGGGAAATTGTGCTTTTTCCGTGGAACTGTGCAACCCATGGATTGGAAGTTCCCACTTGTGAACCCATGCCACTGGGGCCTAGGGTCCCAACCCAGGAGCTGTGCAGATTCTCAGCAGCCTCTCAGCTAGAATCTGCTTACGCCTTCAGAGTTTCTGTGGGGAGGGGCGACCAGCACCACAGCAGTGACTGCCTGCTGTTGAAGCAGTTTGATGTCCTTGTGGGAGAGGCAGCAGCCAGCAATGGAAGGCATAACTGCCTAACCTGCTAAGTTTCCTTGGCCAGGGAAGGGCAGAATCCATTTCTATAGCTCCAGGCTGTGCTTTTCCCCTCCTGGAGCCAGGGAGGCTGGACAGCTTGGTCTCAAGAAGTGTCCCCCACAACCCAACACACCAGCTGTGGCAGACCGTGGCCACAGTGCCTCTTCAGGCCTGAAGCTGATCCATCCTTCTTCACTGGGTAGGGCCTCTCTGAATGAACTCCAACAACTCCAGCCAGAGGCTCAGGCACAGAAAGAACCCTGATCTCCCTGGGCCTGAGCCCTTAGATGGATGTGTGGCTACAGTCTCTGTGGAACAGCAGACTTAGCCTTTCCTCCTGGTGGTTCTGAGGAATCAGAGCAGCCCAAGCAAGAGGTTTCTTCACAGCAAAGCACATACCCTCCACCAAGGAACAGTCAAAGTGCCTCATTAAACAATTCCTGTTCCCCTGTGCCACCCAACTGGGTGAGATCCTCCAAAAGGGGTTGTCAGACACCTTATACAGGAGCGATCCTACTGGCATCAGGTTAGTGCTCCTCAAGGTCATCAAAGATCCCAGAAGGACCAAGCACCCATCTTTGCTGTTCCCCAGCATCCTTGAGTGACATCTCCAGGCATGAGAGTGAACCAGATGATTGGGGCCTGAAGTAGACCCACAGCAAACCCAGCAGCCCTACAGAAGAGGAATCTAACCATTGAAAGAAAAACATACAATCATCAGCATCAAAACAACAGCATCAAAAACAAAATATGTCCCCACAAAAAACCCCATCCAAGGGTCAGCAGCCTCAAAGCTCGAAACTAGACAAACTCATGAAAATGAGAAAGAATCAGTGAAAAAATGCTGAAAACCCAAAAGGTCAGAGTGCCTCTTCTCCTCCAGATAATTGCAGTGCCTCTCCACCAAGAGTGCAGAACTAAATGAAAGATGAGATGGATGAATTGACAGAAATAGGCTTCAGGAGATGGGTAATAAAAAAACTCCACTGAGCTAAAGGAGCATGTTCTAACCCAATACAAAGAAGCTAAGAACATTGATATAAGATTAGAAGAGCTGATAACTAGAATAACCAGTTTAGAGAGGAACATAAATTACCTGATGGAGCTGAAAAACACAGCATGTGAACTTTATGAAACATACACAGGTATCAATAGTTGAATCGACCAAGTGGAAGAAAGGATATCAGAGTTTGAGGACCACTTTGCTGAAATAAAGCATGCAGACAAGATTAGAGAAAAAAAAGAATAAAAGGGAAGGAACAAAGCCTCCAAGAAATATGGGAGTACATAAAAAGACCCAGCCTATGATTGAATAGAGTACCTGAAAGTGATGGGGAGAATGAAAACAAGTGGGAAAATACACTTCAGGATATTAACCAGGATAACTTTCCCAATCTAGCAAGACAGGCTAACATGCAAATTCAGGAAATACAGAGAATATTACTAAGATATCCCACAAACAGATCAACCCTAAGACACATAATCATTAGATTTTCCAAGATCAAAATGAAGGAAAAAGTATTAAGCGCAGTCAGACAGAAAGGCCAGGTCACCTACAAAGGGAATTCCATCAGATTAACATTGGACCTTTCAGCAGAAATCCTACAGGCCAGAAGAGAGTGGGGGCCACTATTCAACATTCTTAAAGAAAAAATTTTCAACCCAGAATTTCATATCCAGTCAAATTAAGTTTCATAAGCAAAGGAGAAATAAAATCATTTCCAGAGAAGCAAATGCTGAGGGATTTCTTCAGCACCAGGCCTGCCTTGAATGAGCATCTGAAGGAAGCACTAAATGTGGAAAGCAAAACCAGTTACTGAAAAAACACAAAAATATAAAGACCAATGACTCTATGAAGAAATTGCATCAATGCTGGCATCATAATGACAGGATCAAATTCACACATAACAATACTACCCTTAAGTGTAAATGGGCTAAATGACCCAATTAAAAGACACAGATTGGCAAAATGGATAAAGAGTCAAGATCCACCAGTGTGCTGTATTCGGGAGACACATCTCATGTGCAAAGACACACATAGGCTCAAAACAAAAGGATGGAGGAAAACTGACCAACCAAAGGAAATGGAAAGCAAAAACAAAACAAAACAACAAACAAACAAAAAAAGCAGGAGGTGCAACCCTCATCTCTGATAAAACAGATTTTAAACTAACAAAGATTAAAAAAAGCCAATGAAGGGCATTACATAATGGTAATAGGATCAGTTCAACAAGAAGAGCTAACTATCCTAAATATATATGTGCCTAATACAGGAGCACCCAGATTCATAAAACAATTTCTTAGAGACCTACAAAAAGACTTATATTCCCACACAATAATAGTGGGAGACTTTACCACCCCACTGTCAATATTAGACAGATCAACAAGAGAGAAAATTAACAAGGAGAGTCAGGATTTGAATTCAGCTCCGCATCAAGTGTACCTAGTAGACATCTAGAGAACCCTCCATCCTAAATCAACAGAATATACATTCTTCTCAGCGCCACATGGTACTTATTCTAAAATCGTTCGCAAAATTGGAAGTAAAACACTCCTCAGCAAATGCAAAAGAATGGAAATCATAACAAACAGTCTCTCAGACCACAGTGCAATCAAATGAGAACTCAGGATTAAGAAACTCATTTAAAACCACACAATTACATGTAAATTGAACAACCTTCTCCTGAATGACTCCTGGGTAAATAATGAAATTAAGGCAGAAATCAAATTCCTTGAAACCAAAGAGAACAAAGAGACAACATAGCAGAATCTCTGAGACACAGCTAAAGCAGTGTTAAGAGGGAAATTTATTGCACTAAATGCCCACATGAGGAAGTGGGAAAGATCTAAAATCAACACCCTAACAACACAACTAAAAGAGCTAGAGAAGCAAGAGCAAACTAATCCAAGAGCTAGCAGAAGATAAGAAATAACTAAGATCAGAGCAGCAGAATTGAAGGAGACAGAGACATAAAAAACCTTCTAAAAAATATCACTGAATCCAGGAGCCGGTTCTTTGAAAAAATTAACACAATAGCTGGCTAGCTATACTAATGAAGAAGAAATGAGAAAAGAATCAAATAGACACAATAAAAAATGATAATGAGGATATCATCACTGACCCACAGAAATGCAAACTACCATCAGAGAATACTATAAACACCTCTACGTAAATAAACTAGAAAATCTAGAAGAAATGAATAAACCATGGACACATATACCCTCCCAAGACTAAACCAGGAAGAAGTCAAATCGCTGAGTAGAGCAAGAACAAGTTCTGAAATTGAGGCACTAATTAATAGCCTCTGAAATTGAGGCACTAATTAAAAGCCCGGAACCAGACGGATTCACAACTGAAGTATACCAAAAGTACAAAGAGGGCCTCATACCATTCCTGTGATGAAACTATTCCAAATAATTGAAAAGGAGGGACTCCTCCTTCACTCATTTTATGAAACCAGCATCATCATGTTACCAAAACCTGGCAGAGACACAACAAAAAAAGAATACTTCAGGCCAATATCCCTGATAACATTGATGTAAAAATGATCAATAAAATACTGGCAAACTAAATCCAGAAGCACATCAAAAAGTTTATCCACCAATCAAGTCAGCTTCATCCTTGGGAAACAAGGCTGGTAAAATATGTACAAATCAATAAACGTAATCCATCACATAAACAAAACCAAAGACAAAACCACACGATTATCTCAATAGATGCAGATAGATGCAGAAAAGGCCTTTGATAAAATTCAACATCCCTTCATGTTATAAACTCTAAATAAACTAGGTATTCATGGAACATATCTCAAAGTAATAAGAGCTATTTTTGACAAACCCACAGCCAATATCACATTGAATGAGCAAAAGCTGGAAGCATTCCCTTTGAAAACCAGCACAAGACAAGGATACCCTCTCTCACCATTCCTATTCAACATAATATTGGAAGCTCTGCCCAGGACAATCAGTCAAGGAACATAAAGGATATTCAAATAGGAAAAGAGGAAGTCCAGTTATCCAGATTTGCAGATGACATAATTCTATATTTAGAAAACCCCATCATCTCAGCCCCAAAACTACTTAAGCTAATAAGCAACTTCGGCAAAGTCCCAGGTTACAAAATCAATGTGCAAAAATCACAAGGATTCCTTTACACCAATTAAAGACACTCAGAGAGCCAAATCATGAATGAACTCCCATTCACAATTACTACAAAGAGAATAAAATACCTAGGAATACAATTTACAAGGGATATGAAGGACCTCTTCAGGAGAACTACAAACCACTGCTCAAGGAAATAGGACACAAACAACTGGAAAAACATTCCATCCTCATGGATAGGAAGAATCAATATTGGGAAAACGGCCATACTGTCCAGAGTAATTTATAGATTCACTGCTATTCCCATCAAACTACCATTGACATTCTTCACAGAATTAGAAAAAAAACTGCTTTAAATTTCATATAGAATTAAAGAAGACCCTGTATAGCCAAGATAGTCCTCAGCAAAAAGACAAAGCTGGAAGCATCACGCTACCTGATTTCAAACTATATTACAAGGCTACAGTAAACAAAACAGTATGGTACTGCTTCCAAAACAGACATATAGAGCAATGGAACAGAACAGAGACCTCAGAAATAACACTACACATCTACAACCATCTGATCTTTGGCAAACCAGACAAAACCGAGCACTGGGGAAATGATCTCCTATTAAAAAATGGTGCTGGGAAAACTGGCCAGCCATAGACAGAAAACAGAAACTGGATTCATTCTTTATACTTTATACAAGAATTAACTCAAGATGGATTAAAGGCTTATATGTAAAACCCAAAACCATTAAAACTCTAGAAGAAAACCTAGGCAATACCATTGGACTGAAGCATGGGCAAAGATTTCATGACAAAAAAGCAAAAAGCAATTGCAAAAAACGTCAAAGTTGACAAATGCTATCTAATTAAACTAAGGAGCTCCTGCATAGCAAAAGAAACTAGCATCCAAGTGAACAGGAAACCTACAGAATGGGAGAAAATTTTTGCAATCTATCCATCTGACGAAGGTCTATCTACAAGGAACTTAAACAAACTTACAAGAAAAAAGCAAGACCATCAAAAAGTGAGCAAAGTATATGAACAGACACTTCTCAAAAGAAGACATTCATGCAGCCAATAAACATATGAAAAAACACTCAACATCACTGATCATTAGAGAAATGAAAATCCGAACCACAATAAGATATCATCTCACACCAGTCAGAATGATGATTATTAAAAAGTCAAGAAATAATAGATGCTGGTGAGGCTATGGAGAAATAGGAATGCTTTTACACTGTTGGTGGGAGTGCAAATTATTTCAACCAGTGTGGTAGACAGTGTGGTGATTCCTCAGGGACCTAGAACCAGAAATACCATTTGACCCAGCAATCCTATTACTGGGTATATACCCAAAGGAATACAAATCATTCTACAATAAAGACACATGTACATATATGTTTATTGGAGCACTATTTACAATAGCAAAGTCATGGAAACAACCCAAATGCCCATTAATGATAGACTAGGTAAAGAAAATGTGGTACATATACACCATGGAATACTATGCAGCCATAAAAATTTCAGGTCGTTTGCAGGGACATGGATGAAGCTAGAAGTCAGCATCCTCAGCAAACTAACACAGGAACATGAAACCAAATGCCACATGTTCTCACTCATAAGTGGGAGTTGAACAGTGACAACACATGGACACAGGGAAGGGAACAACACACACCGGGGGCTGTTTAGGGCTGGAGGATGAGGGGAAGGAACGTAGAGGACCAGTCAATAAGTGCAGCAAACCACCATGGCACACATATACCTATGTAACAAACCTGCATGTTTTGCATATGTATCCTGGAACTTAAAGTAAAATAAATTTTTTTAAAAAAATTTGATCTTCTACATATGAAACATAAATACTATACTGTAAGATTTAATATTGAAATTATGATAGATTATTTAAAGAAAACAATAATGTAAAATAATTTAGAAGATAATGCCACTGTAAATAGCGATGAAAAAGAAGTGTCAGATGTACAATACCTATTTGGATTTTGTGTTTATTAAATAAAACCAATTCCCTATGTTCTCAATGATAGAATAGCTGTCATAAAAATAAAATAAGCACATCTGTGAAAGTTGTTGTGTTAAGCTCAAGCTCAGCATAATATAAACGCAAATCAGATGTGACTCTCAATTTAAGGAACTCATAGTCTAGTCGGAGACACAATGACATGCAAAATTCACCCTGTACAAAAGGATAAGTGATGTATTAAAGCTGTAAAAATGCCATCAACTGAGGGAAAGGGATTTTTTTTTTTTTTTTCTGGTTTATTCATGCTTACCTTTGCTTGGTTTGTGACTACATTGTCTGAATCAGTACTTCTCAATGCTGACTGCATAGCACAATCACTTGTGGACAATTTTTTTAAAAAGGTATATGCCCCCAATGAGAATTATAAGTCAGTTGTAAGGAATCAGCATAGGTATTTTTAAAAATTTTCCAAGTGATTCTACCATGCAGTCAAGATTAAAACCATTGAAATGCTTACATTTATCAAGCACCAAACTAAGTGAATATATACCAAATAACAGAGTAAGAATACCAACATAGTTTCATTTGAATATAATAATGAAGATAAAGAAATTGGTATGATCATTACTGAATAGTAAAACCAAGTATTGCAAAGTATATGAAAGTAGATAACCCTGTTTTTAATATAACAACATGTCTAAAGATAACGTTATGTCTCTTTTGAAGCCTGCAAAGAAAACTTTAACAGTATGGACCTCCTATCCTAACCCTTGATCACCTATCAAAAGAATTAAGATTAAATTCAGTCTCTTAATTAGCTCTATTTTTAATCCTATAGACCACATGGCATGATATTTTCTTTAATGGTTTTGCTCAAAGCAAGCCTAATTATTATAAGTCATCTGTTACTTAGACAATTATTATCACCTTAAACAAAATTGTTTACAGTAATACCAGGATATTTAACTTTTCATTTGCCATAAATATCCAATTTTGAGTTGACTATTTGAGGCTATTCAAAATTTGTATTAAGAGTTGCACTAAAAGTTAATTCAGCATGGTATCTCTGCAAGGCAGTCTAAACAAAGAGATTAAAATATAGGTGTCTGCTGGCAAGGGCACTTCAAGGTTTATATCCAGGAATCCAAGATGCACAGGTTACCCTGCACTAACTGTACTCTTCCCCAAATCATTCCTTGCTTACTTTTTACTTATGCTGAACCTTTCCTCCACTAAATCCTTACCTCCAACCCTTCTTCCCGTCCATCCTAGAAGTCAAAGTCCATCAAGAGAAAAATCCCTTTATTCATAAACTTTTCATTGAACATTCTTTCCTCCAACTTGATAATCACTCTCAAGAGGTGACCATTAGTTTTTAATACACCCTCTTCATTAGCCCTGTAGTGAGAGTGTTGTCCTTCTTTCCTTCTCTCTTAAAAAAACTTTACAACTTCAAAGTGACTACAGCCTATCCTTGTTGCAGTCATCAGGTGATTCTTTTGGTTATTTCTCATTCCTTGAAGCCTCACTAATTCTCTCTCTCCAATTCTATCTCTTTGCCGTAATTATTCATAATTTCATATGTATATAGATGATATATTTTAATAATCCAGACTCTCCTTTCTTTATTATCATTTCCCTCCTCCTACTTCAGCTAGTCTTATACATAGTTACACTTTAGACTTTGTCATTATCAACTGCCGTATAGACACCTTAATCTTATTTTCAATTTTCATACTCTCTAACCAATACCTGCTGTAGTTCCATGAATCTCTTTCTTATGCCATACCATAATTCCAACATTTTTTCCACTTTAATTGAAAGTACATTGTTCTTTCACAAGTTTCTTCTTGATGGGATTAAATTACATGTGCTATCATTATCAATCTTTTCATATAGCCTTAACTATCTTTCCTTTTGCTCATTTTATGGTACTCATCTAGCAAAATAATTATTTTGTTTAAATTCAACTTTCTGCCTACAATTGGGCAAGTAATGACTGAAAAAAACCATGTAACCTACTGGTTCCACCACACAATGATAAGTATCAATCAGAAGTGAAACCATAATAATGTTTCTATACATTTCTCAAATACATTTGGTCTTCCATAATTTAGATAACTATTATATCTTCTCATTTCTCATCAAGCCTCCAATTCCTCTCCACTTTCTCAGTCTCAGCTATTGATCTCTTTTCTAAAAGCTACAAAACAAGTGCTTCCAAAAGTTTCCATCACATCTTCTTATTTGCCTATACAAATACCAATTAGTTTTGCTTTCCCTTCTGATAAAATAAATAAACTCTCCATATTTCCACTTAAAACCAGTAATTCCTGCATTCGGTCATGCAATCTGTTGCAAGCTCAAATATCTCAGCAACTGCTTTTCTATTCTAAACAATCATTTTCCCCTCTTATGCATAATTCTTCTCAAAATACTCCAACACTTCCTCAGTAAAAAACATTTCCCTTGATCCTACAGCCCCTCAAGCTATCACCACATTTATTTACTCCCATTCACAAAAAAACTTTTTGAATGACTTTTATATGCTCACATCTCCAATTTTTCTCCCCTAATTTTCTCTTGAATGTACCTATAATTGAATGTAAGATTTTTATGCTCACTATTCCACTGAAATTATTGTGAATATAAATCTCATCTAGCAATCAACTCTCCATCCTCATATTGCCTGATCTATAGTGCCTGTGATTGCTCAAATGTGATGGATGTTTATTTTCATTCTCATAAATACTAAACTATATGTTCATGATGAGAAGCTAGCTGTCTTTCTTGTGATGATGGAAGGCCACAGACTTAATCTGATGGCTCCACCTTCTTGAACGTATGACTCTCAGGGTCATTACAATAATCCATCTCAAATCAGTAAATTGGGGAAAAAGCACGATGATCAAACCTGGGAGATTTTTACAGGCTAAGGTTGGACATGAAGTGGGTCATTTTATGTCACATTTTATTGGTTTTAACTCAGTCACATGGCCATGTCTGATGGGATCGAAAACTGAGAAATGTAGCCTCTGTTGCTAGGCAGAGAAGAAATCTACTTTGATACAGAGTTAAACAGTCTGAAACAAAAGTCTCCAAGGCCTTACATGATCTACCTCACCCTCAATTATCTGACCTAATTTTCTACCATTCTCCCTTTTGGACTCTCAACTCTGCCACACTGGCCTCCTTTTCTTCCTTAAACAATTTGAATACATGTGTTTCATGCAATTAGGCTTGATGCTTCCTCTACCTCGACTATCCATTTCCTGTAGAGCCACATGCTGCTCTTCCTCAGGTCTCTCTGCACATTGCTTAGATGTCACCTAGTCAGCAAGGCCTTTTCTAATTTTGTTTAATACAAAATAGAAATAACAATCACCAGTACTCCCTATTATGTCTTATTATGTTTTATTCTTCTCTGTAGAACTCACATTTACTTATATATTTATTGTTTGTTCTGTTTCCTACTGCCTCGTGCACAGATCCTTAAGCATATAGCAACCATTTACTAATTTTTTATTAAACTATAAATAAAATAATGAATTAATAAATGTGTCTATTACCTGATTATGCCAACCTCAATACTTTTGTGTGTATCTCAATATTCCAGTTACTGCAAAAATCAAGATATATCTTCAAATGGGCTCTTCCTGCATATACTCATTGATCAAACTGACAGCTTCTATTCAGTTGCTCCTACAACAGCGAGAAGGTGAGAAGAGTAGCTAAATTGTGAATCAGGCCAAAATGGTTTAAAGTTGAGGAGAGGTCAATAGATTTGCGATTAAGCATAGTAAATGTATAACTGTAGGATCAGGTCTTCATTTTAACTTAGACTTTGACACACAGTTTTTAGTCTATGATACATTTTGGTTGATTTCAAAGCCTATTTTCTAAAGCCAACAACCCTAGGTAATCCAAAAATCACACACAAAGCCCCCTAATGTGTGATGTTTCTGTTCGTGTGTGAAAGAGTAAGCGTATTGTGGTAAGAAGGTGGATTTGTATTCTTCTAATGGTTTGTCTAATGTACACTGAGTTGAAGAACTTTTAAAATGATACAAATGTATTATAATACAAATTCACATTATTTATGTCACATGGCAAAATTAATATATTGAAGGGAACATACATTTTTCAGCTCTCATTTAATTACAGATTAGTAAGTGACATTAGAGTACCAGCAAATTATGGTTTCCAAAATTCAATGTAAGCTGGGAGAATTCATTTCTAAAACATTACTTCTCATAACTTATATTTCCTTTCAATTGCATCTGTTCACCTGATTCCCTCATTTCTCAAACTCTCAACTTCCAGTACTTCTACTGTTATGGTAATATGTAATAATAACTGAATAATATTCCCTCTTTGTCTTCACTGACAGAACCCATAAAAATATGTACAGGTACAGCCTCTCATGATCTTGACCCAAAAATAAGCTGTTTGAATAACTCTTAGCAAATTGTTTTATGTGTATTGTTAGATTTTAAATATTTCATTTTTTACTTTATTGGTTTACTTATTATCTCTTTATTCTTGATTGAAAATGCTTCTTAAGCAGTTGCATATGTATATGATTTGCTTGGGAAGATATAAACAAAGTCTTGAAGGATCTTTATCAACTACTTTTTATTTAGTCACCAAACCTTTCAAAACCTGTGACAAGGTAGTGAGAAGTCATTGAACATTTCTAAGAAAAAAGGTTCCATTTGCAGACTTGTGTTTTGGATTTTTTTTTTTCTTTCTTTCTTTCTGAATAGGGGTAACTGTAGGGAAGAAAGTTGAGAAGCAATTAAACCATTGTGGGTGGGGCACTGAAATAATCTAGGTTAAAAAGAATACATGAGTTTCCAAGGCTATTTTCATTGCAACGGAAATTGAGAAGTGGATGAAATCATAAGCTACACGGTAGTACAGAAGAAATACTTTGTAATTAATTGGGGAAGGAAGGAAAGAAAAAATCAAGTGAGGCGTATAGTCAGAATGTTGCTCAAACCTCAGTTCTGTCATATGCCAGCTCTTTGGATTATGGAAAAGCACTTGACTTCTCTAAGTCTCAGACTCCCCAGTCATAAAAAGAAGTTAAATACACATTAGATAAAGAAATTTATAGAAAATAAATGCCTACTACAGTATCTGGCATACAATAAATGAGATAGACTGAGGGACTCTTTGGCAGTGTTCAGTGCTCTTTTGTGTGAGGTCATAGCCCTCTACTTTGGTCAAAGAAATGTAGGCATAAGTGATACACAACTTCAGGACAGAAGTTATATGTCAATACTTCTTTACTTTGCTCTATTTTCTCCTTTTCCAGAATGATTGACAACATTTCACATAGAGGAAGCTCTGTTAGTCTGTAATCTAGATTAAGGAAACGTAAGAACAATAGCTAACCCCTGAAAAAAAAAATGTAGTGTGAGTGACACATCAGTTTTTGTTTTAAAAAGTAATTCAGATTTTCAGGTTTTTGATTATTAAAGCTTAACCCAGCCCAGCCTGAGACAGTATGAGATCAATTATTAGTAAATATTTTTGGATATTAGATGAATGGAAATGTTTCATGAATCAGGAAGTGATCTAGAAAACAGATGAGATGGTTAGTGCTTTAAAAAAGGGATACTAGGCCAGGCGTGGTGGCTCATGCCTGGAATCCCAGCTCTTTGGGAGGCCGAGGTGGACGGAACACTTGAGGTCGGGAGTATGAGACGAGCCTAGCCAACATGGCAAAACCCCGTCTCTAGTAAAAATACAAAAATTAGCCTGACGTGATGGTGGGTGCCTGTAATCCCAGCCACTTGGGAAGCTGAGGCAGGAGAATTGCTTGAACCCAGGATGCAGAGGTTGCAGTGAACCAAGATTGTGCCACTGCACTCCAGCCTGGGAGACAGAGCGAAACTCTGTCTTTAAAAAGAAAAAAAGAAAAAAAAAGATGCTAAAAGTAAATAGTTAAAAATGGGTGTAGTTCCCCAAATCCCACATACACCATGTAGAATTTGCTTAGCAAACAAAATATGCAACTAAATCCTTCCATCAGATTAAACACTACACTGCATACTATGATAAAGTTAATTGGGTTGAAAGTTATGGTAATCAGCTATGTTCCTTGTAAATTCAAACAGATTGATAAAAAAAGATATCAATGAAATTTCCAGAAGTAAGAAAGAGTTTTATGACAAAGAAGAAGGAAAATTAGCCTCTGGGCTCTCTAAAGTCACCATTCAGGTGCCTTTTATCTGTATTTCAAGGGATGTGACTCTATTCTAACAGCTCTTAGTTATGGTCGCTTTTTGTTCCAACGTTTAAATTTCTGAAAGATCATCTGATGGCTCCAGCTAATATAGAAAGCTAGAGCTTAGCCCAGGCAAGTGAGAGTTCTCATTTACATTTTGAGTCATTCCCAGGGAGAAAAATTGCTGGGAGCAGAACTGCAGTCCTCCATTTCCTCAGCAGGGAATGGCACATGCAGGCCACATGCCATAGAAAAATTGGGTAAATATGTATCTGAAAGCATTAGTTTTTATTTTAATACCAAATCTAGTAAAATCATACTTCCACTCTCAGAATTACTCAAAATATGCCTGTGCTGTTCATCTCAGGCACAATTTGCCCAAAGGCACAGAAAGAAAAGAAGTATTTTTCCTCACGTGGTCTAAAAGTTACTTTATTTTCTATTACTCAATCGACCTTTTTCCTGGATTTTACAGTGGAAACATTCCTTATCTTCAAGGAAAATGCTACCCACTCACATCAAAAGCATTGAAGTCTCATGGTCCATGGGATAAAGGTAATCAGATTAGTTGACCATATGTTTCCAAAAGTATGGATTATTAAGTCTCAACACCCGGTGTCCCACAGCAACAATCAAGTCCAAGCAGTGCTGTTCCAAGCTCAGGACAGTTGTTTTCCATTCTTTATGTTGGCAAGAGATGAAAAGATTCTGTAGCTTGCACAAAATCTCTATTACTATATGGTTTCCACTCTTAATCTCCTGTGACCAAATGCTTAGATGAGCATTCACAGCCACATATATAAAGAGGAAAACATAATTTTCAAGTTAAAAATGGTCTAAATCCATATGTGGAAGAGGGAAAGGGGTTTTCTACGCTTATGGTGCATAATTCTACTAAGGAAACAACAAATTCATATTCACACAGGTAAAGGCACCATAGTTTAATCTGAAGTAACTACATTTGCATTATATCTGGCTCAAATCTTGAATGAAGACTTCCACCAAATAGTGACATTTTTGTCTTATATGGTCACATTAAATACATTACATAATGCTAAGAGCGGTTTGCCCTAAATGTAAAATATATAGCTTTCTTTTATGTATTTACATATAGCTATATATTTTATGTCTATAAGCCTGACTCCAAGGGGCAGAAAGTGCTCATTTCTTTCCAAATGCCCATTTTAAGTCCCAGTTTTCACTAAGCACCCCATTATATTTATTAAAACATTCAGTTTGTTTTCCAAAATCAATGGCCATTGATAGAATCCATGCTACCACCAGAGATATCCTCACTCATAAATCAAAAATTGTTTTTCGTGGTTGTATGTGTGAATCCCATTTTCCTTTTAGGTGTCCCCTCAATGAGGGCCATTTATTTTGTTTGTTTCCTTAATATATTAATAGTTAGAAAGTCCATTCAGTCTACTCTGCATATTTCTCAAATCAGTCCTTTTCATTCCTGATGTCACTAGATCATAGTTTTCCTATATTTTTTAAATAAATTATTATGCTGGCCTCCTAACTAGCCTCCTTCATGACAATTTTTTAGTATCTCTACCTATCTCTACACTGCTGCTTGAGTTATCTGTGTAAAAGCAGTTGAGATCATGTCAAGTCCATATCCTCCATACCCATTTTACGGAAGCATTTTCGGAGTCTTCACTATGGATGTAAAGTTGTAAGGTGCCTGTGTGGTCCCAGTCAAGGTACACTGTGGATGAGTGAAGCAGCTTAGCGTCAGACGAGAGGCGGGGGTAGAGACAAAGAGCGTTGAGGATCATAGACCAAAATTGCAATCATTCAAATATTTTAAAAACATTATTTGGCTTACATTAAGCAACCATACAGACTAAGTACAGGCCATGGACCTTAAGTTTGCAATCTCTGGACTGAGAAAATCTTGTTACATTTCTTTTTTCTAGTTTCTGTTGTCACCACATATTTATCACCAGGTCAGGCTTTCATGGGTCTGCTCTCTATTTGCTCTAAGTTTTACTGCCTTCATGCATTGACTCACAAAGGTTGCGCAGCCAAGAATGACATCTTCATCCCTCCATCTCTACAGAAATCTTCTCTTCCTTTCAGATTGAGCTCAAATAAAACTCTGTCTCTGAAACTTATGATTTCAGAGTTAGAATTCATTCTATACTAGTGATCAGGGTTTTTTTTTTTTTTTTCTATTTTTTATCCTTTACTTGTTGCCCTCAATTCAATTATTTGTATTTATTTTCATTTTTTAATATAGTCCTTTTTCTCTCTAGAGATAGATTGTTCTCTGGCTCTCAGGAAATATATTTCATGTTTTTGTGTAACTCTCATTCTTTGAAAATAGGAGGCCCTAAGTAAACGTTTCTGAAAGTAAATTTGTGAAAGAGAAGCCTTAAGGTGGATTAAATGCATAGCTTTTCCTTTCAAAGGAATTTGAACTTTGTAAGACTCTGCTTATTAGCTGGATGAACCTGATCCATTATCAAAATACCCTGAATCTCAATTTGTTCAGCTATTAAATGAAGATAATAAGGCAGCCCTCACCAAGCTGATATAAAGATTAGTCATAATCTATTACATATAAATTCCTTGGCATGTAATATGTGGCTTTTATTACTATTATTGACCTATGCCTATGTAAAATAACTTTTCTTCTGGAGTCTTAAGTTTTGTCTCTTCAGAACTCTTCTTGATTGGATGGCTCATATCGAATTCTTACTAATTTACACAAATTAAGCTACTGCTGTATCAAAAATAATTCTTCAAATGAAGCACTCTAAGAATAGAGCATTGTATGTTACTGGAAGGCTGTCTAACATTGACTACACTTGGATGAAAACCAACAGTAAAAAGAAAACAACTCCCAGCTGTGTAATCCCTACAGATTTATGTGATAAGCCAGGGAATGTTTGATGAACTTTCGCTTATTTTATAATTTAAGATACTTACAGTAGCAAAAAATTCAGCTGAGCCTGGTTTTAGTAATCAAGAAGACTTAGTCCAGTGCCAGGGTAAGCTCTAAGCATGCTTTGATCAGGCACCAGATTCATTTCTTGGCAGTTTTATATGTTTTACTATTTTCTGTTTATCAGCTTTTTACTCAAGCTGGCTTCCCTTAAGAAAGCAAAGAGCTTGAGACAGTTTTATTTTTTATCTACAACATGCATTTTAAAAAAGAAGATGAAAGCAGCACCCACCACCACCACCACTATTGAATGAAGTTCCTGGACTTTATTCTGATTGGGTCAACATAGGTGATAAGCCCATCTCATGAACCAATCAATGAGGTTGTCTATTAGCTGATTGACTTAGGTGAACCAGTGCCAGCCCAGCAACTGGATTTGGGTCAATTATCAAAATAAATGGCTCCTACACAATGTAATGAGTAAAATGGAGGATTCTGGAGACACAGTCACCACATCATAAACGTGTGTGTGTGTGTATGTTTCAAGACTGTCATTTAATATTTTATTAACTATCTGAGTTTGGTTTAGTTGTAACTGTGAAGCAGGTTCACTGTGCAATGGTTACCAGCTTGTCTGAATCCAGTGAGACTCATTACATAAGTCTCTGAAAATGTAGTAAAATATGGTGATGGGGTGTCATGCATGGTCATCACCGTGTGACTCATGTAGTTGCATGTAATTTGGTTCATTGGACACAACATCTGTATTTGATCTCATTCAAAAGATGGCATTCACTGGTCAGATGGTGGCACCAGTCCAAATGACCAAGTCTGCTTTTAGTTTTGTATAGCCATTAGTGAACCATTCTGTGTCATCAATAATTATAACTCTGTCCCTTCATGAAATCTACTGGTCTCTTGGGGGTCCCAGTCAGGCCCCATCTTGAATGTACCATTTCCATTTAATAATTAAGCTCTGTTGAGCATATCCAAGTTTATTGATGGGGTCGTAATGAGCAGTACATGTAGTGCTCCAGCCATGAGGTAGTCTCTACCAGTGCCCAAGTAAGCAAGGAGTTGCCATTTAAAAGACATATATCTGGTAGCTGCCTCAGGCAACTGTATTGTCAAAACTCAGAGGCTGGTGCACCCAAGTGGCAAGTTTTTGTTACTATAGTCTCCAACCAGCATCCGTGGAGGTTGCAGACACCTGTAATTCTATCAGGTTAGCATACTCTAAAGGCTTTTAAGGCAGTGTCTGGGCCACAGATTTTTCAGTGGCCTCCAAGGCTTGCTGCCTCAAAGGGCTCTACTCAAAGTCAGCAGCTTTGCTAGTCACCTTGTCTCAGGAAACCAAAAAAAAATCTCTTTTTAAAAATTCATAATTCTAGTTTTTATAGATGTAATTTTAAATTATTTTATTTATCGGCCAGGCATGGTGGCTCACACCTGTAATCACAGCACTTTAGGAAGCCGAGATGGGCAGATCACCTGAGGTCAGGAGTTCAGGACCAGCCGGGCTAAAATGATGAAACCCCATCTCTACTAAAAATACAGAAAATTAGCCGGGCATGGTGGCAGGCACCTGTAATCACAGCTACTCCGGAGACTGAGGCAGGAGAATTGCTTGAACGCGGGAGGCGGAGATTGCAGTGAGCCTAGATTTTGCCATTGCACTCCAACCTGAGCTACAAGAGCAAAACTCTGTCTCAGCAAAAAAAATATTTTTTTTTTTACCTAAATTGTTTCTTAAGTGTTTTGTGCTTTTAAATTAATAGCTATTATGGGCTTTACAATTAATAACTCATTGGAGAAACAAGTACCTGCCTGTCATTTCTAAAACAAAGGTGTAACAAATTTTACTTTTCTGAATACCAACATGCTACGAAAACAGACCCAAGTAATTGGTTCCTAAAGTCTTTTTACTGAAAATTGCTAATTTCATCAAAGTCAACTTAGAATGCTTCGGGAAAAAAAGAATGAGATATCTTTTCATCATGTTAGTATATTTAAACAGTGAAAAATCTAAGATTCAGGTACTTAACAATTTAACAAATCAGAATATTAGGAACCAGAAATATCTTCTTATTTATTTAAAGAAATGGTGCCCTTTAAGTAAATAAGTGGTTGCTTATTTACAAGTTTTTATTTTTTTCTTTATTCATGCTCTGCACTTTTTTGACAGAATATAGGTAGATCAATGTCAGTTTTAAACATAATATTATGGGCTGTAACACAGCACATATTTCCACAGTGGCGTTTTAATGATAGATAAATGAGAATTAAGCAACTTGGCACCACTGCTTGCCTACATTAAACCACGATTCCAGTCAATCTATGAATGTTTTGACACATTGGCAGAAATGTTGTCAATTATTGTCATTTATGATGAATATGCTGGTTCTATTCTTTTTTTCCAAAGAATTACAGATAATTCCTGACCTTGACTATATGGACTTCAGAAGTTAATCTCTGCTGGCATCATTTCCCAAGGAATATTACCACCATCAATTCCAATGTGATACATATTTGTATAAAGAAGATAGTTCCAACTGCAAGGAAGAACACCAAACATTGAGTATGGGGAAGAGGGGGAGAATCATTGTCCCCAGTCCAGAGTATGAAAGACAGCCCACAGTCCGACAGGAGACCGTGATGTTCTTCAACGGTAAATAAAAGATTGTTCGAATATGTTTTCTCCTGCTCAAGTAACAACTTGGGATTTTAGTGCTGAACTGCCTTAAGGAATATATTGTTTCCAAACTTTCCACATTCATGAATATTAATTAAACTAACACTCTAAGGCCATTTTAAATCAAACCTTTCTTGAAATAAGATTAAAGTCTTAAATATTTCAGTAGTTATATAAATCAGGGTATAGTTAAAATTTTATTTGATCATCTGAAATTTAATAAAAATAAATATCTTGTGAGATAGTTGATGAATGGGGAGAAATCTGACTGTTCAAGTCAGCTACAAAAGACCTTCATATTCTTTCAGATAAAGAAAGAAGTCCCAGAAGCCTAATTATTGACGTGGTATCAATTCATTAAGATGTATATTGACAGGTCTTCTCTAGAGGAAAAGGAATTAGCAGGATTGATGAAGCATGTTGACAGTGAAGAGACAGATTTGGAAATAAATAAATCCACCATGCTTTATACAAAAGCTCTTCGTTCATCTATTTTTGGCGGAAATCTTGGGAAGGTATTGTATGTCTGTGTGCGTGCATGTACATGCATGTGTGCGTGCAATTATCAAAAGACTATTCTTGGAATCTTTTGTCCAAGATAGACCAACTCAATAATCATTCACTCTACCACTCTGAACAATTTACATGACTTTTTTTAGTAAACTCAAAGTAAAATAATACAGTGATATGACACTCCATGGGAGGCAAAGTAGGTCATTAACTGCTGCTCTGGCAATTTCTATTTAACAAGCTCCATTCGTATTATGTTTCTTATTTCTCTCAAATGAAAAAAACAAACCAAACATTTCTTTCTCCTGATACTAATTTCAACAGAGTGTACAAAGTCCATATACAGTTCCATGAATAAGTCAAATCAGCAAAATTTGGGGCTTATTTACTATTAGCCAGGAAGGGGAATAATTATTGATTTATTTATTGTTGGCTATTCATTCTATGCACAGTTATTGTGAACTTATTTTGCGTCCATATGTCCTAAATGTGTAGGTAATGAACTGGCTAACAGCAAAACCTTCACTTCTAAGTTAGGATGAAGAGAATGTGCTTTAAAATGCTGCACGGGAAGCCTTAGGGGCTCAGAAATTTATGTACAGTGCAAAACAAGTTATCAAGCAGTGTTCAAACTGGACAGCCTCTTTTTCTGAAAGCTATAATTATATGCGGTGAAAAAATGTTTTTTTTCAGTGTACAAACAGGAAATAGTTTTCCTGTCACAAGGTGCAGATTTGTAGAATCTCACTTTATACCACTAACTTCACTCCTATAACAACAGCATTTTTCTCTTTCTCTTCTCTGAACCCCTGTGATCATCACCCCTGCAGTGTGGCTCAGTGAAGTATAGACATGGAGAGAATGTGGCCAAAATGAACAGTGAAAGCTGAGCTCAGAAGAAACAGAGAGGGCATTTCCTAGGTCACAGGAAACACACTTTTTGGAACATGTATCAGAGGAAAATGAAACTTTTTAAATTTCGTCATCTCATATATTGGAGTCATTAGGGCTGAGAAAAAAAACAGAGACAAAAATAATGCTGAAGAATCTCCACTTAACTAAATTCAGATGTGTGAGTAATTACACGTCAAAATAATGTTCTTTGCAGTTTCTGGAGAAAACAACATGCAGAAACTGCCATTTGACACACATGGGCATGAATGATGGAAGGGTTTGGACTTTTTAAACAATTTTATAAGAGACATCATCAGGAAAATAGTAAAAATGAAGGAAAAAGGATATTACAAAATCTTGAAGAATACACTCCCTTCTTGCATTCCCCCACTTCTTGGAGAAAGAGGGAAAAAGTAGTGAAGGATAAAGAATAGGGCAGTCAATAAAGTAGGAAATCAACCAGGATGATGCTATGTCTCTGACACCAAGAGAAGGCAGTTTTGATAAGGAGAGGACAATAAAGTCAGATGCAAAAGAAAGTTCAAGTACATTGAGATCTAAATAACCTCA
Source organism: Theropithecus gelada (assembly GCF_003255815.1). Classification (NCBI taxonomy): domain Eukaryota; kingdom Metazoa; phylum Chordata; class Mammalia; order Primates; family Cercopithecidae; genus Theropithecus; species Theropithecus gelada. The sequence goes on from NC_037669.1 coordinate 147,526,898, forward strand.
AGGTCTAGGACTAGGCACAGAGGCCAGCTTAGAAACAATTAGATAAGTGGTAAGTCTTAGAGGGTGAATGATTAATTCAGCCACAGATTGACTAATGAATTTTCATCACAAGTACCCAAAGGAGACTTTTTCTCATAGACTATCATGTCCATTTGAGGACAGCAGGGGTCACTAACATACACTGGTCATTCATCCTGGACAAGTAGACCTTATGAATGTTCATGATGCAGACATATTCAGATACTGCTAGGACTCTGATATTTCTATAATTATTTAATCATAATTTGAATAATGAAATATATTTGGTTTTCACAAGATGATTTAGTTATTTAGTGTCTCCTAAATTTATTTATCAGAAACCACAGAAAATTGTCAAAGACGGTATATACCCCCTTCTTAAGTACTGCTAAGTGCTGATTAATGTGGATTGCATTACCACATCATTTGATCATAAGTTATGCCTCATTATATGATCCAGAACCATAGCTATGTAAATATAGTACATCGCACTAGTGGGCAAACAATGGTGTGAGTCAAGATCAAATAGATAATGCCTTCTCTTCGTTGTCTTGGGCTACCTTTTAGATGTGCTATAATAACAAGCAGACTCTAGGCATCTGATAGACAGGACAGCTGGGCAGGCGAGTTAGCAGTTCTGGCACTATCATATTGCAGGTGCAGGAATAAAATTCTCAAATACTTGAGAACAGTTGCCTATGGGCCAGCTATGAACTTGACCTCATTTCAGATAACAGCTTTTCCTTTTCACCCACAGCACAGCTGAAGTTTAGAATAGAATTTATTTAGCTCAACTTTCAAAAAGAAATTGATTCAAAGCCTACTTTCCTAAGACTCCTTTGAAGAGAAAATGTCATGAGTGTTTTTTCTTGGTGTTTAAAAGGTTTATGAAGAACAAATTATCTGGATAGTTATTTAGTGAGTGAGAATAAAGTCCATGCTTTGTTCCTAATATAGCCTTTGTATATTTCAGATACTTTACATGCTTCGTGGAAATTTTTGCTTGGGAATTTTTTAAATTTTGATAAGATGTAGCCCTTGCATTAATGAATGATTTTATGTCTTTGATTACACCACCCATAATTTAATAGAAGTGTATTTTGTCCGGATAGTATTTTCTACTCAGGGAATGATTACATTAAATAATTTTGTCTCAAGGTAATACAAAATTTTATTGAGTGGTTACCTTTCCAAAATTAGAAATAAAATAAATAAACATTAACTATGTATTTGAGAAACCTGAATAAATTGAGTGTCGCTTAACTCTGAAGAATAGCAGTTCCTTAAAAATATTTTACCACAAAATAGGGCAAATAAGTACTGAATGATTATTAAACCAAAGACTTTACATAATTTACAGAATAAAAATAGTCATACTAGTATGAGCTACTCTGTCCAGTTCCTGATTAAACTGTATTAAATGGGCATGGCAATAGGAAAACTGATGGTTTGGTAAAACATGCCACGACTACCATGACACGGTGGAATGAAAGTAACGTTCCATTAAAAGGCATTTTCACTATCCTGTATCTTGTCTTTCCTAACCCTTAGTAAAGTACACAAAGAACACTGACTATTCCAGAAAAAAGAGTCCTCAACATCTTACTTTTTATTTCTAATTCGCATAGCATCCCTTCTTTATGCACTTGCTGAAACCTATGTCTATATACATTCACAGTGAGCCCATCTTACTTGACAGCTCCCCAAAACACACTTGTACCTTGTATCACTACACATGAATGTCTCATACTGGGTCTAATCATGCCCAAAGTGTAAGTCCTTAAGTTAGGAAAAATTAATCTAGCAAATATTTTTAGTTCCAAACTTGTGCAAAGAACTGGGCAAGGATTTGTTTATGACACTAAGGAATAACTAAGCGTAATCCTTGCTTTTAAAGAGTTGTTCAGTCAAAAAGAATGTGACACAGGTGCAGGTTATGTATCAAGTACAAACTGTTTAAAGAAGTAATGGGATGGGGTTAGGGAAGATCATGATTCTGAGATGTCATAATAAAGAATTTCCATGTGACTTGGTTCTGAGTGGCTGGATAGGGCTGCCAGACAGGAGTTGACATCGAGGTGAAGGGATAATCATTTCAAAGACAGAAAACAATATGATCAAAACTATGAAATTAGAAAAGAGTAGGATCAATATATATAAAAATAGGGGAGCATTTGTGATTGGGAGTCTCTACTTCTCATATCTTTCTCCTCATCCTATTCATTCTTCAAAACTTTGCTTATAAATACCTCCTCAAAGAAAGACACCATCAAGCCAAACAAATATTTCTATCATAATATATTTCTGGTATACATGGTGTCATATTACAGTCTACCCGAGAACATATTTTATTTAGTAATTAAAATGCAAATATCAAAAGGACAGATGTTACTTAATCCTCCCTTTTCACCCACAGCACATGAACCTATAATATGTATCATGAACCTATAATCCAGTGCATAGTACTTTGTAAATATTTGTTGAACAAATAAATCATTGAATGCTCAAATAGTTAATATTAGGATGCATTTTCATGTGCACCCTCTCATTTAGTTCTTATTGCATTTTTTGAGAAGTGTAAGATAGGTTTTGTATGTCATATTCAGTCTTTTGGAAAACACTTTGTTCAAAATAAGTCTCTGCTCTCAAAGATAAAACAATTATTCTACATCCAAATGAAATGGCTTGTATAAGCATGGTTGTTGATGACTGGGTGTATCAGTGAAAAAATAAAACACTGACCTTCATATTGGAAATTTTACTTCTAAATCACAAAGCTCCATGTTGAGGCCATGTTAAAGTTTTCTTATGCATCTATTCCGTATCTGAAATGCTGAATGTTGAAACACCTCTTTTATCCAATACCACCTATAAGACTATAATAAAAGTAATTAATGTCAAGAATAACAAAACTAGGACACAATGTCTTGAAAATATATGTGTACTTAGAATTTTATGTAAAAGTGTTAATAGCGAATTTCTTCTTTGCCCAGCTGAATACAACCCTTTCTTTCTCAAGTCTAAACAGATAGTTAAGTTTTCTGTAATGTCAATGCCTTTTACTATTAACTGCAAGGATTAGGGACATTGTTTCTCCTTAGAGTTAGAGCGAATTGAACCTCATTGATGACTCAACCCCCTAAATTTTACTTATTTTTTTGCCTTTAATTTTTAATCTTGCCCTTTTTGCTTTAATTTTTAATTATATAATACAGTTTACTAATGTACTCTAATATTGAAGTATTTGACCAATACAGAAATAGTAAATTTTCTTTTTAATCACTACTTTATTCCAATTTAGTCTCTTCTATAGCTATTAATATAAACATTAAACATTAATGTATTTTTTTCTGTGTATCAACCCAGATTTTTAAAAAATGTTTTACATGTCTACATAGTACCCAAAGAAAATATGTTTATGTATGTTAGTGTATTTTACACTGATGATGTCATACTGTAGATATCACTCAACCTTTGATTGCTTTTTATTTAACATTAAGCTCTTCATATCAGTACACAAAGATCTATTATTTTTCTTTTTATTCCTGCTTAGTACTCCACAGTGTGGCTATGCCTACTTGGCATACCATTCCTGTATAATAGATATTCCCATTATTTTGATGAATGATTGATTAAATCATATGTTTACATATGCCAGATTATCATTTGAAATCTTTACCAATTTATAATCCCACTTGACAGTATATGAAAATATATTTACCTTTCACCTAACCAGCATTTGATATTATGCATCTTTTTAATGTTTTCTAATGTTATCACCTGACGTATTATTTTTTAAATTTGTGTTTTCCTAATTACTAGTAAATTTGAGAATCTTTACATATTGTATATTCTTTTTATATAGTCTTAAGTTTTACACCTTTGTTTACATTGCCAGTTTTTCTATATTATAATTTTTTTATTTCTTATAAATCAATAGCAGTATTTTATACATTCAAATATTAATGTTTCTATAAGTAGTACAACTATCTTCTCACATACTTCTATGTTCTTTGATATTTATGGAGTATTTTATCCTATCATTTTCAAAAAATGATGCAATGAAAATAATATCTTTTTCATTTTGCATTGGTATTTCATATTTAGGAAGGCTCTGAAAGTCCTGAGGCCTAGTCCCAGTTCTATAGTCTTAATGATTTTTTAAATATGTTTAGGATTTATTCAATTTGAAACTTATTTTTTAAAATATGTTCAATTAATGATCTAATCTCTTTTTTCTCAAAAGAAAATTTACTACTAATGACCTTATAATTAGTGTCTTAACTGTAGAAAGTTGATAATGAAATATTCCTCATTGTAGCAATTTGGTTTTTGCCTTGAGTTCTATTTTGGATGATAACTGTTGTCTATTTCTCACACAGACACACACTCACAATCCCCCTCCTTTTCCAAACTTCCTATGTAAAGAATTTTTGTTGTGTTTGTTTTTAATATGTCTTTGGAAACAACAGTGATGGTTTTCAGACCGTTCTAGGAAGCTAACAACAGGTTGTCATTCTAATATATTGTGACATTCATCTGCTCAGACTTAATCTTTCATTTTGTATTATGTGTTATATTAATAAGCAGATTAAGTTTTCTAAAATTTTAACACAAAACATAGACCCACATTTTCTCTCTGTCCTACAGTTACCTCCCCAAAATAAGATGAGAATATTACTGCTCTTTTACCTGTATTCTCCTTCTTCTCAAATGCTCTAAACTGTGCTCAGCTCCAGAAACCACCTTATTATTTAGATCTTCTGGTATTTTACTTTAAGATTGCTATTAAATTTCAATTTGTTAATATAATAAATAAAAGTATGTTTTAGAACAGTTATTTTTAAATGAAACTTAAGAGTATTTGTACAGAATTACTTCTTCTATACTTATGCCACATTACCTGGTTTCGTTTTTTCATTTTGCTAAAGTATGTCCTTTAGAAAAAGTGAGAAGTAACATTTTTTTCTCAGAAAATTTGCTGTATTTCATCTAATATTAACAGTGAGGTATATGATGTTAATCTAATTCTCATATATATATATATATATATATATACACACACACATATAAAACATTCACTCCTAAACCCTTCCAATAGGGTAAGGAATGAATATATATATATTCATTCCTGTGTATAATATATATACACACACACACACACACACACACATACACATATTCTCATTTTATTTTGGGGAGGTAACTCTAGGATAGAGAGTTAAGTTGTAGGTTTAAGTTTTGTGTTAAAATTTTGGAAAACTTAATCTGCTTATTAGTATAACGCATAGAATAAGATGAAAGAGTAAGTCTGAGCAGATGAATAGTCACAATATATTAGAATGACAGCCTATTGTTAGCTTCCTAAAACAGGCTATATATATATATATTCACTGGAAGGGGTTAGAAGGGAATGTTTAATACTTAATACTCTAAAATTTACTCCAATCTATGTCCAAAGGTGAACTTCTTTTAAATTTATTCTATTCAGTGCTTGCTAGATCCTTTCAATCTAAGAATGTTGGTTTTTTCTCATACTTTAAGAAGTTTTCATTATTATTTTTTAAAGTTTCCCTTTTCATTCTTTTGGTTATTTTAAGTACCTTCTTTTTGACAAATAATGATTTCTATCTATTATTCTGTGATTTAAATTTCCTTTCATTTTTCTCATCTCACCTCACTATTTCAGCTTACTAATTTGTTCCTAAGCTCTTTCTTTTACAATTCCTTTGAGCTTTTAAAATCAGGCTGCATAATGTTTTGTCAGGCTTAATGTTTGCCTCATTCCAGCAGGTTGGTATATTTTAGTGACTAGCTTCTCCAAGTGTGTCACACCCTGCTGTCAATAACTATATCATTACACTACTGAATTCTGTTTCACAAACTTGAATTTTTTGATTGCACTACCCTGTATTCCAATAAGAACAGCATATACAGGCAGAGTCTAAAAGGAAAGTGAGACAATCAGGCTCACATTACGTGAATTATATCTCATATTCAAATTTTAATCCCATTCAGTTCAATGATGACCCTCTGATAAATCTAGATGGTTGTGCAAATTTTTCAGAAATGTGTGGAAAGACAGTGTGTGAAAAAAGTGTTATGAAATTCAAAATGCAGGTGACAGCAAGTGACAGACATTGGAAAGAATATTTGATTGTACTTCAGCTTATGGTGATATTGATTTCATGCTCTGATAGACCCTAAAGAACAAGGCAGTGTAATGGTATTTTATTTCCATTTAACATTATGGGCATGATACATGTCAAGGTACTTCTGCTTTTAATGCTTTATTTTAAAGAAAGGTGAATTGAAGATTTAGAAAAAAATCGCACAGATAAATCATTTTTGGTTGAAGTGCATGATTGCTTCTCCAAAGAAGTGCTATATAAATTCACTATCATTATTACTAAAAATACTTCATAAAATAACTTCCCAATCAACTTGATGTAAATTTAAAAAGTGAATATGGACAATGATAAAGATATGTAGGCATAAAGTAACAATATTATTATAAAGCCTAGATATTGTGGAGCTCTTTACACTAACAGAAGTATGAACAAAATACTTATTTAGGCTCCCATGCTCTGGGCACTGCAGGTGAGTGAGGAGGGAAAGTCTAGTGTCTACAGAAAGAGACAGACATTATTCAGATAATCACATCAAAAAAGACACACAAAATGGGACTGAGAAGAATGTCACATAGGAAAGAACCATTGCATATGAGAGTTTTTAACTAGAGAACCTAAACACACTGGAGCACCACAGCAAGCGTTCCTGCGAAAATGTATTTGAGCCAGTATTGAGGGAATTCATAAAATATAGGCAGGGAGGGAGAGGTTGATGAGCATGCGCAAGACAAGGTGCGGCATGCATACGCTCCCTGTGGCAGACGAAGATGAAAGCAAACCTGAGACACTGAAACATCAATAGAAAGTAGCACAAAAGGAGACTGGGAGCCAGGCAAGTGTTCTGTACTCTAAGTACTTTAGCCTTTTTTCTGAAAACAAGGGGAAATCAATTAGGTAATTTCAAAAATTTGGTGGGGGACATGGCAGTGTCAGAAATGTGTCCTGAGACAGAGTTACAGTCTGAAGAGCAGATCTAAAAGGAGCCAGAGTGGACTCTAGGAGATTTAACCAGGGCATGGTTGCAGTAGTCTAGGTGGGAGAAAATAGTAGCTTGAACTAGGGTGCTAGTGGCAGAGAAGTAGACAAACAAGGCATGTAATGATGACATAAGTGTTTAGAATTTGATGATAAATAAGTGTGTGAGGAGAGAGAAGCCAGTAGCCAGTGTTGATGAAATTTCCTAAGTTTTGGACTTGTATGCCCAGATGGAATATGGTGAAACTTATCAAGACATGGCATGTTAGATTAAAAGAAAGGAATGATGCTGGATTATTGCCTTTTTATTTATTTTAGGAGAAAAGTATTTGTAATATCAGTTTAGTCTTAGGCATATCAAATTTAAGACGAGATAGAAGTATTCAAGGGTAGTTGAAGTTTGGGATATATATGTGTGTATACACACACACATACACACACATACAGGGCTCCGAAGAAAGAGATCTGGTCTGGTTATATACATTGATGAGTTGAATTATTATTGTATGGATGATAAATAATAGTACAGAAAAAGATGAAATCACCTCAGAAGAGAGAAAAAAATGAGAAGAATGAAAGAAAGAGCCCCAGGGAACTCCATTTATTGCCTAGATCTATGATAATGACTCTTTTGAGACTGAGATGGTTGACTTAGGAAGCAGAGGACAAATAGGAAAAGTATGGTGTCATGGATGGTAATGGAAGAGAGTGTGTTGTGAAGGAAGAAATAATAAAATCAAATATTGGTAAGAGGTCAAATTTCAGAAGAAGATTTTAAAATACTCTTTCAATATACAGACATAAAGATTATTATTCTCTTTAGCATGTGCTGTTTTGATAAAATGCTGAAGGCATTTATAAAAAATTGAGTAAAGAATATTTTGATTAATACTCCAAACACACTTCATATCAAATTTTATTTCCTCCCATTTGATTGTTGCAGAACAAAGATTTAAAGTTATATCTGGCTCGGGTTTCTATACCTAGTGTCCAAATCATTTTTTGAATCCACAGTCTTTCATTCAATGTATTCCACATACAAACTTCCTACACAAGCAATAAAGATGGATTTTAAAAATTAGAAAAAATAAAACAAACACAATGGGGAAAATGACTCATGTTTCTATGTTGACTGTGGGTCGCAGAGGACTAACCCACAATCAATGTAGAAATATGATTAGTATTTTTTACCTTCTTCTCTATACATCTTTTATATTGTTTCTTCACCTGGTTACTTCTAAATGGAACTAAGTTCTACCATTCTTCTACTGGTCATTAGACCAAGGAAAACCAACTCTTTCAACTGCAATCTCCAAGTTTCCTGAAGAAGGAAGAACATTGAAGAGAGCAATTGAGACACTTCCTTACTGGGAGAATTATTAGTGACAACAACAAAATGAAATCAAGCTGATAATCTTTTAAGAGGAGGAAATAGTTACCTGAAAACACATAAACTTACAAAAAGTATAACTCTCCTTTTGAGAAGACCTCAGCTAACTCAGTATTTTTTTCATGTTTTGTAGTTCACCAAATTCCAGCCAGTTTCCCTGCTGAAAACAGCATTTATGCAGACCTCAACTATGTTAGGTACATTCTGCCTATCACAATTAATATAGATAATAATAGAAATATGTAAAAATTACTTGTGTCTTTTTATGGCCCCATAACAAATATGTGCTTATGAGAAATACTATTTGCTGAATAAGCAAACTTCCAACATATACACCAATAATACTATTGTAGAAAAAATCTGTATGCTGCATTTCAATTAAAATACCTTGGGGATAAATGGTGTTTCATATTGCACAAAGTATTGTCATATATATTTTAATGAGTAACATTTGTCCAGTAATTTGTGATGGGCTTTCACATTGTCCAGTTTAAGCCTTATAACATCTGCATGTAGTCAATATTAGTCTCCTTATTTTGCCAATAAAGAAATTGTGACTTGAAATTGTTAAACAATTTGCTGCTTTAATTCAGTTAGTAAAAAATCAGAGGTGTAACATGACTAGAATACAAATTTGGAGAAATTTTCACATGCGATAACTGCCTGGAGAACTCTTGCTTATCTTAATTATTTCATCATATTTGGTTTATTTTTTCAACATTTTTCAAGATTTAGTTAAATGAGAGTAGATTTTTCATTTTTTCTTATGCAATTCCCTAAATAACCAAGGGAATTCATATATTTATTGTCATATGCTACCAAATCCACTTTATGCAACAGATATTGCTAATTTTATAATCACCATATACTTAACACATCACTCTCATAGTTCAGGATCCAGGTTGTAAATTTCTTCTCAGGCAAATTCTACATATGCATCGATAGAAAATAAACATACTGGAAAGCATCCAATATTTTTAAAATTCAAAATAAATACAGTCCTGGTTTTCACTGATATTTGCAGTTAACAGATAATATATAACCATGAAACTCAAAGATTATACTGTTGTACAAGAATAATTTAATTCTAATATAAATGATTTTTAACATGAAATGCTTGATAAGAAGTAAAGACCAGAAAGATAAGAATAAATGTACATCACTGAATGGGGTTTCAAAGACAAAAAATGTTCTTACAATTTCACAATGTGGAGAAACAACTTTTAAGAGCATATTTAATCAAATTAGCACTAAAAAGATAAGAATAAATGTACATCATTGAATGGGTTTTCAAAGACTAAAATGTCATTACAATTTCACAATGTGGAGGAACAACTTTTAAGAGCATATATAATCAAATTCTGGTTTCTATGAAGTTTCTGAAGTTCATTGTAGTAATTGGGATAAATATATTGTTTCAACCTATGATAAACACCATAAGATTGTAACGACTGTCTTGGTAGAGATTCTCTTCCTTGCTGTCTAGCATGCAGTAAGTAGTCATGTTGTAAGTAAGTAGTCAGTAAGTCCCTGTGGCAAGGTAGTGAAAGTGGCCTCTCTGGTCAACAACCAGTCAGAAACTAAGAGCAGCCCCTGGCTGACAGCCAAGAAAGAGCTGAGACCTCACCCTCATAGCCCATAAGGAATTGGATTCCACAACAACCATGTAAGTTTGGAAGCAGTTGATCTTTGAGATAAGACTGTGGCCACACTGGTACCTCAACTGCTGCTTTCAGAGGAAACTCTGAAGCCACGCCCAGACTCCTGATCTAAAGAAACTGCAAGATCACAAACATATGTTATTTTAAGCCACTAAGTTTGTGGTAATTTCTTACATATTAACAGATAATTAATAGTAATAGATAATAAACAAAGAATGAGTATTTAGAAGATAATATTATAATGGTGTGAGTGGAAGAAAAGCATTGAGGTCCTTAGGAGCTCCTTTGATATCTGCAGTGCTGGGCAATAAATGCATCGCATCTTCTCTACTTTAGAATTTACAGTTGAGGAAGTCACATATATTTCATATAGGCAACAGACAACTGAATTGTCGATCTGGTTTCTGAGTAAGTTTGGATGTTTGAGATGAGTATCAATATGTTTTACTTAGGAGTAAATTTGGTTGCATATACAAAACATACCAAATGACTTTGCTCCAACACAAAGGCTAATACTTATAGAAACAAATCCAGATACAGACACTTAAGGACTGGTTCCTGGGCTTCGTTTTAAGTAACCACCACTTACAACAGCCCCTCACGGTCAAAGATGACTGCTTAAGCTCAAGGCAGCAAGTGGGAGAAATAAGGGGAGGAGGAGAATTAGTGGAAGTCACAGACAGTACTTTTTCCTACATTTAATAGGGCAAAACTTACCTATATAACTATAACTAGCTTCCAGAAAGCCATAGAAATCTATTATCGTAATAGGCTTCGTTTTTATCCTAAATAATATTATAGTCTTCTTACTAAGAAAGAAAAGGAGGCTGGGCTGTAAGGAGTCAATTAGTCATCTTAACCACATTACTTAATTTTTAAAATTATTAAATCTTGAACAATGGTTAAAAATTAGGTATAAAATTAGGTTACATAGATAAGCATTCCCGAATTATATTTATAGTTATCTAACCCTAGCCTGAATTAATGATAAAGCAAGATAAGTGCAAGTGACAGCATTTAATTTATGATAATTGTATTATAATAATTCATAACCATACTCAAACTTCTGCTTTTAAGCTGTTAGGCATGCAAAAACACTGTTATAATGCCAAATAAAATCAATACCAACGACTCAAGATTTATAGATGTGTTGCAGATAACTTGGTATGAGAAAAGGTAGATTATACTTTCAAAATATAAACATGACTTTAATGTGAGAAATTTTAAATAAATTATCATTAATAACTGAGTCTATTACTTCACTATTCTTTCTATTTTTGAACTTGTTGAATTTCAACAACAAAAACAGGGAAAAAAGTAGAATGTACCTGATAAAAATGCAGATAGATAGGAATGTTGTTCCAGGAGAATAAATTCAAATTATTGAATAAATGACTCTTCATTGAATATTTTATTTATCTCTAAAAGATATTCTGTTACATTCTATTACTGTTTTAGATGTCAATAGTCTTCAAACATAAATATCATTATATAGAGCCATTCTATTTCTAGGTATTTATTTTATTGGGTGCAAAGTATGATATTTTATCATTGTAGCATGCATATATAGCATAAAAATAACAACAAGGGAGATGTTCAGCTATAGAGAATTAATAACTACTTTCTGGTGTAGATATATAATAAACTTCATTCAGACTTTAAAGATGAGGTGGAAAAATAATTAAGTTTTTTTTCAGCATTTATTATTAGTTTAAATGTATTTATCAAGTACTTCTGCTATAGAATATCTTCAGGAAAATCTCCTGTAATGAAACTTAAAACACTCAATGTCTAACATTTAAATATAACAGCATATAAACCTCTAAGTGGAGCTGCTAATGCATGACCACTTCTCCAGCATGTGTCGCTCCGATATACTGCGAAGGAAATAGTCATTGGCGAAGAGTTAGTAGTAAATACAAATATCTCTGATTAAATGTAAATCACTTATTTATATAATAACTGTAATAAGTCCAATGATGAAAAATATTAGTTACAGTATAAAAGAGTTTAACAAGGAAACTAATGTATTTCGAGGCTAACATTTCAGCTGAGACCTGAAGAAGCGGTAAAAACTTGCCGGTTGAAATTTAGAAGGAAGAATAGTCCAGGCTAAGGAAGCACCATGTGGAAAGGCCTGAGTCATGGAGCCAGAGCATTTTGTTACAATGGTGTGAGCTCTATGATCCAATTCTATAAAATTATACAGATAAGTATTTGAGAGGATATTAGCACCCTGAGTGGTAGGCTTATTAACTTTTCTATACAGGTATTTGACTTGCATTTCAATGAATCTATATTGCTTTAGTAATGATAGAAAGCACTTTTGGGGTGTTAAGAAAAGGCATTCAACATTTATATGGACTATATGTAGCCCCTATATGCTCTCATGGCCTTATGCTTCCTTCCGGAATAACATTTATCAACCATGTTAAGATGAACATTGTAGTCACGTGTTACCAAGAGGAGACTGTGACATCCCTGAGGACAGGAACCATGTACTCACCTGCAGAACTGCCATACTCACTGTAACTTACACCATCATTTTTTGTACTTGTCCCTGGGCTCAGATTTTCAAGGTTGAATCCCAGGTCTATGATTTACTAGCTGCATGTCTTTGCATAGATTACACAATCTCTATAAGGCCTTTTTTCCTCCTGTGTAAAATGGAGATAATATTAAAACCTATAGTGTCGATATGTTTTGAGAGTTAAATAAGATGAGGTAAATAAAGTGCTTAGCAGAATGACTGACACATATTAAATGGTCAATAAATATTTTCAACCATCGCAACTGGTCACCATCATCATCTACAATTTAAAAAATTCTCTTCAACAGTCTCTAAAAGGATACACAGAAGTTCTACTACTATTGCTACTAAGCCACTAAAGTTTTATGGTCATAATTCTTTTGTTAGATTTCTATATTTGTGTTGCAGGAAGTAAGGGATCCCGAATGGAGGGACCGACTGAAGCTGCGGCAGAAGAACATAAATTGTGATGATTTCATGGACATTTGTTAGTTCCCCAAATTAATACTTTTATAATTTCTTACGCCTGTCTTTACCGCAATCTCTGAACATAGATTGTGAAGATTTCATGGACACTTATCACTTCCCCAATCAATGCTCTTGTGATTTCCTATGCCTGTCTTTACTTTAATCTCTTAATCCCATCATCTTCGTAAACTGAGGATAAATGTCGCCTCAGGACCCTGTGATGATTGCGTTAACTGCACAAACTGTTTGTAGAGCATGTGTATTTGAACAATATGAAATCTGGGCACCTTAAGAACAGGATAATAGCGATTTTCAGGGAACAAGGGAGATAACCTTAAAGTCTGGCTGCCTGTGGGCCAGAGAACTTTCTTTGGTTCTCTTCTTTCAAAAGCAAATAGGAGAAATATCATTGAGTTCTTTTTCTCAGCAAGGAAAATCCCTGAGAAAGAGAATGCTTTCCTAGGGGGAGGTCTCTGAAATGGCTGCTCTGGGAATGTCTGTCTTTTATGGCTGCAGATAAGGGATGAAATAAGCCCTGGTCTCCTGTAGCTCTCCCAGGCCTATTAGGGTGAGAAAATTCTCTCCTAATAAATTTTGGTCAGACCGGTTGTCTGCTCTCAAATCCTGTCACCTGATAAGATGTTATCAATGACAATGCATGCCCAAAACTTCATTAGCAATTTTAATTTCACCCCGGTCCTGTGATCTCGCTGTGCCTCAATTTGCCTTGTGATATTTTATTACCTTGTGAAGCACGTGATCTCTGTGACCCACACCCTATTTGTACACTCCCTCCCCTTTTGAAAATCACTAAAAACTTGCTGGTTTTGTGGCTTGGGGGGCATCATAGAACCTGCCAACATGTGATGTCTCCCCCGGACACCCAGCTTTAATATTTCTCTCTTTTGTAGTCTTTCCCTTTATTTCTCAGACCAGCTGACACTGAGGGAAAATAGAAAAGGGCTGAATCTCCCGCGATATATTTATTTACAAAACTGAGCACATATTCTCCACCAAGGAACTTCAAATTTAGTAGATTATAATCATTCTAGAATTGTTACAGCATAGAGAAAATTGGGCTAGGAAAGAGGAGATAATAAAGGGGGTAATAAAGAGTGGTATGAAGAAAACAAAACATTCTATGCATCAAATTCTGTACTCTCTACTGTCAGGCCTCTGAGCCCAAGCCAAGCCATTGCATCCACTGTGACTTGCTCCTATATGCCCAGATGGCCTGAAGTAACTGAAGAATCACAAAAGAAGTGCAAATGCCCTGCCTCACCTTAACTGATGAGATTCCACCACAAAAGAAGTGAAAATGGCCAGTCCTTGCCTTAAGTGATGACATTATCTTGTGAAATTCCTTTTCCTGGCTCATCCTGGCTCAAAAACCTCCCCCACTGAGCACTTTGTGACCCCCACTCCTGCCCGCCAGAGAACAACCCCCCTTTGACTGTAATTTTCCTTTACCTACCCAAATCCTATAAAACGGCCCCACCCTTATCTCCCTTCACTGACTCTCTTTTCAGACTCAGCCCGCCTGCACCCAGGTGAAATAAACAGCCATGTTGCTCACACAAAGCCTGTTTGGTGGTCTCTTCACACGGACGTGCGTGACATCTACCTTACTTAGCTTTTATTTATTTATTTAAATTATAAACACTGTGTTTGGAAAATGTAAAAATTTCAAATATATAAATAGGAAAATTCAAATTATCTTTACTTGTAAGTCAAGTTTCTCACAATATTTTAGTATACTCCATTCCAATATTTTGTTGAATAAAAGAATGAGAGCATAAGTGAAAGATAAGTTTGGTAGAAATTTTATGGAGCCTCAATCTCTCTTCAGAATCATAATTTATAAAAAGAAAAATTAGAGATAGTACACACTATTCAAGAATTATTTAGTACTTTAAAAACATAAAAAGTTGTAACAAAAATTTACACAATCTGAATGGATAATTAACAAGAAAACACATTTCAGTGGAAAACAAAATTACTACAAATTATGCTTCTTCACTAGTTATTAAAAAATTTAAACGTTATAAATTTGACTATTGTGAAAGATATATTTTAGTAAGTTTCTGAGTTGTCAAATGCCTGTTAGTACTGGTGATGTAGAGAGTAAACAGTAAACATATGTTGATTGGATGAGTGAGCAAATGATGGGAATGTAAATTGGCAGTAATTTTTAGAAAGAAAATTTGGCAATAACTTTCAAGAACTGAGCATTCTTCAGACCGTTGGACCCAGCAATTTACTATTGTATTTACATTTCAATTTAGGAATGATGTACACACAAACACACACAGAAAATCACGTCTATTATAAATGTACAAATCATTGAATTATCATTGAACACACTTGTGTAACTACTTCCCAGATCAAGAAATGAAACATTACGAACATCTTGGAATCCTTATTCATGCTCTTTACAGTCGCAGCCTGATCAGTCTTCCCAAGTGTAAACATCATTCTTACACCAATGGCCAAAAAAGCATCTCAGATGGTCACAGAGTTAGTAAGTGCTAAAAGCTGAAATTTGTCTATGGCTGAAATCCATATTCTTTCCATGATGTCATCCTCTTTTATGTGTGTTGGGGTTCTTTAATGTGCAAAATTGTGTCACAATAGAATATGTAAAATGTGCTTGATATTATAAGTAAATAATTGGTATCTGGAATTGGGTTTTTGATATTGTTCAGTGAATGAATACATGGATCACAAGTCAATAAATATTGAGCATCTCCTAATCAGACATGATTTCAGACGCAGTATATAAAATGGTGAAGGAAAGAGGCAAGGCATCACCCTCAGAAAACTTGCATTTTACTAGGCACAGGAAGAAAATGAACACATAGTAAATAAAAGGTAACATCAGTGTTTGCTGAAAGTCTATAAAGGAAGCAAACATGGTTATGTGATGGGAAGTAATGAAGAGAATCAGTGGAGACGGGTGGTAAACAGGCTATTCAGGCGAAGGTGCTAAGTCAGAAAAAGCCTCTGTGTTTTCTTTTACAGAACAGAGCTGTGCACCTGGAGCCCAGCAAGCAAAAAACAGAAGATGCAGGAGGGTCAGGGCGACTGGAACCGGCCATGCAAAGACTTACAACACTTGGACAGTTGCCTGGATTTAATTCTATGGTTTTATTTAGCAATGCATAATCTGATATTTGCCTATAGAAGATCACTCTTTCTGCTGTGTAAAGAGCGGACCATAGCCAATTGAGACTGAAAGCAAGAAACCCAGGGAGGAGGATGTTACTGTGGCCTAGGCAAAACATGTAGTGACTAGACCTGAGAAGGGTGGTCCTGGAGGTGGCAAGTTCAGTGTGGAAGATAGGGCTAACAGCCTGGCTGATGGGTTGGGAGGAATTAAGGATGCTTTCAAGGGTCTGGGCTAGAGCAAGTGTATGCATCCCTCTCTGGGCAACATTGTCATCTAGGGAAATTTACATGATCATGAGAAGTGCCGCAAAAGATGAAAGCTACAATCTTCAAATAAAAGCTATAATTCTATTCTTTAAACATTAGGCAGTCATTGAGCTTTTTCCGTGGACAGCATGACTCGTATTCATATTAATGCTGATGTGCATTTTTAAGTGAAAGAGTTTAAAAACAGCACGGAGAGTGTCTCACAGGTGTAAATGCCACTCAATATGTGTGTGTGAGAGAGAGTGGAATAGAGATGTTGTAAAGGCTGTGTGTTTGGGGGCAAGGCAAGGTTCCTAGAAGCAGCTGGCCTAGAAATATCAACAGTGATTTCAGGGATTTGGAAGTTTGGGCCTAATTTGAAAACAGTTTTTTGGATGAAATTATTTATGAATTGATTTACAGTGAAGCAAAAGTATAATTTAGTTTCACCACAGTATGACTAATATTTGAGGTCTTATTCTAAATTTAAGAATAATAGTTATAGTCTAGAATCTAAACCATAGTTTGATGAAAGCTTTCATTTATATAAAAATTGAGGAGTGAGATTGTAGACTACCCTTTGTGATTATTTTAAGTTTTCTCAAGATGTTGCCATTTCAAAAGGTTGTTGAAAACAGCATGAACAGGAAAACAGCTTAAGGACACCGGTACCTGATACAGTCAAAGATCAGGGTATTTTTAAAACTGAAATAAATGTTGAGGAAGTAGATAAAGTTTATTTTCAGTAGTACTCAGATCTGACACCAAATAATAATATTTGCCAGAAAATAATTCAAACAAAGGATTTATTGGGAAACAACCTAATACCAAATTTGATTCAATTTAACCATAAGAACTATTTTAAACATAATTTAGTCCAAGACACTTTTCACAAATATAGAGTTACAGTAAGATTCTATTTTTCAGAATAAGTTATTAATCTTGCTGAAAGTAAATAGTTGCAGCAAGGTATTCTCTTAGACTACTTGAGTCCCTTTTTATTCCCAAGACCAACATTATTGTCTGACTTTATCGATCCAGCAAAACAATCAGCTTTTCCTAAATTTTTCAAACTTTTCACTAAGTCAAATTGACCCTTTAGTTCACTAAAACATTCACTCTTTCTTGCGCTGAGAAAGTCACAGACCAAATTTAGCCAAAGATAGTATCTCAAATAACTGACAAATATTTGCCCCTCCTCATTTAATAAATTCAATGGAATTAAAAACAAAACAAAACAAAAACAAAAAACAAACAAAAAACTAAATTGCAAATGCTATTGCATTGCAGAAAACATGAGTATCCTGCAAGAAGTCAAATAGAAATCCTTTGAAAATGACTAATCAAAAAAAAAAAAAGCGTTGGAGGACCTGCACAAGGTTCCTAAGAATGTTGATTTTCTTCTGCTAGTTTTGAGGTTAAGCCTCATCTGTCTAATGTGACAGAGAATGGCTACTAATTATCACAAACCTCACAGTGCTGGTGCTAAAAGCCAATTTAATTAGCATTTTTATCTGCCCACTTGGACCTTTATTATTCTAGAAAAAAATTTGAAGCAGCAGTGAATTCTAGAAGCTTGAAAAGAAATGCTTTTATTCATTCTGCATATCAGTAAATTGTTCTTCTAGCTCTTGGTTGTTTATCTTCTAAATGTATATCCAACATCCAACATAGCAATTTATTCAAAATAAAGATTTCTTTTTGTTTATTTGGTTTTATTTCATTTTTATTTTTTTAAAATACAGAAGACCAAGTAAAATAAAACCATATAAAAGCCTAGATTCACTTTAGGCATGTTTTAGGCGAATGTCTAGAATTAGCTTAATAGAGAAACAAAGAATTTGGCCTGAAATATAGGTCATGGATTCTAAGTAGAACCTTTTGTGGTGTTATTTCAGGTGGGACAAGAAAGCATCATCTGGTGGTTTTCTTTCCATATAACTACAGTTACATCAGTGACTGTCCATAATCAGCACCAAGGAATTGCTTCTCTGGATTATTTTCAAATAAAATGACTTCTGTTCCATTTTCTCTACCAATACCCTTTCTCTGATTTCACTCACTCCTTTGCGCTAGCTACCATTTCCATATAAAAGGCTGTTAATACGCAATTTTAGGTTTAGTGTTTCACACACATTACCAATTCCATAGACACAACTACCTAAAAGGCTTAATATAAAATTTTACTAAAACTCAGCACGTATTATTTTGAACTCATTTCCCCAAAGTCAATTTCTTTATCATCTACCTCATTCTGGCAGACCACCATTTTTTCTGGAACCTAAGCTTGATACAGAAATGTGATCTTTCTTTTCTCTTTTAAAAAAAAAATGTACAAAAGTGCTTATTTCCATTACAATGAACTGAATGGTTGCCCCACCTCCAAGTTCACAGGTTGATAGCCTAATGCCCTAGGTTGTCATATTAGGAGGTGGGGCCTTTGGAAGGTGATTAAGAGATTAGGTGCTTAGTGCCCTTAGAAAAGAGGCCTCAGAGAGATTCATCACCCTTCTTTGAAATTACAGTGAGGAAAAGCATTTTCATCAGGCCCTTAATATGCTACCACCATGATCTAGTACTTGCCTGCCTTCAGAAGGGTGAGATATACATTTCTATTGCTTATAAGCCCCCCTTTCCATGATATTCTTTTAATATAAGCATGAACAAACAAACTCACCAATCTTCTAGGAAAGGTATTTATTCCCTTTTTTGAAAATCATCTTTACCATTCCATGCTTGAACCATGAGGTTCCAACCACAGGTTTCTGTTCCCTCAGCCTATGTGAGTTGAGTGCACTGGGTAGGGAAAAGTTTAGAGCTGCTCAGGTGGCTGCCAAATGGTGCAATACTCACCCTTCTACTATCTTCTACATTCTTATCAAAGAAATTACAGAAGACAAAGAAAGTCATTTGGTGACTGCCTGACACAAAAACTAGAAGGGATAATCCACCTACTAAATAACAAGAGACAATGACCATGGAGTCAGGATTCAGAAAAAAATGAAATGATACATAATCTGAAAAACCATAATTTCAAAATGCAGATTTAAAAGGCTAATTGCATAAATATGGAACAAATTCACTTAATATAAATCTGGAGTAGCACTCCTTTATAGCTTAAAGTGCTAATATATACATACTGAACAGAATGTTCGTATCAAGAGTGTTAGTGTTCCCATTAAGTTATGAATTAATTAGTTCACTCTGGAGAATTCCTGGAGCAACACTGTCCTTTTGAAGAATGTCTACAAATAAATGGCATCCAAAAGAAGATAAATTGAAAGCTCAGAGATTGGCAAGAGGGCATCATAGAGATTGGTCAAGTTAATTAGGTATGCTTATTCTGGAACCTAAGGATAATATGGAAAAGGCCTGTCAGATAGTTTTTTTAATATTTTCACAGGGTGGCCGTATTTACATGGAGGTTAAAAACAGGGGTAGATATTATAGGATAGCCTATTTTACCTCATTATTAGGCAGGTATTCTTAATATTTAAACCTTTCAAACATGAAATGGGCTGCTTTACCTTGAATAAACTTTTTGAAACGGAAGTTTGAGGCTGACAATTACATATCAGAAATGCTATAGATATGGATCTTGAAATAGTCTTGTTTCTAAGGTCCCTATATATTCATGAGATTTTTCTGAAGCATGAGCAGGAATCATTCTAATCTTCTCTATTATTCTACTTTTAGTTAATCCGTAGCTGGAACATCTATTATTCTGAGTCTATAATTAGCCCAATTATTTCATTAATGTTATTTGCCATGAAGATATTTTTTGCAGTATAGGAAAGTATAGAAAGCAGAGGAAAAAGTTATGAGTCCTTCGTATTTGTGCTTCACAGAGATGATAGTGTCAATTATGAAATCTCCATGCAATTTCATTTAATAGTTAGGGCACTACAAAATGGATGCTAATCCCAAACATGTACCTTCATTTCTCCTTTGATGTTCAATTCTGTAAGAGCAAGTGAAAGAAATCAGGCACATTCCTCAGCCCCAGGCTCAACACACACAGGCCCAGTACAAACACATCCCACCATATATCTCATTCCTCAGCCCCGGGCTCAACACAAACAGGTCCAGTACAAACACATCCCACCATATATCTCTCAACTTCCTGGGCCCAGTACAAACACATCCCACCATATATCCCTCAACTTCCTGGGCCCAGTACAAACACATCCCACCATATATCTCTTAACTTCCTGAGCCCAGTACAAACACACCTCTCAACTCAGAGACTACCATAGATCTCAACTTTAGAAAAACACCACCTGGAAAGTCCCCGATAAGGACACAGCCGTTTGTGGTTTTACTGAAAGCACGGGAACCAATAGAAAAACTGCTAAATGTGTAACTTAAAATGTAAACTAATTGTAATGCTGTAACCAAAAGAATTCCCTTGTTCCTCTGTAACTTTACGTATCCTATTCACATCGGGCTATAAAAAGCAAGCACTCGCATTGTTCGGGGCCCTCTTGTATGCTGTGGAATGGAGGGACCAAGTTTGAACTTGTAGTAAAAGATCCTTGCCGCTTGGCTTTGACTCTGGACTCTGGTGGTCTTCTTTGGGGAACAAACGGTCTGGGTATAACATCTGGGGGCTCGTCCGGGATTCCCCAAGCCCACCAGACCCCTGGTCAACGGATCTACCAGGATCGATCTGCTGATAGGTGAGCCGGCTCGTGTCTGTTTGTCTGTGTCTGTTCTGAACCTGTATCTGTGACTCGCGAGGTCTGAAACTGAAGCTGACGCAGTCCTGGCAGACGTGCTATAGGACAGCCAGCGGAGACTGGTGGGAGACGTCCCCTGGCTCTCGTCTGATCTAGATTTTTATCTGAACTGATTCTGACCCGGGCTTCTGGAGCGCGCTTGCGGCTAGATATTATTAATACGCCAGATTTCCTTTACAGGAATTCTAACCCATATTCTTTTACAAGAAGAGACTACAAATTATTACAGGATGGGTAATACCCAGAGCACTCCCCTATCTCTCCTTACAAGTAATTTCAAGGATGGTAGAGCAAGGGGCCATGATCTTAGTATGGAAATCAGGAAGAGAAAGCTAATTACTCTGTGCTGCTCCAAATGGCCTGCCTTTGATGTGGGGTGGCCACCCAAAGGGACGTTCCGACTACCTGTCATCACTAGAGTAAAGTCCAAGATTTTCCTACCTGGGTGTGCAGGCCACTTGGATCAAATCCCATATATCCTCATATGGCAGGACCTTGTTGAGAACCCGCCTCCTTGGCTGTCCTCTTTCCAATTAGCCCCTAAACCCTGTAAGGCACTGGTTGCTCAGCCTCTAAAATCCAAGCAACCGACTGCCCCCCCATCCTGTTCTACTTGATAGCTGGGACCCACTGTCCACAGAACCCCTTCCGTACCCCTCCGGGCCCCAGGCCCCAGCCCCCCGGGCTGAGCTGCGGGAAGGAGCAGGTGGACAGGAGGCGGCCGGCGCACCTAGACCCGCTGAAAGTGAAAGTAACTCTGAAGGGCCGGCGGGGCGGACACGAGGACGCACTTTGCGGGCTAGCCCCCCCCCAGCCGTCTGACTCCACAGTGGCTCTACCCCTTCGGGAAATAGGACCCCCAGATGACACGGGAATCCCCAGGCTCCAGTGCTGGCCATTCTCCACCAGTGATCTGTATAACTGGAAGACTCAGAGTGCTCGGTTTTCAGACAACCTCAAAGATTTAATGGCTTTACTGGATAGTGTCATGTTCACCCACCAGCCCACTTGGGATGATTGTCAGCAGCTCCTCCGAATCTTGTTCACAACGGAGGAGTGAGAGAGAATACAGATAGAAGCTAGAAAGCTGGTCCCGGGGGACGACGGTCAACCGACTGCCAACCCTGACCTCATAAATGCGACTTTTCCTCTGACCAGGCCGGCGTGGGACTACAACATGGCAGAAGGTAGGGGACGGCTACACCTTTATCACCAGACTCTTAATGGCAGGTCTCCGGGCAGCTGCTCGCAAGCCCACTAATTTGGCTAAAGTATACTCTGTTCTGCAGGGAAAGACAGAAAGCCCAGCTACCTACTTAGAAAGATTAATGGAAGCTTTTAGACAATACACCCCCATAGATCCAGAGGCTCCAGGAAGTCAGGCAGCTGTTGTAATGTCTTTTGTAAATCAGGCGGCCCCAGACATTAAAAGGAAACTCCAGAAATTAGAAGACTTAGAGGGAAAACAGATTCAGGACCTCCTTCAGATAGCCCAGCGGGTTTACAATAACAGAGATACTCCAGAGGAAAAGCAATTTAAGGCCACTGAAAAAATGACCAAGGTCCTGGCAGCAGTAGTACAGAAAGAGCATCTACAGCCAGAGAACACCCAACCTAGGCGGTCCCCCAGACATGATAATCTGAGCAAAGACCAATGTGCCTACTGTAAGGAAGCTGGCCACTGGGTAAGAGACTGCCCCAAAAAGAAACAACGAGGACAGGGACCCCCTAGGTCTACACCCATACTAGTCACTCAAGACGAAGACTAGGGAAGACGGGGTTTGGACCCCCTCCCCGAACCTAGGGTAACTTTGCAAGTGGAGGGGTCCCCAGTTCAGTTCTTGGTCGATACGGGAGCACAGCACTCGGTCCTAGTTAAAACTAATGGAAAATTATCCTCCAAGTCCTCATGGGTACAAGGGGCCACAGGAATTAAGAAATACCCCTGGACAACACAAAGAATAGTAAACCTCGGAGCCAGGAATGTAACCCATTCTTTCCTGGTCATCCCTGAGAGCCCCTGTCCCCTATTAGGGAGAGACCTGCTAACTAAAATGGGAGCACAGATCCATTTCCTCCCTGAGGGGCCTGTCGTGACCAACTCCCAAAATCAGCCCGTGTCTGTCCTGACTATAACCCTAGAAGATGAGTACCGGCTCCACCAGGAGCGAGCGGCCCCTGACCAGGACATAGCAACCTGGCTCCAGCAATATCCAGGAGCTTGGGCGGAAATGGGGGGCTTAGGACTGGCAAAACACCATCCTGCCTTGTTTGTGGAACTCAAGCCTGGGACAGACCCTGTTCGGGTACGCCAATACCCAAAGCCCCTAGAGGCCAAAGAAGGGATTGCACCACATATTCGCCAGCTCCTCGACCAAGGGGTCCTTCGCCCATGTCACTCGCCCTGGAACACTCCATTGTTGCTGGTACGAAAACCTAATAGTGGAGAATACAGACCTGTACAAGACTTGAGAGAAGTCAGTAAGAGGGTTATGGACATACATCCAACTGTGCCTAACCCGTACACCCTCCTGAGTACCCTAAACCCTAAACATCAATGGTACACTGTTTTAGATTTGAAAGATGCTTTCTTCAGTTTGCCTTTAGCCCCTCAGAGCCAAAAGCTCTTCGCCTTTGAGTGGACTGACCCTGAGAGGGGCATAAGTGGCCAACTGATATGGACCAGACTGCCGCAGGGATTCAAAAACTCTCCTACCCTGTTCAATGAGGCCCTCCATGAAGACCTGGGTGAGTACCGATGCAAACACCCTGAAATAACCTTACTACAGTATGTTGATGACCTCCTGATTGCTGCCGAGACCCAAGAAGCTTGTATTCAAGGGACCAAGGGTCTCTTACAAACTCTAGGGAATCTAGGCTACCGAGCCTTGGCAAAGAAAGCTCAAATCTGTAAATCAGAAGTAACATATCTGGGGTACCTGCTAAAAGGAGGGCAGCACTGGTTAACAGATGCCCGGAAGCAGACCGTTCTGCAGATCCCTAGGCCACAATCCACCCGACAAGTAAGGGAATTCCTGGGGTTGGCGGGATTTTATAGACTATGGATACCTGGGTTTGCAGAACTGGTTAAACCCATGTATCAGGCAACACGGGGGCAGCAGCCATTTAAGTGGACAGAAGAAGCCGAGTCAGCTTTCCAACAGATCAAAACCGCCCTACTCTCTGCACCTGCACTGGGACTACCTGATGTCACCAAGCCCTTCCACTTATACGTGGACGAGAGCAAGGGTGTCGCCAAGGCAGTAATGACTCAAAACTTAGGCCCCTGGCGGAGGCCGGTTGCCTACCTGTCAAAGAAATTAGACCCAGTGGCTGCCGGGTGGCCCCCTTGTCTCCAAATGATTGCGGCCACGGCCCTGATGGTACAAGATGCTGATAAACTTGTCATGGGTCAAGAATTACAGGTCGTTACCCCACATGCCATCAAGGGTGTACTCAAACAGCCACCTAATCGATGGATAAGTAACGCCCGGCTCACCCACTACCAAGGACTACTACTAAATCCCCTCAGGATAACTTTCCTGCCCCCAACAACCTTAAACCCTGCCTCGCTGCTGCCCAACCTGGACCTGGACGCCCCGTTCCATGATTGCACCGAGATACTAGCTCAGGTGCACGGAGTTCGAGAGGACCTGCAGGACCGCCCACTTCCTGACGCTGACATCATCTGGTTTACTGATGGGAGCAGCTTCATACACCAAGGCCAGAGGTACGCTGGAGCAGCAGTGACTTCAGAGACTGAGGTAATCTGGGTGGAACCCCTGCCCCCGGGGACATCGGCCCAGAAGGCCGAACTGATAGTGCTCACCCAAGCTCTCACCTTAGGGGCAGGGAAGAAACTGACAGTATACACAGACAGCCGATATGCTTTTGCTACGGCGCACATACATGGGGCCATTTACAGGGAGGGAGGGTTACTAACGGCTAAACGAAAAGAGATAAAAAACAAGCAAGAGATCCTAGCCCTGTTAACAGTCCTATGGAGACCAGAAAAATTGGCTATTGTACATTGCCCAGGGCATCAGAAACCAACCACTCCAATTGCTCAAGGCAACTTTCTGGCAGACCAAACTGCAAGGAGTGTGGCAAAGGCTCCCAGCCAACTCCTTGCACTCCAGCTCCCTGATCCGGGCCCCCGGGACTTGCCATATCTCCCTGATTATTCAGAACAAGATCTCCAGTGGATTGACAAACTTCCCCTGAAACAGATCCAGAATGGGTGGTGGACTGATACTAATGGCCAAACCATCCTACCAGAAAAATTAGGACACCAAGTGTTAGAACACATCCACCAAACCACCCACCTGGGTGCCCGGCGGATGATAGACCTGATCAGACGCTCCAAGCTCAAAATCAGACATATAGCCGAGACAGCCAGCAGCATCCTGACAAGTTGCAAAGTCTGCCAGCTTAACAACGCCTACCCCCAATCCCAGGCTGCAACGGGAACAAGGCTCAGGGGAACCAGGCCCGGTATCTACTGGGAAATAGATTTTACTGAGATAAAGCCAGGAAAATACGGGTATCGGTACTTACTTGTCTTTGTAGATACTTTTTCACGATGGACTGAAGCATTCCCAACCAAAAGGGAAACTGCTCAGGTTGTAGCAAAGAAAATCCTGGAAGATATCCTCCCCAGGTATGGCTTCCCCATCCAGATAGGGTCAGATAATGGGCCGGCCTTCATCGCTAAGGTAAGTCAGGATTTGGCTTCCATCCTTGGGGCAAATTGGAAACTACATTGCGCTTACAGGCCCCAGAGTTCAGGACAGGTAGAGAGGATGAATCGGACCTTAAAGGAGACCTTAACTAAATTGACTATGGAAACTGGCGCTAATTGTGTGGTCCTTCTCCCCTACGCTCTGTTCCGGGCCCATAATACCCCTTACAGACTGGGCCTTACCCCTTATGAAATCATGTATGGCAGACCCCCACCCCGGTCCCTAGCCTAAAAGATGATCTGCTCAAGTCTGAAACAGAAAATGTCTCTGAACTCTTATTTTCCTTACAAGCCTTGCAGAAAATTCATCAAGAAATCTGGCCCAAGCTGAAGGAACTATATGAGACCGGTCCCCCACTGACACCCCATCCGTACCAGCCGGGAGACTGGGTCATGGTTAAGCAACACCGAAAAGAGACCCTAGAACCCAGGTGGAAGGGACCACTCCAGGTACTCCTAACCACACCCACCGCCCTGAAGGTAGAAGGCATCGCGTCGTGGATCCACTACACCCACGTCAAGCCAGTGGACCCAACCTCCGACCTTCTGGGACCAATCACGGTGGCGGCTGAAGCACCGGCCACGTGGACTGTGGACAGAGCTAAGAACAACCCCTTAAAACTCACCCTGCGCCGGCAGCATAGCTCACTGCAAACATACAGTTAGGTAGTCTAGCCCTAACGTTAGTCACCCTAGTGGCCGCTGGAGAAAACACCAAACCAGCTCCTAATCCCTTTGTCTGGAGATTCTGGCTTTATGAAAACCGAACCCACCCTGGGCAACCTCATAAGCCTGGGAAACTATTAGCCAGTGCTGATTGCCCCTCCTCAGGGTGCAATAGCCCAATTCTACTAAATTTTACTGGTTTTCAAATAGCCAAACCTATGACACCAATAATATGCTTTGAGTTTGATCAGACTAAATACAATTGTAAACACTATTGGTGGCACCAAAATGCCAGCTGTCCTTATAACTATTGTAACATCCATAGATTCCGTTATTGGGGAGAGGAAGAACAGTTAGACCCTAAGTGGGCCTTCCATCATAGACGGGACAGAGACTTTTCATATACATGGATAGTTAGAGACCCCTGGAACTCCCGCTGGACCACGCCTCAACATGGGGCTGTATACTACTCCCCCTCCTCCACATGGCCTAGCAGTCACCTCTATCTGTGGCGAGGTCTAGTGCAGGTACTGCCTCTGGTCCATGGAAATATCCAATGACAAGAAAACAGACTAACACAAGACTTACGTCCTTTCTCCTGGTTAAAATTATTACAAGAAAGACTAGAACTTGCTAACCTTACAGGACTTCACAGCCTGTCTGGCTGCTTTCTGTGTGCCACTCTAGGGCGTCCACCACTAACCGCTGTCCCTCTGCCATGGGGGTCCTCTACCTCTGCCCAAGCTAACAACCTCCGAAACCTCTCATATGCCCCTATCCTTAATGTGCCCCTATACCTAAACCCCAGTCAGGAGAAGTTTCCCTAATGTTTCTCAAGAACCAATTCCAGCCTCTGCAGCATCACTGCAATGCCCCCTAATATCTCCCTACGGGCCCCGCCGGGCATATTCTTCTGGTGTAATGGAACATTATCTAAGAACCTACCTAGTCCCTCTGTTACCAACCTACTGTGTCTTCCTGTCACATTAGTTCCCCGGTTGACTCTACTTACTGCTGGCGAGTCCCTAGGGTACACCAGTAACTGGACTAGTACTGCTATTCACCCAGTCCCTAGACCGAGACCTGCACGAGCCATATTTCTCCCCCTTATTGCGGGAATCTCCCTCACCTCATCCCTCATTGCGGCCGGACTGGCGGGGGGAGCCCTAGGTCACACCCTCATAGAAAGCAACAAGTTATACCAACAATTTGCCGTTGCTATGGAGGAGTCGGCTGAGTCCCTTGGCTCCCTTCAACGACAGCTCACGTCCTTAGCTCAGGTAACCTTGCAGAACCGGAGGGCCCTAGACCTACTCACTGCTGAAAAAGGTGGTACATGTATGTTTCTAAAGGAAGACTGTTGTTTCTACATAAATGAATCAGGGCTTGTAGAGGACCGGGTCCAACAGCTACGCAAGTTGAGCACAGAAGTAAAAAAACGGCAGTTCGCTTCAGCTGCAGACCAATGGTGGAATTCCTCTGTGTTTTCCCTATTAGCCCCCTTCCTTGGACCCCTGCTGAGTTTACTATTTCTGCTTACCATAGGGCCTTGTGTTGTTAACAGAATCTTGCTGTTTGTCAGAGAAAGGTTTGATACCGTACAGCTCATGGTCCTCAGAGCCCAATACCAACCTGTAAATGCTGAAACAGAATAAGACTTATAAGACCCAAGATTGGCTCTAGAGGTACCTAAGAAAAGGGGGGAATGAAAGAAACCAGGCACATTCCTCCATATATCTCCCAACTTCCTGAGCCCAGCACAAACACAACCCACCATATATCACTCTCAACTTCCTGAGCCCAGCACAAACACATTCCTCCATATTTCTCTCAACTTTAGAAAAACACCACCTGGGAAATCTCCAATAAGGGCACAGCAGGAACCAATAAAAAATGCTAAATGTATAATGATAACCAATTGTAATGTTGTAACCAAAAGAATTCCCCTGTTCCCCTGTAACTTTACATATCCTGTTTACATCGGGCTATAAAAAGCAAGCACTCGCACTGTTCGAGGCCCTCTTTTATGCTGTGGAAGGGAGGGACCAAGTTCGAACTTGGAGTAAAAGATCCTTGCCGCTTGGCTTTGACTCTGGACTCTGGTGGTCTTCTTTGGGGAACAAACGGTCTGGGTATAACACAAGTTGAGGGCTTCACTACTCTACCTCTAAAATATTCTCACTCATCTGCTATAATAAAACCTTGTATCTATGAAGCACAGCCAAAATTATAAAGAACAGCACATTCTGTATTACATTTTTTTGGACTGTATAGCAAGAATATATTTTAAAATCTTTCTATCTCTTACGTTTCACGTTGCTGTAAAATGTCACCAATATTGATAAGGCCAGCTGCTGCTTGCAAAATTGCTTCTCCCTTTGCACTAAAGAACAAGTGTAGAAGGTTATCTTATCTAAACCATTTCATGGGCAGTAGGGTTATAAAAGCAATACAACTTTTAATGGATTTTAAATATTTATATGGATATGGTATAGAGCTTTTAAAAAAGCTATTCATAGTGAGTGTTTCTAGCTACATGTCATTTTGTAAATATCTGGTGACTGAATCTATAAGAAAACTGAGATTTTTTGCTTATTATTTAATGTTGAGTATTCATATTAGATCAAAATGATACACAAGTCCACAAAGATTCTACTGTTTAGATTAGTTTTTTTTTTTTTTTAATTTCTAGAAAAAAGATTTTTAAATACATGCATACACATACATATGCATAGCCACGATGTCTTAATCTGGTCTCTATTATAGAAGTCAAGCTATTGTTGGATTCAGTTATAATTTTTATATCATTAAGTATGCATATTATGAACACTTTCTGTAACGAGAATAAATAGAGGCTCTCTAGAGTCTGCTGTAACAAGGGAGACAGTCCTATCACTTGCATTTGACAGAGACTCAAGGAAGTCAGTGTAATGGGAAAGATTCATGGTAAATAGAGGAAAGACTTCAGTTAAAGCCTAATTGGAGATTGTTGACAAGAAGCTGGGGCCAGGCTAACTTAAACTGGGGCATTGTATGTGATTGGTTTGGGGAATATATTTGGTTTTCTCTGGTTGATCCTTAGAAGCCAGGAGACAAAATAGGCAAGCTGGCAGGCATTGAACAAATGCTAACTGTTTGGGGCAGATGTATGCAGAGGTGATATTTCAGCTTCCAGTTCTGGTTGCTGCAAAGGTTGTGTATCAGAACAGGTTCTGTTTTCATAGATGATCCGGCCATTGTCCATTTGTACAATAAGCCTCTCAATATTATATCTAAAATAATAAAACTATATCTTAGTTGATATTATTTTGCCTACTAGGCACCCTAAAAATATCTCTCTATATTGTTGGGAGACAATTCTCCATGGATCTTACTGCATATATTTTGCTCCAGACCACTTTTCAAGGATTTTTGTACAGGGAATAGCTTTGGGAGATAGAGATAGTGGCTCCTTCTTGAGAAAAATGCATGTGTGTTTACTGCACAGTATAACAAAGGTAATGTGTCCCTCTAGGGAAAAGCTTCAGCAGACTTGCTTTATGAAATATTCCAGTAGCCTAAGCTTGTTTGTATCAACTATGATGCAAAATGACTGTGTAAGCAATGTCCATCTGGGTGATTCCATATTCCCTTCTCAGACATAGAGGCAAAGGAAACTAAAACAACAGCGAGCATACACTATTTTGCTGTTCTGTAAAAAAAAGTCCTTTGTCTCTGACCCAGGAATATCATGTTTTCTACCAACATCCTGTGGGGAAAAGAAAGAAAGATCAGACTGTTACTGTGTCTATATAGAAAGAAGTAGACATAAGAGACTCCATTTTGTTCTGTATTTGAGATGCCATTAATCTGTGATCCTACCCCCAACCTTGTCCTTGTAAGAGACATGTGCTGTGGTGACTCAAGGCTTAATGGATTTTGGGCTGTGCAGGATGTGTCTTTGTTAAACAAGTGCCTGAAGGCAGCTTGCTGGTTAAAAGTCATCACCATTCTCTTAATCTCAAGTACCCAGAGACACGTACACGGCCAAAGGTCGCAGGGACCTCTGCCTAGGAAAGCTAAGTATTGTCCAAGGTTTCTCCCCATGTGATAGTCTGAAATATGGCCTCATGGGAAGAGAAGGACCTGATCGTCCCCGAGCCCGACACCCGTGAAGGGTCTGTGCTGAGGAGGACTAGTACAAGAGGAAAGAAGGCCTTTTGGCGGATGTTGGCAGTTAAGATAGAGAAAAGCATCTGTCTCCTGCCCGTCCCTGGGCAATGGAACATCTTGGTGTGAGACCTGATTGTATGCTCTGTTTACTGAGAAAGGAGAAAACTGCCTTAGGGCAAAAGGTGGGACTTGCTGGAAAAATGCTGCTAAAAGGTTTATGGAGATGTTTGCATATGCATATCAAGGCACAGCATTTTCCTTTGAACTTATTCATGTCACAGAGATCTTTATCCATATGTCTTACTGCTAATTTTCTCCCTACAATGATCCTATTGTCCTGCCACTCCCTTACCTTTAAGATGGTAAAGATAATTATCAATAACTACTAAGGGAACTCAGAGACCGGTGCCGGCGTGGGTCCACTATACTGAGCGTGGGTCCCCTGGGCCCTCTTTTTCTTTCTCTATACTTCGTCTCTGTGTCTCATTTCTTTTCTCAAGTCTCTCTTTCCACCTAACGAGAAACACCCACAGGTGTGGAGGGGCAGGCCACCCCTTCACATCCATGAAACTGTGGCAGGTAACTCAGCTGAAATATAGGGTAAAATACTAGGTAATTCAGCTCTTGACAAGTACTAAATATCAATGCCTAAAAAATCAATTATATAAGTGAACACTATCTGTTTCTCCCTCTGATTTAGAAATATAACCAGGATTACAAAACGAATGCAGAAAAATGTAAAAGATACCTTGGAAAAATCTCATGCAAATTAGTTTAGATTGTTTTCAGTATTGGAAATTAATTGTGTGCTTAAGGACAGGTGAGCTAATAAAGTAAGGCTTCTCTGTTTTTGTTTGTCAGAACATAGACATGATACTGTTCCCCAGGTGGTTAATATTTTAATAGGGTCAATCATCAAAACTGTGTAAAAATAAAAAGATTACAGACAGTGCTCAGATTTAATTTGTGTTTAATACTTCATCTTTCTACAACTCTCATAAAATTAATAGCAGCAAAGGTACCAAACTTCTCTACTTTATGATATAATGTAAGTGTACCTGGCAGATCTAAATCAAATACTTATAAATTACCAACATTTTAATCTCAATGAAAATGGATCTAACTAGAAGAAATGTATATGCTTAAAATACATCTAAATAATTACCCATGGATTAAAAAAACAGATATATTTTTCAAAATGTGCTTTATTGAGTAAGATAGCTTTAAAGTCTCTGCAATACAATTGAAACACTTATGAGTAAACAGCATTTTTCAGAGTGCTATTATGTACAATGATGCATCCTTCTGTAAGTCAGGTTCAGGTTATTGTGTATAGGGGTGCTCATTAGTCTAATATTTTGTGGTCCGAGAATTTTAAATAAATTATTCTAGTTTTTATCCATAGTAAAACATGGGGCTACATATATTACATACTTTCGAAAGGAGGGCTCAGACCTTGAATTAGAATAATCAGCTTCAAGAATTTACCAAGTGACAATAAGCCACAGAGGCAAGGACATTTCTAAATCTGCCAGAGCACTACATTTTCGTTTTAAGAAGAGAGGCCAATACATTTTAATCTTCAAGGCAAGCTACTTTTGGAAATAAAAACTAGATATGTGAGAAAAGAATAAATTACCTTGAAAGTGGTCATTGCCTATGATTTTGTCTTCTTTAGAGAGTGAAATATGTTGTCTGTGCAATAGGGATTATAATGTTTATCTTCAGGAATTGGGAATAATTTCAGACCCATCTAACCACTAAAAGTGTAATGGACAACAATTACATATCCAAAGGGGAGGTTTCTAAATGTATTGGCATCTAAATATCTCCTCTATCTAACTAAAGGGACATGGGTGTGACCCTAAAACTCTATCATACTCATATTTAAATGCATGAATTCAGAATTGTGCTGTTTATGGCATTTTGGATTCAGTTTAATGGAATCTAGAATGAGCAATTAAAACAGATGGAAAATGAAATTTCTGATGTTGTTTACAGGATAATTATAATGGCTTGACCTAAAATACCAATTGCAGTTATTCATCGTGAATACTTTTAATATAAATTTGGATGAGTTATCCATATTCCATAACTTGATGAAATACTTTGGGCACATCCAGCAGTTCTTGTTCTATTGTATGCTCATATCACTACCTTCAGATTTGTTGTTTAGTCTCCTGAGTGGCAGAGTGAACAACTCTTTGTAGAACCACTTTTTAAGCAAGGTAACCTAATAATATGTCATTTTGGTCTATTATATTACTACGAATTCATCTTCCAGAATCTGAAAAAAATCTACAAAAATGATATAAATGTTTTTCTCAACCTGAAAAAGTGAGGACCAGATCCATGGTGATCCCACATAATTCCTGGTGGGAGATGCTAGCTGAACCAGCTCATCTGTTCCAGGTTACTGACTTAATGGGCTTTCAGATGAAGTTGTTTATAGAAAATAGTCAA
The DNA here is from genome assembly GCF_003255815.1 of Theropithecus gelada. Classification (NCBI taxonomy): domain Eukaryota; kingdom Metazoa; phylum Chordata; class Mammalia; order Primates; family Cercopithecidae; genus Theropithecus; species Theropithecus gelada. The sequence continues at coordinate 147,560,246 of NC_037669.1, forward strand.
TACTTTATTTTGAAACCCCGAAGAGGAAGTGGTGGTTATGAAAAAAATACTAGCTAAAAAGATATTCCCTCTATCTGAGTAGGAGTGACTGTAAACCCAAAACAAGCATGTTTAAAGGAGATTAATGACTTTGAAATTGAACTCCAGCTCCTATTTAAAGAGGCGATGTGATTGACAAATTCAAATAAGAAAGAAAAGGACAGCCTTGGTAGCGAATTCAATAACACGGTAGTATGCAATACAGAGAGAGGTCACATCCTGAAGAAACTCTCTGAGAGGTGAAAAGTCCTAGATCATCGTTCAACTCCAGACAAAGATTGGAGGAAAGACCCTGCCGTGTGGCTGAGCTCATGGCTGTTCAATCGCTGTCATATACACAGAAACATGGCCTGATGGTAGATTCCCTATCACTTCATTGAAGCAAATGGTTACCTTGAGGTGGCAATCTAAATCTCAAGATTTTTGTTGTTTTGCAAACTTACATTTTAGTGTATTTTTTGTTTTCCAGTTCTTTAAACTAAAACATGAAGTTCATTTTAAATCACAGTTGCTCCGGAAGGTCTACATCATCATAACAGGCAGTAAAAAGTCTGATATAGAGCCTAGATGCTACAGGGGAATACGTTCTTGTAGGCAGATCCAGTATCTGTTAATATTTGTCAAGTAAGCAGGTAGGACATAGTCTAAAGCGTGAAATTCAGGCAAGACTTTGATATCTTCAGATAATTTTAGCAAGGGTTATGTGAGAAAGTCATCAGACAGGTAAAAAATTAAAGTAGAATCTGGAAGAAGGAAATATTGGATGGTTGGGAAATGGTTGCCATTAAAAAACCTACTGCAGTTAATTATTAGGATAAATGTCACTGGAGCCCAGGTCCTATAATTGTAGCCTCCTGAGGGGCTGTCAATAGCCATGTAGTATCCGCAACTTAAAAGAACTAAAATTTCAGGTAGATTCAAGACGAAGTTCATACTCAAACACTGTTTACGAAACCCAGTCAAACCTTCCAGTATTTGTTTCTACTTGTGGTTGGAAACATTGAATAAAACATGGTCATACCTGTTCATATATCTGCTGCTTCATAACTTATTACTTCAGTTTTCTGTTTGTTGACTACACTGGCTGCCTCTCAACCTCTTGCTTTCCGCCCAGAGTGCAGTTTCTCTTATCTATAAGAAAGGACCCTTGCATTTATAAATTCCAGTTTTTAGCTTCTCAAGTGACCACATTTTATTTGGCAACCTGTTCTTTTTGTGTGCTGCCTGACTTACACTCTAGATTCATTAGTTTAGCCTTGTGATGGTTGACCCTGAGCCCTAACACGTCAACATAGCCCTACTTCTTTTTAGAGAAAACTTACTTTATTTGCTCTCCTGGATTACAAAGTAACCAGGGCTTATCTTCACACAACTCCTGCTCACTAAAAAATTAGTTCATATATAGTACATATGACAGACACTAGGTTTCCAGACTTTGAATAGAAGCCTAAATATAAATGAGTTAGTTACCAAGGCATATATAAACAAATTTCACTGGCTCATAATCCCCATTGGTTTAACTTCACGATTCTGAATGCCTTATATTTTCTGTTCTCTGTCTATTTTTCCGGGGGTCTCTTAAAGGATGACTTTAGGGTACTCAACTCTCAAGGATACCTACACTCATGCATCACGTATTGAAGCTCTTCCCAAATAGTTCACTGAACTGGTCATATTGGGCGTATCCATTATATTGCTCCATTGTGCTGTGGGGGATGATCACTTGCTTTGTTCAGTTGTTCTACATTTTATGGTGAGTATGGCAGCTGTTCCACAAGTTTCCAGATATTCAAATAAGAATTTGGGAGGCAAAACATGAAACTGTAGTTTATGTAAAACAGATGATGTGTTTTTCCCCATTAGTTACAGAATTCTCAACAGGTTCTAAAGCAGGACTTGCCATGTTCCAAGAGGGAGCAACACAGTTTTTCGTTGCTTGTTTGCTGTTTTCATTTTTTTAACTCTCTGTTCCTTTCCTGCTACTTGAAGGACTAGCCTGAGAACAAATTCAGTTTATAGGTTCTGTGCTATATCCAGGATTCCCAGTCCTTTCAGGATAACAAGAATTAGTTAGAAAAACTCAGTGTGCTGACTCCAAATTGTAGAATGTGTTCAATCAGGCAAATCCACACATTTGCTACTCATGCTCTGAATCTCTTAACTGGTGACTTGAGAGAGCAGGTACCCAATTTCTGGAATTTGGGTTGCATTGTCACAGAGAAAGGTTGCCATGTTGGTAAGCTGATGATTTGAGTAAATAGGCAGATATTTCTTGTATGTATCATATAAGGAGGTCCTCAGGCATAGCTATACACCAGAATCACCCACATAATTAAACAGTGGAACAGGTTTATCTGGGAGCCAGAGTCTGGTATGGCCAACATAAAGGATCATATATATCAGTCATCATATATGTCACTGTAGTGACCTACAGAAAACAGGCTATTTTGATCACTGATGACATTTCTTGGTCTTTTCAGTTATGAATATTTATTATTGTCCAAATTTACTTTCAGTAAATACATTCTACATGCAAGATAATTTTTTTCTTGTTGTTTTGAAAGACTGTAAGACTGCATTAGGCCTAAATTCAAGGACTTTATAGACTTGTTGGGGAAAAAAATCCTTTATGTATACACAAACAAATGGACCCCACCCAAGGCCTGTGTTCCGGTCAAGGGTGAGGATTTAGATTAATATGGATTGAGGTCATCAGGGAAATAGAGAGGAGGTAAATGTTAGTTGGGTGTTTGTTTATTCACAACTCAGAATTTGAAAACTTGTCAAAGCTGCTTCAAATAAACAGTTTCAATACCTTCTTTTTTTTTTTTTTTTTTTTTTTTAGACAGAGTCTCACTCTGTCACCAGGCTGGAGTACAGTGGCGTGATCTCAGCTGACTGCAACCTCTGCCTCCCGGATTCAAATGAATCTCCCACCTCAGCCTCCCAAGTAACTGGGACTATAGGCACTCAACACCATGCCCAGCTAATTTTTGTATTTTTAGTAGAGACGGGGTTTCTCCATGTTGGCCAGGATGATCTCAATCTCTTGACCTCGTGATCCACCCGCCTCGGCCTCCCAAAGGGCTGGGATTACAGATGTGAGACACCACACTTGGCCTCAATAACTTTAGATGGAAAATTTATGCCATTGTCCACTGGATGTCATTATCCTGCAAACATACTAGTTTCGTGGTGGTCATCCCTGGTTTTTAGTCAAAATTTTAATATTATTATCTTCATATGAAATAAATATTATTTACTTTTTATCCTTCAGAAATGAAACAAGTTGTTTTTGTATATTTCATGGAAGAAGAAAATCAAAGGTTAATTTGTGGGGCAAAGGTTATTATAAATGTATCTAAAAATTAGTATGATTGGCCGGGCCCAGTGGCTCATGCCTGTAATCCAAGCACTTTGGGAGGCTGAGGTGGGCAGATCACGAGGTCAGGAGATGAAGACCATCCTGGCTAACACGGTGAAACTCCGTCTCTACTAAAAAATACAAAAAATTAGCCAGGCGTGGTGGTGGGCGCCTGTAGTCCCAGCTACTCCGGAGGCTGAGGCAGGAGAATGATGTGAACCTGGCAGGCGGAGCTTGCAGTGAGCCGAGTTCGTGCCACTGCACTCCAGCCTGGGTGACAAAGCAAGACTCCATCTCAAAAAAAAAAAAAAAAAATTAGTATTATTACCACACAAGTAACATTACTTTGCAATGCATATTATACAATTTTGTATAATAAAATAACTATTAAAATCCCATTATAATTTTGCATCCTGACCTTATGTTTTACATGCAGTTTAAAATTTTTAATATGAATTGAGACATAGGTGTCATTTCATCACAATTTCACAATTAAAGATACATCTTTTTATGTAACAAGTTTATATTTACACAATGAGATCACAATTTTACAATTAAGGATTACAGTAAAAAATGATGCCGAGGGAATTTACATAATTTCTGCAAACTCACATAGAAAGTAAATAATAGTTTGAGAAGGGATTTACACTGAAATTTATTTAAGTTTTCACAGCACTTTGGGAGGCTGAGGCGGGCAGATCACGAGGTCAAGAGATCAAGACCATCCTGGCCAATATGGTAAAACCCTGTCTCTACTAAAAAATACAAAAATTAGCTGGGCATGGTGGCACACACCTGTAATCCCAGCTATTCGGGAGGCTGAGGTAGGAGAATTGTTTGAACCCGGGAGGCGGAGGTTGCAGTGAGCTGAGATCATGTCACTGCGCTCCAGTCTGGTTACAGAGTGAGACTCCATCTCAAAAAAAAAAAAAAAATGTATTTAAGTTCAAAGTCCATGCTTTTTCTAGGGTGCTGCACTACTTCTCTGTAACATCTTTTTTTCTTACTAAGGATTTCATTTACTTTAGATAAAAGAAAAAGAAAACAGAAGTGACTATAAACTTGTCAGAATTTTTCTCCATATTAGAAATTGTGTCATTTGAAATGTTTCCTGTTGGCATGATATCTGAATATCATGAGGACATGTTACTATTGTATAATACATATTTTTAAATGTAACTTATGGAAGTAAAAAGTGGACCTTGAAAATATAAGCATGATTTTGATAATTTATCATGAATATGGCATCTAGAGGATGGACACTTTAGAATATTAAATTGCATACATAATATAGTTTGATCTTACCTTGTTAATGAAGTTAGTTCCTTTTGATGGGTTCAGAAGAAAATGTAAATAGATAGGCAGCTTTGTGACGCGGAGCACATCATAAGAGTTTAACTGAATTTTTCAACTGATTTGACTATGGAAATTCCTAGATCACTCAGTGAGAGACCTTCCCAATGGAGATTTCATAAACTCTCAATTAACCTTAATAAGAAAGCCAAGATTCTGAAGTTGCATGGGTAATGCATGTCTAGAATATATTCATTGGCTTGGCCCAGATAGCTACTTAGTACATATCTTTCACTTCTTCCTTAGTAACAAAACTCAGATTCCACTCTAGTTAGAAATTGGCATAGCTAAATAACTACATTTTTCAATCTCTCATGCAACCAGAGGTGGCTAATCAAAAACAAGTGAAAGTCGTTACATAGGATTTGAAGAAAGCTCATTTAGAAGCGAGCAGAGATCTGGCTTACACCTGCTCCCAAATTCCTGCTTCTTTTCTGAAATGCAGATATGATGACTAGAGTTCTATCAGCCATTTTGGATCTTGAGGTGATCCTAAAGATGTAAGACCCACACAAAGAGTGGTAAAATGAAAAAAATAGAAGCAATCTACATTCTTGACTGATGTCATTACATAACAATCAAAATAGCTATGGGATGCATATTTCTATTTTTTTTCTGTATGAAAGAGATAAGTAAACCTCTATCAATCATCCTTAAGCCACAGATATTTCTGGCTTTTTTGTTACAGGCCAAATACAATTCTAAGGTGATTCCATTCTGTCCAGAGCTGACTGATATTCAGTGAAAAATAGGTCATCTCAGCAGTAGCTATAACAGTATGCCTGGAAACTTGAGGTCTTCACCCTAAACTCTCATTTTTTCTTCTCTTTTGTCACAAGCTTTTATTCCTGAAAGCTTGTATTATTATTTCCCAAATGAAACTACATTGTTTGAATAAGACAAATTGAGTTTAAGGTGATACTGAGAGTCAGCATTGTATAAGGGAAAGAGCTTAAAATTTAGAGTCAGTGAATTAAAATTGAGAATCTTAATTTCAAATTCAATTCTAAAACTTATCAGCCATGTATCTCATATACAAGTTACTTGATTTTCATAGTAGTAAAATTAAAATAATAGGAGCCACCTCATAGAATAGTGTTTAGCATAATACTATACAGTGTCATGGTACTCAATAGTGTATAATACTATTTTTATTATTTAATTTGTATAATAAAGTCTATACATATCATAGCAAGATATTGTTATGGCCTCAACAAAGTTCTCTAACATTATTGTTAATCTGACTATACCATTATTTCTATCACTCTTAAGTACTTATTGCCATTTATAGTTTTATGTGTGCTTAGATTTTCATGAAGATTCTAAGTTCTTTATTACCCAATCACTACCAGAAGTCCGTTTAAACAGTGACTGGTCAAGGAATATTTGAGATGGCTTTTGTAAATAAATCTGTTCTTACAAATAGGAAAAAACCTATCAGGGAAGGGAGAGACATTGATTATAGCAATCAAAATTTACTTCCTTATTTACCACTAGAGTTCTCTAAGCAACAGGAAAGGCCATTTTTAATCATTTGTATCATTTGAATAGACCTTATCTTTTTACATTATACTTTATTCCAATTTTAATCCAAGTTATCTATGCCTTCTGCATTAATTTTTTGTACAATTTAGCAGATGTGTAGAGTCCGCTTGTACCCGTATTCTAGTAGATAATGAATGTTCATATCACAAGTGTCATAGCTTCTTTCACAGATATTTTAAGGTGAGTTTTTGTATTAAATTAGAAAATGAAAAAATTCAACTTTATTTTGATTGTATCATTAAATTTAAGCTTGATTATAATACACTAAATCAAATGAAAACTTTCCCTTCATCTTGTTATTCAATAATATGTGAAAATAACCCAATTATCCATGTCTAGCTAGTGCCAGTATAATTTTAGCATGACTTCAAGATTTAGAAATATAATTATGTAATTAATTTTACATGTCTACTAGTACACATTAGTCATCAACATGGAGTATTTCTAAAATAACAAAATTAATCTTTGAAATCAGAGATTATCTATAAAAGCTATTAATGAAAGTTAATATAATTAAATTTTAATTTTAAAACAAGTGTCAAATATAGAAAATTATCATATGTAATCAATGGTAGGCAAACATAGTTAATCAATTACAAAGCTGAATGCTGATGGTAAAGAAGAGTATACTGGTGTCCCTTATCAACGCATTGTGGCAAATTCAAGTTATACTTCATACTTAATGTTTCCTCTTATTGAGTATAATCACATTAAAACAAGTAGAAAAAACATGGACCACTACGTAAATGGGAAATAAATTTAGATGCTTTATGAATAACTGATACTGATAAGGGATACTTGAAATTGCTATATTCATATATATGAAATTCACCTTAGTTCAACTAATATGCATGAAAATTATCCTATGTTCAAATATTATTTCAAGTCTTAATGATTTTAGTATTACTAGGTGCACTCCCTACCTCAAAAGCGCTCATAGTTTAAAGAGGGATAATTGTAATGCAATATAGGACATGTGTTCTACGTATGTAGATGCATATACACATACATGTTTATGCACAGATACATAGATACAAACAATATTGAGTGCAAACTGATAAAGCATACTTACCCCCGCTGTAAACTTTAGGAAAGGCTTTCTAGAAAACATGACAGTTAAAGAATCAAATTTGAACTGACTTTCTCAAAATCTCTTGGATTTGCCTTTTGTACATAGTTGGCTCTTCAGTTTGATATAATACTCTCCAATGAGAACATGAGCAAGACGTCAAGGAAAGAAGATCTGTGTGAGCACAGGCTTTCTTCCTATCCCTTGCCAATCCCATCCCCACTCACTATCAACTAAAGCTAAGACGAGAGCTAACAGAAAACACACATATGAAAAAAAATCTAAATTAGGAACATGAAAGATAAAAATCACACATATGCTATGAAATTTGAGGAATTTGTTATAGGTAAAATGGGACGTAATAATATTAAGACTTTAAGAAAAACACATTACTTTCCTGTAAGTTGTTGCCCTATGAGTTGATTAAGTAAGGGATACTGGTAAAAGCAACAATTGTATACTCAGCATATTTTGACAGCAAGCCAAAGATGAGAATGGTTTATGGGAGGAAGAGGTTCAATATACTTAGATTGGCCGGGCGCGGTGGCTCAAGCCTGTAATCCCAGCACTTTGGGAGGCCAACACGGGCGGATCACGAGGTCAGGAGATCGAGACCATCCTGGCTAACACGGTGAAAGCCCGTCTCTACTAAAAACTAAAAAAAAAAAAAAAAACTAGCCGGGCGAGGTGGCGGGCGCCTATAGTCCCAGCTGCTCGGGAGGTTGAGGCAGCAGAATGGCGTAAACCCGGGAGGCGGAGCTTGCAGTGAGCTGAGATCCGGCCACTGCGCTCCAGCCTGGGTGGCAGAGCGAGACTCCGTCTCAAAAAAAATAAAAAAATAAATAAAAATAAAAATAAATAAATAAATAAATAAAATATACTTAGATTTTATTTTTTTGCAATAAATGAAACAGTTGTCTATTGGCAAGTCCATTGGTAATTTTTCAATGTTTAAATGATCATTTCAGTATTTTTGCATTGTTGTTTTAATGACAGCTGGAATGGAAGTTAATTACAATGTTTTAGGCCAGAAAGAAAGGAAAGTGCACATGGAAGAGGTTCAAGTGGGTGACTGGCAGAACAAATGCCAGCATTTTTGTGTTTCTACTAGAATTTGCAACATTTTTTATTCAATTTTTATGTAAACACACAACTGTATAAATTTTTAAATCCTTTGCAGAACTGTCCTTTTTATTTTTGGCTTGGGGAAGATTATTTATATTAATCCTAAGAGGGATTTACTTTTTAAAAACATAGATTGGCTACATTCACATTTTTATAAATTACAAATTTTGCCACTAGTTATAATTCTGCAGAGTTGAATTCAGAAAATACAATTTTTGTCAGAGAAAAATATTTTAAAATTTATTAAATATTAGTAAATAAATACAGACATAATTAATGAAAACAAATTATAATTTGTGTTGAAGTCCATAAAATTGGTAAAAATATTAAAATATGTAAAATAGATTTTGGTGCACAAAGTTAACACAATTCTCTATAAAAATTAAAACACTTATAGCATAAAATAATTACAAATATTTTTATACACTGATTCTTTTTATTTGTATTATCCTTTAACCACTTTATTCCAAACAAATCACTTGAAAACAAATAATGCATTTCCAAAATAACTACAGCAACAAGAATTTATGGAAGTATGTCTTCTCCCAGACCCACACTTGCCCAGAAATGGAAGTCCACTTCCTTGATATCGGAAGTTAACCTTGAGAAGGTTAGACATTGACAAAGGGAAACAATAAAGCATGATGATTTGTATTTGGTTGCCTTTTTTTTTTTTCTTCATTAGTACTTACATTCTCCACTCATGTTTTAGCTGCTTAAAAGCAGAAATAATATCTGTTTTCATCATTGCTGTATATATTGTAATCTAAAAATGTTTGACATGTGGTAGGGACTTAAAATATTCTTTCAAATGAATGAACATTGCACATTGATTAAAAAAACTTTCTTTTTATTTTAGAGCTACCATTGAAAGTCCCATTCTGTTCAGATCTGCTTTCTGCAGAATACTGCTGCTTTCAGGTTTGAGAGAAGACAGAGAGATTGAAAGAAAATGATGCCAGCAGGATATCTCCCTTCAAATGCTGGAAAGAGAGTAAGGCTTAAAGAAGCTCTACGCAACCCTTGATCTCTTGCCTTAGACCAAAGAAGATATCCCAGATCAGCCAGCACATATATCAATGCACATGTCCTGTAGTTAATTCTATATTGTTTGTGGAGTTGTAACTTAGTGTTGAAGTCTTCAAATTATTTTGATGGAGATACAAGCCATCAAAATTGTTTGAGGACATCAACCTAAATATGGGACTTTTATATCAGGTACCACAGTCCACATGAAAAAAATAACTGCATAATGAGGGAAACAGATACACTTTCTAAGCTTAAATGCTACATAAAAGTTTACACCTGAACTACTACTTTTGGTTGAATATGTTAATTTTAGCTCAATAGAGAAACGAAGGTGAGGTTAATTTTTTCAAGTAAATTTCCCCAGAAATTCATCCAGGTAAAACAATCATTTGGAGAAATCATTTCTTAAAGAATCTCTTGTGCCAGTCTTCTATTTAAATTATTATAATTACAAATTAGTGAATATTTTTACACGTCATTATGCAAATACATAGCCTCTTTAATGATTGAATCCGAACTAAGGATTAGAAAATGTACTCTTTCTCTTATAGAATGTGTTATGTGTATGTGTGTGTGTATATACATATATATATATATATGCTCATAGATACAAAGGAAGCATCAGTGCTTAACCACATGAATTCTTCATATTAAAACATTTGAACAAGCATATGTTTATGATCATGTTATTATGAAAGAGGTTGACTGCTTCTGAGGATACTGAAAGGTAAATTTGAGTTTATGACCTGTTGTCAAGGAGTTTATCACAATATACTACACATCACCTCTGCGCAGTCCCACAGGCACTTCACATTTAAAGTATTTTGTGTTAAATTCAATTTTACTTTACATTTCTTCAACATCACTTTATTCTTATCTATCTATCTATCTATCTATCTATCTATCTATCTATCTATCGAGACAAGTCTCACTCTGTCACCCAGACTGAAGTGCCGTGGGGCGATTAGTATTTTGTATTTTTTGTAGAGACAGGGTTTCATTATGTTGCCCAGCTGATCTCAAACTCCTGGGCTCAAGTGATCCTCTCACCTCAGACTCCCCAGATGCTGGGATTACAGGTGTAAGCCACCATGCTCAGCCTATATTATCAATATCTCAAGGAATGTCATCACCAACCACTCAGTCTCCCAAGCCAAGAATATGGGAGAGATCTTTTGTCATTTCTCTCTTTTGATCTGCATATTTAATCTTTCTAAGTGACCTGTTTATTCTCCCTCCCTTATATCTCTTGTATGTTGCCCTTTCTCTCCATCCCTTCAGGAAACAACTATATTCGAGCACTTATGTGTCTGAATTTCTTCAACAGTCCTCTAACTTGTTCCCTCGATTTCAGTCATGGCCCTTTCTTATTTTTTATTATTTATTTATTTGATTTTTTTGAGATAGGGTCTGGCTCTGTCACCCAGGCTGGAGACCAGTGGCACAATTTCGGCTCACTGCAACCTCCGCCTCCCATATTCAAGCAATTCTCCTGCCTCAGCCTCCTGAGTAGCTAGAATTACAGGCATGCACCACCACACCCGGCTAACTTTTGTATTTTTGGTAGAGATGGGGTTTCACCATGTTGGCCAGGGTGGTCTTGAACCCCTGAGCTCAAGGGATCCACCCGCCTTGGCCTCCCACAGTGCTGGGATTACAGGCAATAACCACCGCTCCAGGGGGATCATAGCCCTTTAATGACTGATTCTCGCACAATGGCCTAAGCCATCTTTCTAAAATGCAAACACCACCTTCCTGCTTACAACCATTCAATGACCTCCGTGGCTTTCAGAATAAAACCAAACTCTTTCCCATAACATACTCTGGTTTTGATATGCACCTTTCCTTGGATCACTAATTTTATCGTCTCCTTTATATCTCAACTTCACCACTTTTCTTTCTAGAGTAGCCTCTTCCTCTTATAGGAAAAATAGCTTTACTCTATTTCCTGAAGGACTCAACTAAATAATTTCCTCTGGATCATTTTCTCTATCTTGTCCCCTATTCCCCCACCCCCCAACTTAACTGTATCAATAACTGTATTAGTCAAAGTTCTGTAGAGAAACAGAACTAATAGGATGTGTACACACATATATAGAAAGAGATTGGCTCATGCAATTATGAATACTGAGAAGCCTCAAGATCTGTATGTGACAAGCTGGAGACCCAGGAGAATAAGTAGTGTAAGCTCCAGTCTGAAAGTCAGAAGAAACAGGAAAAGCTAATGTTTCCGTTTGAGTTCACAGGCGGCAAAAGACTGGTGTTCCAGCTCAAGCAGTCAGGCAGGAGAAATTGCCTTTTATTTGCAGGAACATCACCTTTTTTGTTCTTTCAGGCCATCAGCAGATTGAGTGAGGATAACACACATTAGGGAGAAAAATCTGCTTTACTCAATCTACCAAATCAACCATCAGTTTCATCTGAAAACACCCTCACAACAGAAACATCCATAATAATGTTTGACCAACTATCTGGGACCTCCTGGCCCAGTCAAGTTTGACTCATAAACATAACCATCCCTGTAGCTATCCTCTAATTATATTTTTTCATACCTAACCCTAAACTCTTGAAAGCATGGGAAAATATAAATATGCCCCCACCAACACACACACACATAATATAGCATAAAATCTGATATGTTTATTTGTTCAATAAATGAAAGTAAATGCCATTCCACTCTGATGAAAACTAGGATATATCTCCTCTCAAGAGACACACAAATATTCTGATATTTGAAAAAAGTAATATATGTAAAAGATACTCTGTCCATAGTTACATAATTATCTTTTAAAATTTCATCTTATAGGGCCATAGAAAACCTTTAATAAATTTAATATATTTTATAAAAATAAATTTTTCTTGATGCAGAATAAATATGTTTCCAGAATATATTTAATTGGGAAAAAACAAAATTTAAATCCCAAAATTATATCTATGTTTTCTAAAAATGCCAGCTCTCTTTAGAAATCTTCACCTTCCTTATGGTGAAGATATAGGCTTCCCTGTGATAAGAAATAGGCTTACTCTATTTTCCTGAAGGACTCAACTAAATAATTTCCTCTGGATCACTTTCTCTATCTTTTCTCCACCCCTTCCAAAAAAATACCAACTTAAATACGTCAATAACTGTATTGGTGAAAGTACTGTAGAGAAACCGAAACAACAGAATGTGTACGCATACATAGAAAGAGATTTTTTATAAGGAATTATAAATCATCACCTTTCTAACATCAATAAAAATGACCATAATTTGTCTAAAATGTTTTAATTCTCAACAAACCCAAGAATCTATAGCATTTTCTACATCTTCATATAGGAAAAGTAAAATTCTTTACTTTTTAGCTTTTGAGGAGTGAAAATCTTCACATTATCTGCCAATAATTTTTCTGCAAAATGTAATCTCTTAATCATAAAAATTTTAAACATATGTATGAAAGCTTTTACAATAGTAACGTGTGTTTGTCAATATATAAAATTCCTTCTGGCTGTTCTTTTTTAGGCAAAGAAAGCTTTCTTTTGTTAAGGCATTTAATATTTTATAAGTTGCTTAATAGTTATGTGTATATTTATTCATATTAAGGATCATATCTTAAATCCTTAGGGAAAATACTGTTTAGTGTGGAAAAACAAATTACAATTATTCAACCCTTGTTAGGCACCAGGCATTTTATATACATTGTCTCATTTAGTCATAAATGTTTAAGAAATTGTAGATGTCAGGTATAACTCCCAGCGCAATCCCTTCCCCCTCCCCCCTCCCCCCTCCCCATGATAGGCCCCGGTGTGTGATGTTCCCCTTCCCGGGTCCAGGTGATCTCATTGTTCAGTTCCCACCTATGAGTGAGAACATGCGGTGTTTGGTTTTCTGTTCTTGTGATAGTTTGCTAAGAATAATGGTTTCCAGCTGCATCCATGTCCCTACAAAGGACACAAACTCATCCTTTTTTATGGCTGCATAGTATTCCATGGTGTATATGTGCCACATTTTCTTAATCCAGTCTGTCACTGATGGACATTTGGGTTGATTCCAAGTCTTTGCTATTGTGAATAGTGCCGCAATAAACATACGTGTGCATGTGTCTTTATAGCAGCATGATTTATAATCCTTTGGGTATATACCCAGTAATGGGATGGCTGGGTCATATGGCACATCTAGTTCTAGATCCTTGAGGAATCGCCATACTGTTTTCCATAATGGTTGAACTAGTTTATGGGTGCAGCACGCCAACATGGCACAAGTATACATATGTAACAAACTTGCACGTTATGCACATGTATCCTAGAACTTAAAGTATAATAATAATAAATAAATTTTTAAAAAAAGAAAAAAAAAGAAATTGTAGATGTCATATTTAGAATTAAATTATAACATGATCTTGGTTCATTGAAGCCTTGAAATAAACATTACAGAGATCAGACTAATGATGAAAATTTTCATAGATAAAATCAGGAATCTAATATGTAGCACCATTCGAACTAGTAACTATTAATTATACTGTATACTAGTAACTATTAATAACAGATATTCACTGAAAAATAACCATTAAAATATACTATGTCTTTATATGACAAAACATTTGTGTTAAACATTATCATAGAAAGGTTTATCTCCAGATGATGCCAACTTATCAAGAACAGCCAACTAGGCAATATCTGTATTTCTCTCTTGGTCAAAAGATATACTTTTAGGGGTGTTTCCATTTCTCCCTTATCACCTCTTTCTTAACTGTCTTATTCTTTTTGTGTATTACCTTGTGCTGAAATATTTGTGTTACTTTTTAAGTTATTTCTTGCTTGTAATTCTTAACAATTTTAGTTTTAGTCAAGTGGTTTGCAGAAATTCTTCTTGCTGCATGTCTTTGAACCAGGTATCTTCTATCTCAGTAATAAGATAGGTTCATCTACATGCTACACGATAATGGGAACCTGTTACCACGTTGGTGTCATTTTATCTTATTCATAGGTAAAAACTAAGTCAAACTCGTCTTTGGTATTCTGTAACAACTGCAAAGCCGTTAAAACTGGTTCTGCAAAATTATAAAATGTTTTGTATTGGAGTTCTATAAAAAATACTCTCAATATCTAAGTGATAGTCAGTTGTATAATTTTTTTACATAAAATTAATATAGGAATACCCTTCAAAGACATCTGGTATTGTTTTAACAAAATAGACAAAGTCAATTCTTAGTATTTTAACTCTTTGGTCAACTAGTACCGCATACTGCAAAAATTGAGAAAGAGTGATAACATATCAAATCTTACATTAACATGAATGTATAATACTTTCATTTTAAAGAACTGTTAAAAATTTTAACAAAATATTTGACTTACAGTAAAAGTAAAGTAGGAACTTCATTGCATAAATATTTTTGTTTTCAATTGCATTTCTTATAATGGCTGTGTTCCTAGCACTACTGACATGAATTACAACAAATGAATTTCTTTAATTTTTGTCAAAATTTCCAAGTTTGTTGAAGTGATTTGTTGGGATAACAAACAAACTAAACATAATTGTGAAATTCTGTAGTATAATCAGGAATTAGTATAAAAATAATATTGTCAAAAATAAAATAATCCATCCTGATGATAGGCATAAAATCGGTTATCTTCAATTCCAAAATTATATATTTTTATTATTTTTTTCAATTTTCATTTTTGTTTCAGGAAATACATGCGCAGGATTTTTACATGGATACATTGCATGTCACTAAGGTTTGGTGTCCAAATGATCCTGTCATGCAGATAGTGAACATAATATCCAGTAGGTAGTTTTTCAATCCTCATCCCACATCCGCTCTTTCTCCTCCAGTAGTCTCCATGATCTATCATTCCCATCTTTATGTGCATGTCTACTCAATGTTTAGCTCCTACTTATAAGTGAGAACTTAGAGAAGTTACAGTATTTGGTTTTCTGCTCCTACATTTATTCACTTAGGTTAATGGCTTCCAGTTGCATTCCTGTTGCTGCAAGGAGATGTTGTTGTTGTTGTTGTTGTTGTTGTTGTTATTATTATTATTGAAGTGGAGTCTCTCTCTGTCACCCAGGCTGGAGTGCAGTGGTGTGATCTTGGCTCAGTGCAACCTCTCCCTCCCGAGTTCAAGAGATTCTCCTGTCTCCGCCTCCCTAGTAGCATGAATTACAGGCACGCACCGCCACATCCAGCTAATTTTTGTAGTTTTAGTAGAGATGGGGCTTTGTCAGGTTGAGCAGGCTGTTCTGGACCTGCTGGCCTCAAATGATCCACCCACCTCAGCCTCCCAAAGAGCTGGGATAACAGGCATGAGCCAACGTGCCAGGCTGCTTTTACTATTTTTTATGGCAGTGTGTAGTTCCGTCATGTGTATGCACTACATTTTTCATTGTGTATATGCACCACATTATCCAATTCACCATTTTTGGGCATCTAGGTTGATTCCATGTCTCTGAAAAAGTACATATTTAAAAGACACATGTTTTATAAATTTGTGATAAACATATTTGAAGTTAAAACTTGACCTAAGCTACTGTGAGGCTACGTATGTTTTTTAAGTGTTTCGGTTTGTGAAAATATTATTTTTTCTTTTTTTTTTTACTGTTATGATATTATGAGCTCAGCTAAGTATATTTCAGACCCTGCTGGCAGTGATAGATAATATACAGTGTGTTAACCATCTTGAATTTTCAAAATTCGAAACTTAATATTGGAAACACGCATGGCCCAGAAAGCTTGAAACATGACTATGGAAATCTGCTGTTAGTCTAAATCTATAGTTCCTTTTTCCTGTCAGTTTGCTTTATAATAAAATGATACAGGCATGTTATAATATAAATCTGTATAGTATTTTACTCAAACAGGCAGAAATATATTATCTTTTATTGTCATCAGCTTATTTATTAACATTGAAAATAACGAGTTTTTTTTTCTTTGTCTTCTTCAAAGAGGATATTGAGGACCAAATAATTTGACTAAAGTTGACAATAAAAACATATCAATATGTTACATTTCAAATACTATTTTGGAAATAATTATGGTTAACCTGAAAAGGACAAGATTATTACCCTTTTTCAAAAAAGATGTTTTATGATTCTATCTCTGTAATAAACTCAAAACAACACAAAGCAAAAACTGATAATACAGGTAATAAACCTGCAAAAAACACTATTTGATGGTAAAAAGATATCTTAGAAAGGAAACATTGGTTCTTGTCATAATTTTGACCTGTGAAGCACAATGTTGTTTAGAAACTTTTAGAGGAATATCGAACTTAGAGTTGTCAGCAAGAAAGGCTTCCAGGCTCTAAAGAATATATGCTAGGACCCAAGGCCATACTCCATGTTATAGAGACAAGAAGAAGGAAATACAAGACTAGATTGGATGTATAATTAAGCATCTTTGACACTGGGGCAGGAACTGATAGTGATGATGTTTCTTAGTACTTGGACAGAGGTCCTGGTTGGAAACTAGTAGAGTAGAAGCAAAACCCTAAAAACAGGACGAGTTTAGATAGAAATATGTGCATAGAATTTCCAGGTGTTGCAGAACAATTGCTACACTTAATGAACCTAATTAGTTCAAGTTGATAATTGAATTACAGAACTTCATACCTCCTTGCTTCCTATTCCTTCCTTCATTCCTCCTTGCTAATATTCACACATATATGCTAATATTCTATTACCTTGTCAAAAGTGCTACTCATAGGAGCTCATAGACCAGGAAAAGTTGGAAGTTCATTCTCTTGGTTTACTGAGTGGACTTGCTATCAGAGCAAGGTGAGCAGTATTTCTGTCTATAACCCACAATAAGGAATAATTTAATAAATATCCAAAGGTCATGATTTACTGTTTGAATAACACCAATTTGGGTAGTCTTCCCAATACCCCTAAATTCTCTGATTTCTTCTAATCACCAGTCTGCCAAATCACTGTCTTGAAACTCTGAAGTCCTCTTGAGTTTCTACCACTCAACTGACACTTAAATCCATTCATTCTGGTTCTACTGATTTCTGCCATTGCAATCCAATATAAGGAACCTCAAATGGTTAAAGTGGTATGGAAAACAATGGAAAAAATGGATAAATTATATTAAAATATTTTCCCAATACTAAGAGGGCATTAATGTACTATGGAATTTTAAGGGTTCTATAAAAAAAATTATGATTTAATCCCACCACATATAATGAGTGAAGCTACTAATAGACTGCTTTCTAGAGAAGAGAAAAAGAAAGAAAAAAAAATTTAGATTTATGTAGTGAAAAATTTGGCCTTACCCCCAAAGATGTCTGGTCTTTGCCCTCACATTTTGGGAAGTAATCTATTTTATACCTGATAGGATTGTGTTTGTTTAGCTCAGAGGCTAACCACTCAGGATCTTAGGGTGAAGCTAGCCAGATGTGATAATCATACAATGGGGTGGACCAGAAATACCAACCACATGATTTAGGGTGGGGACATTGGGACACATTGAATCAGTTAACCTAGAGGCTGATATCAATCAAGTGGGAAACCAATCAATCAGTCATTCCCATGTAATAGAGCTCTAATAAATCTCTGGACACCAAGGCTTGGGTGAACTTCCCTGATAGATCATGCTCATGTGTATAGTTACACATACATGCTGGGAGGGTAAGACATCCTCACTCCAAGGGAGAGGACAGCAGAAACTCTACCTTTGGAACCCTCCATGTCCCCGCCCTCTACATCTCTTCTTTTGGCTAACTTTAACCTGTAACCTGTCCTATAATAAATAATAACCATGTATATACTAGCTGTCAGTGAGCTTTGTGAGTATTTCTAGTGAATTATTGAACCTGCTGATGGTTTGAGAACCCCCAAACTTACAGTTGTTGTCAGAAGTTATGGCAGTGTTGAATACTAATCCTTTTAAGTTTGGCTAATGCCAGGAGAATTTTCTTCAAATCCCCATTGGTAGAACCATAAACAAATCAATTTATGTAAAGGTGCTTTAGAAGTTTGATTTTTAAAAAATCTACTTGTATTCAGAGAAGAATATAGAAATGGTGGAAGTTTAAAACATCAAATTGACTGAATGTATTTGAACCCAAATTGTGTCTTCTTTAAATAGAAAAAAAATAATAATAACATTTAAAAGTTTACCTGTTCAGTTGCCTTCCAAGCCTTCCATGTTAATTATTTTCACCATATTAGGAACACGAAAATGCTGTTAAAAATACCTAGAAATGATTAAGACCAAAAGCAAAGGGAAGAGAATAAATATTTGAAAATTTCCAGTGGCTTGCCAAAAACTTTTGGCTGGTTTACATGCATTTTTCACGTAATTCACTCAACGGCTTGTAAGAAGCTATTATTGCCAGATGTGTGCACTTCAGAAATTCAGGATCTGAGAGGTTAAATGACATGCTAATTTCATACAAGCTAAGTAGTGGAGTCAGAATTTAAGTGTTGGTTGCCAAATTTGAAAGACCAAATACTTTTCACTTTAACAATTTGCTTGCATTAGGTAACAATAAAACATCAGGGTATGAGAATTTTGAAATTCAAGTACTATAGCTTTTCTAAGTGACATTGCTAAAACCTTCAAAAATCCTTCTGCATTCCGGTTCCTATTCCTGTACAAAGAGAGCAAATAGTATAAATGCAAAGACAAAATAGTCCAGATAATTTATAAAACAGTGTTATAGAGCTACAAAAACAAACCAGAAATGCACTACCTCTTCTCAATAAGTCATTAGTTACTCTAGTGGATCAATTTTTGTAAGGTTCTGTAGTCTGAACCTGAAATGTCTGGTTTTGGATTAATTTCAGAACACAAGTAGAGATAACTTCCTCAAGAGCAGAGTGAATAAGAATTATTGGGCTAAAAGAAATTCAAAATAAAAATGTCCACTTATTCTTCTAGAGACTGATACATACAAATGCCAGAGAAAAATAATGCCTAAAGTTCTTCTTCATTGAAGTCCTACACCTTTCAAATACTTTCCGCATCCCACGTCTTAATCCATTTTAAAGTAAATAAAGTATAATAAGACTTACATTCAGAAATTGTGGATTGGAGACAAAATTCTTACTTTCTTCCTTCTTGCATACAAGCTGGCTTAGAAGGGGGAAAATGTTAATTCAGGTATCTGAAAATATCTATTTTTCTAGGCTCCTATATGCCTCCCTAAGTCCTCCCTTATAGGTAAAATGTTAAATTAACAACCTTTTTTTTTTTTTTAAATATCTGCAATTGGTGTTTAGGTTCTCTTTCTCAAACAAAAATTTCCACTCCATTTCTAATCTATCCTAAGGGCACAAAGTATCATATACAACATTTCAGTCTAAAACATAATTGCACTCATACAAAGACCAAGAAGTCAAACAGCCGAAGATGCAAATACAGATGCAAATCCCATTAGAGACACTTCTAATATGATGAATTGTTGAAACTAATAGGTCATAAAAATCAGACCAGTTTCTAAAGGCTATCCTCAGACTCCAAGCTTCAGAATCTCACAGATACATATATGCTTCATTACCTTTGTTTGAGGACTACTTTTAGGATTTGCAAATTTTATATAGCAAATGATTTGTAAGAGGGGATGGTTCCCAGAGGTGCTCTCAGAATTGACAAAAGTAGAGATAACAGAATTTAGGAACTTGGAGTGACCTGTTAAAATATTCAATCCAGTTCATCTTATAAATCCAAATATTGCGGCACAAAGAGCTTAAATGATTTTTCTAGGATTACAGAGCAAAGAAGTGGCAACAAAGACTTTTGATCTCTTTACTTTGCACTCAGAGTTCTGAGGCTTTTTGGTTATTTAATAATTCTACTAAAAATAGCCTGATACACTGACTCCATAAGGAAAAGGCAGGATCCTTGAGAACTCAATTGCTGAGGCACAGCATCAAATAGGGATATGCTGTTTCCTTTCTAATATTTCTTTCCTAATATCCTTTCTAACCCTTAAAGCAGAGAGGCTACCTTTAATAAATAAGAACATTCTGAAGTACCACAAGAAAGAACAAACTATCTCTGGTATGTCCTAAAAAGGGAAAATAAATATATGATAAAGTCTGTGTGGGGAGAATGACAATTTGGTATCAGTCTTTCATCAGAGATATTTTATAAAATTACATGTGCATAAGCAATAATTGGTATACCTACTGCTAATGCCATGATATACAAAGGTCCTGTTTTTACAGCACCTGCTGAAGAAAACTCCCTCCAAATTATCCTTTGGTATGAGTAACTGAAGCCTGAGTTTTTCACCACTAAAACCAGAAGACAAAGAAAGCATTTGACAAATTTCAACACCTATGCCTGATAAAAATTCTCAACAAATGAGGAATAGAAAGGAATGCCCTTAGGCCAATAATGAGCATTTATGAGAAACCTATAGCTAACATCAGAGTTCATTTTATTCTTAAGATTTGAAACATTTCTCCTAAAATCAGGAACAAGATAAGGGTGTTTAATCTCACTACTTTTATTAAACATTTTATTAGAGTTTATAGGCATTATAATCAGACAAGAAAAGGAAATAAAATAAATCCAGCTTGGAAAGGAAGGAGTCTTTATTGAGATGACATGTTTGCATATAAAATCTAATAGAACAATAACAATTAAAAGCTACCAAAATTGTTTGTTGAGCAAGGTTTCCAGATGCAATATCAATATATAAAATCAATTTTGTTCCTATATGCTGGAATCAAATAATTAAAAATTAAATAAAAATGATAATAGCATTTAAAATAGCATCACAAATATAGAATAATTAGGAAAAAGTCCAGCAAGGGATGTACCACACCTGCATGCTTGTCAATTGTGGTAAGAAAATTTGATTGTTTCTCAAACATGTCACCTTTGTATTACAGGATTTTCCTTAAAAGGTACTTGGACTTTTCTTGACTCTATGGTTTTCCACCTCTGTAAATTGGAAAAATGTATTTATTTTATAACTAATTTATTAGAGCTCTTATGCTGAATTGATGAATTATGACAAAGATTTTCTTAGTACAATATCTGGCACATGGTAATTTCCCAAACTGTTACTATTTATATTTGAGAAATCTGCATTAAAGAATGATCAGAGTACATGATGAATCTTTAATACCACACACTTGGCCTTCAGATTGCTATCATCTTTCTTATTCCTTCATCACTCTCAAAAAATAAAAATAAATATAATTAGTACATGACGAAATACCTTTTACTTGACCTGTCTGTGACATTTGGCTTTATGGATCCCTTCCTTATGAAAACCATGCTCCAGTGCTTTTCATTATACCACAGAATCCTAGTAGTCTAACCCTCCTTCCATTTCTTTCAGTCTCCTTTTCGGGATTTTCTTCTTTTGATCAGCTTCCTGTATGTTAATATCTCCCAAAACTCTATCATTTTTTCTCCACTTTTCTCTTCTTTATTTTGTATTTCACACTCTAATATTGTGTCCTGTGTGACCCCATGTATTCCATTTCTGCTATATGATGGAAAAAAAAAACAAAAAAAACCTCTTTCAAGCTGATGATTCATATATTCTCCATCTATTGGATATCTCTACTTAAAATCTTCCCCCATATCTCAATTTATTCATGTATCACTCTATTTCATTCAAAACTCCTCTAACAAAACTGACTAGTCTCTCCTTTGTTGATGCTTAGAACTCTGACCTGAGTGATGAGATAACTCTTAGAGGAGCTGGTGCATAAGCTCACACTAAATAAATGATAAGTAAATGGGGTGGAAAGTTAGAGGTGGGAAATAGTTTGATTAATGGGACAGAGAAAGAAAAATTATAAACATGTGCATAACATGTACATAAGAACTTGAAATCTTCAGAAACATACAAGTCTATTGGTATGACTGAGGTGTATGAAGCAAGACAAAGTAAGGAGAAAGTGGTCTGGTGATACGAATCCATTGAAATATTGCTACCTACCGCATTCAGCCACGTGGGAACATGCCTGTGTTATAATGTTCAGTTAAAACAGAAACAAGGTACCAAGATATAAGTGCATTATAATATCAATTGTAATATTTTTAAACAAATGAATTAATAAATTAGTCCTATGGGGGAAATGGACCAAAATGTTTATTTTGATTGAAATGATGAAATTATAAATTATTTTTCTAAGGTTTTATATTTTCTGGGTTTTTATGTTTTCCAATATAGCTTAGCATGGAAGATAAAATAGAAACAATAGTAAATGTTAATAGTTACACTAAAATCTCGCCCAAACTACAGGCTTTCCTACTTGAAATTTAGTTACTTGAAATAGTGTTTTACTTTGTCAAGTATGTCAATAATGGGCAAACAGTCTAACAGACCTTTTAACGAATCTATTTGACCTTACATCTTTCCATCACTTATTTCCTTAATTGTTTCTCCAATTTAATCAAGACAATTCCTACACTATTTTCTCAACATATGACTTTCATTCTTTTCATCATTCTTTTGCTTGTACTCTTTCTTCATTTGGAATCTTCTCCCCATGTTTCTCAATATGTAATAGATATTTAATACTTAAATGTACATTTAATAGATATTTACATGTACATGTAATAGATATTTATTCTTTATTAAGTACTTATTCTGAAATGGTCACGATACTTAACCTTTTACATAATCTTAATTAGACCTCAAAATAATAGTATGAGATATGTATAATATTGAAAGTACAGTGGGAAACCACCACATCATCCCTGACTCTCTCTATCCTATGATTTTTTTCTTTTCCTATTTAATAGTTTTCACTAAAATTTGACTATTACTTGAAATAGTGTTTTACTTTGTCAAGTACGTCAAGTATGGAGTTACTCATTCTTCCCATTCCCCAAGCGTAAGTTTAGGGAACAGAACTAGTAAATACAGAAGAACATGTATATGCAGCAGATGTATGATACAGATGATATTTGATTTTCGGTTTGTTGTTAAACATTGTAAATTAATTTTTCAATTGGTTAATCAAAATTGTATATATTTATGGTGTGCAACATATTTTGAAATATGTATAGATTGTGAAATGTCTAAATCAAACTAATTAACATATGCATTACTTAACACACTTATTTATCTGTGGTGAGAACACTTAAAATCTACTCTTGTAGTAATTTTCTTTAATTTTTGTCTTTTTTTTTTTTTTTTTTTTTAAGACAGAGACTCACTCTGTCGCCCAGGCTGGAGTGCAATGGTGCAATTTCGGCTCACTGAAACCTCCACCTCCCAGGTTCTAGTGATTCTCCTGCCTCAACCTCCTGAGTAGTGGGAATTGCAGGCACATACCACCACACCTGGCTAATTTTTGTATTTTTAATAGAGGTGGGGTCTTGCCATGTTGGCCAGGCTGGTCTCAAACTCCTGACCTCAGGTGATCCACCCACCTCGGCCTCTCAAAGTGCTGGGATTACAGGCGTGAGACACCATGCCCGGCCTCTTTTAGCAATTTTCAAGTATACATTCATTGTTATTAACTACAGTCATAATGTTGTACAAAAGATCTCTTGAATTTATTGTTTTTTTCTAATAAAAGTTTTTTATATTTTGAGCAACATCATCCCAATTCCTATCTAAATCCACCTGCTTGTAACCCTCATTTTACTCTCTACTTCTATTGTATAAGTTAGATATTTTTAGATTTCACATATGAATTAGATCATGCAGTATATGTCTTTCTATATCTGGTTTATATCACTTAATATTGTGTATTTCAGGTTAATCATTGTTTCAAATAACAAGATTTTCTTTTTAAGGCTGAATAATATTCCATTATGTGTGTATACCACATTTTTTATCCACTCATCCATTGATAGATAGTTAGGCTGATTCCATACTTTGGCTACTGTGAATAATGCTGCAGTGAAGATGGAAGTGAAGACAGCTTTTCAGCATAGCAATTTCATTTCCTTTGGATATATATCCAGTAGTGTGATTGGTGGATCACATGGTAGTTTTCTTTTTAATTTTTTGACGGATCTTCATACTGTTCATAATGACTGGATTAAGTTGCATTTCCACCAACAGTGCACACAGATTTCAATTTTGCCACATTTTTGCTAATACTTGTCATTGTCCATATTTTTGATAACAGCCATTCTAACAGGCATGTGGTAATTCTGGTTTTAATCTACACTTCTCTGATGTAGTAGCAACGTTGCATATTGTATTATTTATCTGTTGGCTGTTTGTATGTCTTCTTTTGGGTAATGTCTATTCAGCTCCTTTCCTGAAATGTCCATTCAGCTCTAGCAAATGAGGTTCTGGAAGACAGAATTCTGTATGCTATGTCTTCGCCCTGTTTTTTCCTTCTCTGTGGAGCAGCCTTTTAGTTCTATATGATCCCATTTACCTATTGTTTTTTCCTTGGGGCCCAGTTTTTTGGAGTAATGTCCAAAATAACTAATTGCCGGACAGTCATGAAAGTTTTCCCTTTTCTTCTAGTAGTTTCAGGTGTTCTATTTAAATTTTCAGTTCATTTTGAGTTGATTTTTGTAGATGGGGTCAAATAAGGATCTAATTTTATTTTTGTGCATATGGATATTCAGTTTTTCCAAGAATATTTATTAAAAGACTTTTTCTTCCCCATTGTGTGTACTTGGCATCTTTGTTGAAAATCAATTAACTGCAAACGTGTGCATTTATTTCTGGTGTCCATATTCTGTTCCCTTGGTCTGTGTGTCTGCTTTTATGCTAGTAGCATATTGTTTTGATTATTTTGTGACATATTTTTTAATGGGATGGTGTGAAGCCTCCAGCTTTTTTCTTTTTGCTCAAGATTATTTTGGCTATTCAGCGTCTCCTGCAGTTTCATGGATATTTTAGATTTTTTTTTAAATTTCTGTGAAAAGTATTGAGATTTTGAGAGGGATTGCACTGAATCTGTAGATTACTTTAGGTAGTATGAATATTTTAATGATATTATTTCTTCCAATTTATGAGGGTGGGATATTTTTGTGTCTTTCTTAATCAATGTTTTGTAGTTTTCAGTTGTATATATTTAATCTCCATGGTTAAATTTTTTCCTAAGTGAACTTTTTCTGTAGCCATTGTAAATGGCTTTTTTTTTTTATTATTTCTTTTTCAGATGGTTCATTGTTAGTGTATAGAAATGCTACTGGTTTTTATATGTTAATTTTGATTCCTGAAACTTTACTGAATTTTTTAAAAATTCTAATAGATTTTTGGTGGCCACCTCAGAGTTTTGTATATATAACATCATTTCATGTGAAAACAGATAATATAACATCTTTTTG
Organism: Theropithecus gelada; assembly: GCF_003255815.1. NCBI lineage: Eukaryota > Metazoa > Chordata > Mammalia > Primates > Cercopithecidae > Theropithecus > Theropithecus gelada. Next base: position 147,585,963 of record NC_037669.1, read on the forward strand.
TTTTTGTTTTTGTTTTTGAGACAGAGTTTTGCTCTGTTGCCTAAGCAGGAGTGCAGTGGCACAATCTTGGCTTATTGCAACCTCTGCCTCCCGGATTCGAGCGATTCTCATGCCTCAACTTTCTGAGTAGCTGGGATTACAGGCGTGCACCACCATGCACGGTGAATTTTTGCATTTTTAGTAGAGACAGGGTTTCACCATATTGACCAGACTTGTCTTGAACTCCTGACCTCAAGTGATCTCTGCCCGCCTTGATCTCCCAAAGTGCTGGGATTATAGGCATGAGCCACTACTCCTAGTCAACATCTTCCTTTTTAATTGGAATGTATTTATTTCTTTTACTTGTCCAATTGCTCTGGGTAGGACTTCCAGAAGTATGTTGAGTAGAATTGGTAAGAGTGGGCATAAGTATCTTACTCCTGATACTAGAGAAAAGAATATTCAATATTTGGCATATAATTATTCATAGTAGTGTTTTATGATTCTTTGTATTTTTGTGGTACCAATTGTAATGTCTACTCTTTCTGATTTTGTTTAATTGACTCTTGTCTTTCTTACTCTAGTTAAAGATTTGTCAATTTTATCTTTAAAAAATAAACTCACATTGATAATTTCTTTTGTTTTTCTAGTCTGTATTTCATTTGTTAATACTTGAGTTTTTGTTATTTTTTTATTCTACTAAATTTGGGTTTAGTTTGATCTTCTTCTAGTTCCTTGAGGTGTAACTTAGATTGTTTATCTGAGTTCCTTCTTTTTTTACATGTATGCGTTTATTGCTATAAAATTCCCTCTTGAAACAGCTTTTGATGCATCCCATAAGTTTTGACATACTGTGTTTCTGATATGGTTTGGCTATGTCTGCACCCAAATCTGACCTGGAATTGTGTCTCCCAGAATTCCACATGTTACGGGAAAGACCCAGGTGGAGGTAATTAAATAACGGCGGCAGTTCTTTCCCATGCTATTCTCATGATAGTAACTTAAGTCTCCCGAGATCTGATGGATTTATCAGGGGTTTCCGCTTTCGCTTCTTCCTCGTTCCCTCTTGCCACCACCATGTAAGAAGTGCATTTTTTCCCTTTGCCATAATTGTGAGACCTCCCCAGCCATGTGGAACTGTAAGTCACATTAAACCTCCTTTTTTCCCCAGCCTCATGTATGTCATTAGCAGCAGCATGAAAACAGACTAATAGAGTAAATTGGTACCAGGAGAGGGGTGTTGCTGAAAAGATACCCTAAAATGTGGAAGTGATTTGAAACTGGGTAACAGAGAGAGGTTGGAACAGTTTGGAGGGCTCAGAAGAAGACAGGAAAATGTGGGAAAGTTTGGCACCACCTAGAGACTTGTTAAATGGCTTTAGCAAAATTGTTGGTAATGATATGACAATAAGGTCCAGGTTGAGGTGGTCTCAGATGGAGATGAGGAACTTGTTGGGAACTGGAGCAAAGGTGACTCTTGCTATGTTTTAGCAAAGAGACTGGCGGCATTTTGACCCTGCCCTAGAGATTTGTGGAACTTTGAACTTGAGAGAGATGATTTAGGGTATCTGGTGGAAAAAAATTCTAAGCAGCAAAGCATTCAAAACATGACTTGGGTGCTGTAAAAAGCATTCTGTTTTAGAAGGGAAACAACATAAAAGTTCAGAAAACTTGCAGCCTGATGATGCAGTAGAAAAGAAAAACCCATTTTATGAGGAGAAATTCAAACCAACTGCAGAAATTTGCATAGGTAGCAAGAAACCTAATGTTAATCCCCAAGACAATGGGGAAAAAGTCTCCAGGTTATGTCAGAGACTTTCACAGTAGCCCCTCCCATCACAGGCCCAAAGATCCAGGAGGAAAGAGTAGTTTGATAGGCCAAGCCCAGATTCCCCGTGCTGTGTGCAGCCTAGGGACTTGTTGCTCTGTGTCCCAGTCTCTACAGCCGTGGCCAAAAGGGGCCAATGTACAGCTCCAGCTGTGGCTTCAGAGGGTGGAAGCCCCAGGCCTTGGCAATTCCACTTGGTGTTGAGCCAATGGGTGCACAGAAGTCAAGAATTGAGGTTTGGGATCCTCTGCCTAGATTTCAGAAGATGTATGGAAACACCGGGATGCCTAAACAAAAGTTTACTGCAGGGACAGGGCCTTCATGGAGAACCTCTAGGTAGAGCAGTATGGAAAGGAAATGTGGGGTCAGAGCCCCCATACAGAGTCTCTACTGGGGCACTGCTTAGTGGAGCTGTGAGAAGAGGACCACTGTCCTCCAGATCGCAGAATGGTAGATCCACTGACAGCTTGTACCATACACCTGGAAAAGTCACAGACACTCAACACCAGCCCAGGAAAGCAGCCAGGAGGGAGGCTGTACCCTGCAAAGCCACAGGGGCAGAACTGCCCAAAACCATGGGAACCTATCTCTTGCATCAGCATCACCTGGATGTGAGACCTGGAGCCGAATGAGATCATTTTGGAGCTTTAAAATTTGACTGCCCTGCTGGATTTCAGATTTGCATCGGCCCCATAACTTCTTCTTTTTGCTCAATTTCTCCCATATGAAATGGTTGTATTTACCCAATGCCTGTACCCCTGTTGTATCTTCGAAGAAACTAGCTTGCTTTTCATCTTACAGGCTCATAGTTGGAAGGGACTTGCCTTTTTCCAAATGAGACTTTGGACTGTGGAGTTTTGGATTAATGCTGAAATGAGTTGAGACTTTGGGGGGCTGCTGGAAAGGCATGATTCGTTTTGAAATGTGAGGACATGAGATTTGGAGGGGACAGGGGCAGTATGATGTGGTTTGGCTGCATCCCCAGCCAAATCTCAACTTGAATTATATTTCCAAGAATTTGCACGTGTTGTGGGAGAGACCCAGGGGAAGGTAACTGAATCTTGGGGGCCGGTCTTTCCCATGCTATTCTCATGATAGTGACTTAGGTCTCAAGAGATCTGATAGGTTTATCAGGGGTTTTTGCTTTTGCTTCTTCCTCAATCTCTCTTGCCACTACCATGTAAGAGGTGACTTTCACCCTCTGTCATAACTGTGAGACACCACCCCCACAGCCATATGGAATTGTAAGTCAAATTAACCTCCTCTTCTTCCCAGTTTCAGGTGTGTCTTTATCAGCAGTGTGAAATGGGCTAATACAGTTTCTATTTTCATTTGTTATAAAACTTTTTAAATTTCCTATTTGAATTCTTTTTTGACCCATTAGTTTTTCAGGAGAGTTTAGTTTAATATCCTCATGTTTGTGAATGTTCTGGTTTTCCTTCTGTTATGGATTTCTAGTTTTATACCTTTGTAGTTAAAATATAAACTATGTGATTTTGATCTTTTAAAATGTGTTGACTTGTTCTGTGGCTTATCATGTCATATATTTTGGAGAATGTTCTATGTGCACGTGAGAAGAATGATTCTACTGCAGTGCCAGAAGTTCTAGTAAGAGCAATTAGGTAAGAGAAAGAAATAAAGAGCATCCAAGTTGGTAAGGAGGAAGTCAGATTGACCAGGTATGCAGATAACATTATCTTACATGTAGAAAACCAGAGAAGTTTCACCAGAAAACTCTTAGAACTGTAAAATACATTTCATAAAGTTTTAGGTCCAAAATTAAACAGACAAAAATTAGTAGTGTTTTTAAACACCAACAACAAACTGGCAGAAAAGTAAATTAAGAAAGCAATATCACATTTACAATAGCTACAAAAAATTAAACTATCTGGGACTAAATTTAACCAAGAGGTAAAAGTCTCTAAAGGAAAAGCTATAGAGCAGTGATGAAAGAAGTTGAGAGGACACACACCAAAAAAAAAAAAAAATTAGTAAACCTCACATGTTTATGAATTGAAAAAATTAACATTGTGAAAATGATGATACTGTCAAAAGTGATCTACAGATTCAATGCAATCCCTATCAAAATTGCAGTGACATTCTTCACAGAGCTAGAAAAAGCAATCTTAAAGTATGTATGGGAGGACAAACGACCCCTGATAGTCAAAGCAATCCTGACCGTAAAGGAAAAGAAACCAAAGCCAAAGACAGCACACATCACACTACCTGACTTCAAAATATACTATGAAGTTATAGTAATCAAGACAACATGGTACTGGCGTAGAAATAGACACATAGACCAATGGAACAGAATAGAGAACCCAGAAATACATTCTTGTATTTATAGCAAACTGATTTTTGACAAACGTATCTAGAACATTCACTGTGGAAAGGGCAGTCTCTTCAATAAATGGTGTTGGGGAAAATGTTTATCCTTTTGCAAGAGAAATAAAAATAGGCTCTAATCTCACAGAATGTATAAAAATCAACTCAAAATGCATTAAAACCTCAACCATAAAACCAAAACCTATGGAAGTACTACAAGAAAACACAGGGGAATACTTTAGGATATTGGTCTGGGCAAAGATTTTATGAAAGTCTCAAAAGCACAGGCAACAAAGCAAAAATAGACAAAGAAGATTACATCAAACTAAGAACCATCTGCACAACAAAGGAAACAATCAACAGAGTAAAGAAATGCCAAGAAGAATGAAATAAAATATTTGCAAACTATTCATCCAACAAGGGATTAGCATCCAGACTATATAAGGATCTCAAGCAAGTCAACAGAAAAAAAAAAAAAAAAAAAAAAAAAAATCATAAAACAATTTTAAAACCAGATACATGAGCTAAACAGAATTCAGAATTTTTTCAAACAAAAACACACAAACTCCCAACAGATATACCTAAAAATGGTCAACATCACTCATCATCAGGGAAATAAAAGTCAAAAGTCAAAGTCAAAACCGTAATGAAATATAATCTCACCCCAGCTATAATGAATAATGGCTATTATCAAAAAGACAAAAAAAAAATACTGATGCAGATGCAGAGAAAGAAGAACTCTCTTTCCACTGTTGGTAGGAATGTAAAGCAATCCAGCCATTATGAAAAACAGTATGAAAGTTCCTTAGAAAACTAAAAATAGAACTACCATATAATACAGCCCTTCCACTACTGAGTACAAAGAAATTAGTATGGCAGAGTCATCTGTACCCCCATGTTTATTGCAGCATAATTCACAATAGCCACGATAAGGAATCAAGCTAAGTGTTCATAAATAGATAAATGGATAAAGAAAATGTGATATGTTTATACACACACACACACACACACACACACATATATGCAATGGAATACTATTCAGCCTTAAAAAAAAAAAAAAAAAAACTAAGTTCTATCTTTTGCAACAACATGGATGAATTTGGAGGGCATTATGTTAAGCAAAATAAACTAGGCACTGAAAGACAAATACCAGTTAATGAAATGTTTTATATATATCCTTGAGGTCTAATTGTTCTGAGATGTAATTCAAGTTCCAGGTTTTTTTAATGAATGTTCTGCCTGTACATTCTGTTCATTGCTGAGAGTGAGGTTTTAAGACCCTTACTGTTACTGTATTGCAGTTTAAGATGGCATTTATTTGGACTGTTAGTATTATGTGAGAATTAAAATTATAATAACATATTAAATTTATAGATTTTACTTTTTTTGTGAAGACAAACCTATACACAATAATAGGATAGAGATGTTATATTTAAACTTCATGATTGCATTTACATGAACTCATGTTTGAATGTGTGGACTCAACTCGATTTGGGCATAAAGTTTTCAGATTTCATTTGAATACCTGCAATGATAAAAACAGATATGGTGAAACAGAAATATGGACCCTGTTTGATTTAAATTCAATTTCAAATTTGACTCTGTATGAGAAAACAATGAAATTAACAAATGAGAAAGAGCTGTCAAATGTTCTGCCAGCAAATACTAGCTTGTAGATGCTGAATTGTTTTAAGATTAGCTATCAACTTATTACTACTTGAGAAAAGAAACTAAATTTGGATGAAAAATTTTGATAGCTACACAACATTAAAGGGAATATATTATTTTGAAAGGCTAATGATATATTTAATGACTCTGGGGAACTGTAGAAGGAAAGTTAATGATAAAAAGAGTAAATTCTCTGCAGTTTTCCAATCAAACTTCTCAAAAATATACTTTGCTTTTAATTAGAATCTGTTTAATTGAAAGAAAGCATATAACATTGATTTCTAGAATTTTATATGGTTAAGTAGGAACTATATGGCATTGTATATGGTTTTTTTGTGTACAAAATTTTGTAGTGATATGGGATGGAAAAAGATGTATGCTGGATTTCAGCTACCAAATATTGATGATAAAAAGTTATTTTTCATTACACTTTTGGTCAAGGAATATTCTTATATTTGATATTTTATTGCAGTGCGAAATAAACTAAGACTCATTTTAGCTTGTAGGCAAATTCCTAAATGAGTCTCAGTTTATTTCACACTGTAATAAAATAGTCAAATATAAGAATATTCCTAGATCAAAAGTGTAATGAAAAATAACTTTGTATCATCAATGTTCAATAGTTGAGATGGTTGAGATTTACAAATGAGCCTGGCGCAGTGACTCACACCTGTAATCCCAGCACTTTGGGAAGCCAAGGCAGGTGGATCACCTGAGGTCAGGAGTTTGAGACCAGCCTGACCAACATGGAGAAACCCCATCTCTAGTAAAAATACAAAATTAGCCGGGTGTGGTGGTGCATGCCTGTAATCCCAGTTACTCGGGAGGCTGAGGCAGGAGAATCGCTTGAACCTGGAAGGTGGAGGTTGCTGTGGGCAGAGATCGCGCCATTGGGCAACAAGAGCGAAACTCCGTCTCAAAGGAAAGGAAAAAAAAAAGTAAATGAAGAGCTTTTCTTTTTGATACAGTCTCATCTTTTCTTTGCCTGAATCTTATGTAGCATGATATAACATCTCAGATGAGAGAATTGGAAATCAAGTCGCTCTGCAGATAAATAAGACTTCTTTTATGTAGTAGTGAATGTCTTTCCTGTGAAGTTCTGCTTCTGTTTAATGTGATAATCATGAAAGATTGTAGATTTTTAGATAAGAACATTTCAGTGTGACTTTTGGCATATTTTAAAAAGGGACAATATTCACAGTTGTCTCTCTTTTAAAAATCAAACAGTTTGCAGCCAAATAACGGAAAAAAAGGGATTAGAGGCAAATAACTTATAGGCACTAATTTTGACTCCTCATCAAAGGATTGGATTGGGTGTGTGACCTCTGATAAATTTTTTGCAAACAATAATTGGACACTGAGGGGGTACTTATTCTGAGTGAGATACCACTGGATATTCTGGCTAATTTGGATGAGAATTGAAGTAGTCGTGTGTTAAAAACTGGAAACAAATATGCAGAAATTGTAGATATCTGTAGTGATGGTGGGGATTTGATAATATCACCAAACAAAAGGCACATATTACATTTTTCCCTTAGTCTGTCTTCATTTGCCCTTTCTGATATAAACTTGTATAACATCTTACTTTGTATTAATCCTTTAAAATAATTTAGAGCATTATTATAGTGCCTAAATAAATAGTTTTAGTCTTAAAAATTAAACTTGACTTAAAATTATTAAATGTAGATAATTTATCTTATTTTGTCTTCAGCTTTTATTTTAACTTCCAGGGTACATGTGCAGTATGTGCTGGTTTGTTTCATAGGTAAGTGTGTGCCACGGTATTTTGCTGTAGAGATCAACCCATCACCTAGGTATCAAGCCCAGCATCCATTAGCTATTCTTCTTGATGCTCTCCCTCCCTCCTATGCCTGTAATCTCAGCAGTTTGGGAGGCTGTGGCAGGCGAATCATTTGAGGTCAGGAGTGGTGTCACACGTCTGTAATCCAGCTACTCAGGATGCTGAGGCAGGAAAATTACTTGAACTCGGGTGGCAGAGGTTGCAGTGAGGTGAGATCACAACACTGCACTGCAGCCTGGGTGACAGTGATAGTAAAAAGTGATAGCTGAATTTAAAACTAAGTACAGAAAACTAATTGAAATGTTACATGAGTTGCTTCACATAAAATATATATTTTTATGTTTCATCTTCATAAGAAGATGAAAGAAGAAAGAAGTTTATATATACCAGCTGCCACTTCTTGGTAATTTTAGTGCAATGTCCTTCACGCAAAAGAATATCCAGTAAACTCACATGATGTTGAAACTGACACCTTGCAGTTAGTATTTGTGTGTGTGTGTGTGTGTGTCTGTGTGTGTATGTGTAATAATCTGAGAATTACTTCAGCTTTAGCATTCTCAGACAATGATAAAATGTGTTGGGATAGTTAATATGTAGTTATTATCCACCTCTATAATACATTGTGTTTTGATATTTAAAGGATTTTTAAAATTCTTTCCATCTTCTGATTTTAAAATGAAAATTGTAAATATCACTTTAATGGATGCTCCTAAAGAGTGAGTTCGTGAAGATTTCCTAGAAAAAATTTTAATATGAATAATTGATGTTGTATGACCTCCATGGAGACCAACTCCATTCTTTCTAAAGTCTAACAATGCATGTTATAGTGTACTTTAACTTAGCACTATGCTTCTGTATATAAACAATAGTCCAACTTTCTTTTCTTTTTTTTTTTTTCCAACTTTATTTTCTAGAGATGTTCTTACTGTGTTTTGAAGCTGCCTGGTACAAAAAAAAAATTATTGTCTCTAATTTATCCATAAATGAAGAGAAGATTATAAGACTATAAAATTGGCAGAAATAACATTAAAAGACAGGAGTATGTTGCCCCTATCAAGAGGCTCTTAGTGATGTGACACATTGTTCTTCATTCTATGTGAGTGAACATCATAAAACCAACATGAATTACAAATATCTTCCTGTTCTTACAAAAACTGGAGACTTATTAGAAAACACAGTTCTGAAAGCAAGTATTTGCAGATCAGTTATATACCTGGAAATACAGACTCTTGAGGTTTGTCTGGCAGCAGGTGTTCATTCAAATTACTCATGATGAAACTTAAAAGTTAACAAAAGTAATTATTATGGTAATTGTGTTCATTTTGATTGCTGCCATAGCAAACCACCACAAATTTAGTGTTTTAAAATACGCAAATGTGTCATCGTATAGTTCCGTATGTAGGAGTCTGACACAGATCTAACTGGGTTAAAATCAAGGTGCTGTCAAAGCTGCATTCCTTTCTGGAGATTTTAAAGGACGATTTGTTTCCTTGATCATTCGGATTAGTGGTATAATCATTAAAGTTGTGGTAGTGAGATCCCTGTTTTGCTGCTGGCTGTCAGTTCAGGGCCAGTCCCAGTTTACAGAGGTCACCTGCATTTTTTTTTTTTTTTTGGCTGAGTCCCCTTACTTTTCAAAGCAAATGACTGTGGGTCAATTTCTCTCATGCTTCAAATCTCTCCTTCTTCTGTCTCACCTCTTTGATGCTTTCCTCTGCCTCTCTCTTGGCTTTTAAGAGCTTATGTGATTAGATTGGACGCACCAGGAGATTCCAGGATAATACCCCCATCTCAAGGTTTGTAACCTAATCCTATCACAATGTCCCCTTTACCAAGCAGGGTAACACATTCTCCATTTCTGGAGATTAGGGTATGGACTTCTTTGAAGGTTTATTATTTTGCCTACCACAGTAATAATAATAGAAAATATTATTAGACACTTACTATATACCAGCAACTTTTTAAGGGTTTTACATATGTGAATTAATGTAATCCTTGCAATAGCTATGAAGAAGAAATTATTATTATCTCCATTTTACAGATGAGAAAAATGATTCAGGGAACTAATTTAACTTTCCAAATGAAATGCACTCATCTAGAAAGCTAAATAAACTTTCTATAGTTATACACTTGTAAGCCTAGTGTTCAAATCTACCTATCCAGGTCCACAGGTAGTCAGATCTTTCCATTTTATTTTTGATTGTGCCTTTACAGGGAGTCAAGACATAGCTTTAGGTAGAAGCAGTTAAAGTAGAAGGTATTAAACTACTTATATAATAATTCATCCCAGTATCTTGGCTGAAATCAAAGTGGGATTTACTAGCTCAGATTCTTACTTATGTTCTGTTCCGTATAACAAATGGGGTTCTGTCATTTAATTTTTTCAAGTAGATTATCCATCATTATCTAAAAACCACCACTTTGCCTCATTCCAAAGCTCTTTCAATATTGAGATATTTAATCATGAAGGATTCTGGATGAGAAGAATCAACTTCCAGCAATTAGATGTCAGCTTAAAGTTGTAGAAGCCTCCTAGTAAAGTAATCATTATTTCTCGAGAGGTTGTGACCATAGAAAGCAAGAATGGTGAAATAATTTAATATTTGCTGGGGCTTTCACAGTTGGAATGTATGTATGTATATTTGTGGATGTTGGTGCATGCATGTTAAATCACTGATGGAATTTTAAACAGGACATATTACAGGACAAAAAGTAACCTCTATTATTAAAACACATAAAATGTATGCATCCTTTGTTTTAAAGGCCTCTTGAAATAAATCCTGAAATATAGGATTCATAATGCCTTTTGTGAGCTGAGTAAATATTATAACCACACAGACATATTTAAATAATGGATGGTTGAAATACAAGCCTGTAATACACAATAGTCTCAAGGTTAATGGTGACACATTCCACCTTTAGCTTCTATTACAGAAAGAAAAAAATGCCCTAAGGTATTTCAGCTGTTTACCTGTAAATTGCAATAAAAACTCTATTACATAGAGCAGTGTGCACCCTTATGAAAATCAATGAAGTCAATACAACTTTAAAAATAATCTTGTTTACAAATCCACTTACATCACAGTATATGAATCCTATATTCTCAGTGGTATATGACTAGATTTTAGTACGTTGCCAACAGAGTAAATAGTTTACAGATGAATATATTTGTAACCATGAAATATTTCATTATTCTCTTAAATGAAATAATTACTGTTTCTTTATTCCCTTCTCCTTTCATTTGTTGTGGAAATGTACTGACAGCAAAAATACCATTCTTGAACAGTTAAATAATTAGGAGCATAGAAAAGAGGTTGGATTAAAGAAGGAAGAGAGAAAATAAGAAAAACGAAACACAAATATTTTGCATTTTAAGAATGGCAAATTGCACTGCCTGTTGGTAAACATGTCTCTTTCTTTTAAACACATTACCTTCCACATCTGTTTCTCAAAAGGAAAAAACAATCTACATATTATCATGTTTTGTTCCCAAGAAACTTTCTTTCCAAGAATTAGACAAATACTTTAAATGTTAGTATAATATATTTTGAAAAAATATTTTATTATTTAAAGTATGATTTCATCACAAATTGCTTTCAGGTCTGTAAACATTAGATTATTGTTGTGTAAATAATGATGGCCATTTTTCCCCATGCCACTTGTTAAGACTGTTCCAACTATCTCTTCCTTACTCTGTTATTTAAAGAATCTGGTTGCTTTGAGCAATTTGTTTGTTTGTTTGTTTGTTTGAGACGGAGTTTCTCTGTTGTTGCCCAGGCTGGAGTGCAATGGTGAGATCTTGGCTCACCACAACATCCACCTCCTGAGTTCAAATGATTCTCCTGCCTCAGCCTCCGAGTAGCTGGGATTATGGGCATGTGCCACCACACCCCGCTAATTTTGTATTTTTAGTCGAGATGCGGTTTCTCCATGTTGCTCAGGCTGGTCTTGAACTCCCGACCTCAAGTGGTACACCTACCTCGGTCTCCCAAAGTGCTGGGATTACGGGCAAATATTTTTATTTTTTAATTTAGTCATTATATTCCTAAAATAAACAAAATATGTTTTGTAGTACTGCATACAAAAAGGAAAATGAACTTTGTTAGGCTTTCTAACTGTATTCCATGGGAGTAAATTGGCCAGAATTTCTAACCAGCTGAATAACATAAACCTCTTGATATCTTCCTTTTTCCTTTGTTTCTTAAGGAAATCTCATATTCTATCAATACGAGCATCAGTGAATCGAAAGGTCAAGTTATTAGCAAAAACTCTGCTGTGTCATGTTACTTTGTCTCAGAAGAAAACTGAAATGGCCCTATGATGTTACTCTGAGGAGGATGTAGTGTACCATAGAGAGTGGAGAAACCAAACTGGAAAGGTCAGAATGTCTTTGGGGATGGTGAAAAAGCAATGTGGTGTAAGGGAGTCATATTCCTCTTCACAGGCTTCACTTATAAACGCAGTTCCTAAAGGCAAGGCTAATTCATTATCAGAACCAAAAAGGACCTTGTAAAACATACTTCAGGTCCTGAGAAGTAGTTATAAGAATACTTTGGGAATCAAGACAAAGCAGCTAATTCTAAGTCAGTAAATCGATTTGTATAGCCATGGACAATTTGCTTATTTGGGGAGCCTCAACTTCATACAAAATGAGGGACTGGCATCATTGAGTGTTTCTCAACAAGTAAACAGATTTTTCTATGTTATTTTGTTTATGTCTAAAATGTATAATTTACATGGCTTACTCATACAGACCATAATTTCTTTAGAAACTCTAAGCCAGCTGATGGATAAAATCCCTCCCAGCTTTCACCCCATTATGTTAGGCCACATAACATAACGGGGTGAATGTCTCCCCAGTCCATATCAGTCACTATTTTAGTTTTCAATAATCATGGATCAAGTACCTTCTGTGCATCAGAAAACTATGCAACAGAATTGCTAAGACATACAAAATGATATAATACACAACCCTCCCTAAGAATAGTGGAGCTTGGTAAATGGAGGAATACATGTACACAGATAAGTGTAATAAAGAATTTCAGGTGCACTCAGGGAGTTATTAAGTAAGAATGAGGAAAATGTGGAAGAAATCCAATTTTACCTGGGGCAAAGTGAGGTGCTTAGTCCAGAAATATTATATTTTAACAAAATTATATTTGAGAATTTTGTAAAAAATGGCAAGGGGTGGGTCAGCTGTTCAGAAGAAAACCATTCCAGACAAAATTAATATAATAGCAAAAGCAGAATGTTTCCATAAAATAGGTGGGCATGGTCACAGTAATAATAAACAACTCAGTAGGTTTGAGCATAGAATATGAGGGCAGATGCAGCAAAACACAATGATGGTGAAGTAGGCGGAAGTTACATTTTCTGAACTAGAATTATTTCACAAAAGGTTTGGGTTTTATGCGGTGGGCAAAAAGGATTAAGGCAGTAACAACATGGATAAAGCACTAGGATTTGGTTGTAGAGGAAACTGTTTAAGGAGGTAAAACATTAAGAAAGTATTACTCATTTGCTGTGTGGATTTAGGGCTGTTAAAGTATAATTTTTCAAATGAGAAATTGTGAAACTCATGTGAAAACATAAAATTAAATCAAGAAAAATATTTTATTCAACTAATTCATGCTGAAAACATTAACGTTTGAGAAACTAGTTATTCATAAGCAATACACAATTTAATAAAAGATTGTTAAAATTGCTAAATTGGCTTAAAAACTGGTTAATGTCCAAAAGGGCAGTAAACTAACTTTTATTTACCTGTTCTTTCAGATGCAAATTATTTAGCTATCTATTTCAGAAAAATCAACAAAGAACCATTTAACTTTACTAAATACTGAGTAAGGCTTTTAAGCAATAGTATGCAGTCAATTGAAAATTATATTTTCCTAAACCTTGGGTGGACCCATCCTCCTGTATAGATAGCAAATACATGTCATCTACCTGCTTGCCCTGTTTCCAACTTTTAGATTTTTTTTGTGTGTGTGGTTTTTTTTTTTACGTGGGAAAACTACATCATCAGTATTTTATTATGTACCATCCCTTCTGTTGAGTTTATGTACCATGTAATTGAACAGTTTAAAATATGCATACCTAAGTTCTATTGTACCCTACAATAGTGTATAAATCATTAGAAATTTTCAGACTCAATATACCACTTGAGAAATATTTCTTGCCTCTAGAAATATTTATGGACAGTATTAAAAAATGGACTCAATAATTATCATTTCAACCTGTTTTAGGTATATCTGTTTTGTCCAACACAATATCATACTTTTTAATAAGGCAATTGTTTGTTCTTTTATTATAACCAATTAGCTCATTATGCATGTTTTCCACTAGATGAATTGTAATACTGGGCTTCTAAGGTCAATATCCCACAAAAGAAGGAGGTGACATAGTTAGGCATAACTATCTCATCATAACATTGTTCTCCTTCTCAATGAACTCTCAGATTATTCTGAAAGCAAGAAAGGGGACTTGTGGCTTTTAGTGGGCCTTCCTAAGATGTGAACTCTGTGGCCAGGATCTAATATGTGCCATGCTGAATGAATTCACTATAATCCCTGGTTATGGATGCTCATTGTGAAGTTATTTCACAAAACCAATTCTGGGGAATCAGCATCTTAAAAATATGTAATAGGATACTGACAGTATTTTATAGGAACAGCTGAACACTTGATACTCTTGATTTATAATCACATCCCCTTAGTAGGAAATATGAGGAAAAGCAACCCTCTTTATATATTTATATAGTTTTACTCTAATAAGTCAGGACTATATGACCTTATCCAAAATAAGTATACTCTATTAAATACGATGCAAAAGAAAGTCCAGAAATCAACTAGTCTAAATGATAAATAATTATATTTTTGGTGGGTGTCTTTCAATAGTTAACTGGTTTATATCTAAAGACTTTATGTAACAAGTCAATATATTCTTGTTTCTGTGGGGTTATTTTCTAATGAATTTGTCTTAAAGAGAGGACTTGTGTTACGTAGTTGAAAATTAATTTTGTTCATTGATGCAACAAATATTTATTAAATCTTTCTAAGTTCTAGCAATCTGACAGTCAAAATCTCATACTTTCAAAACTCTTACACTGAAGTAGGGGGAGTCAGATGGTAAGTAAATACATTTGTATATAAGTAAGCAGGAAAAGTTTCTGCTGTGGCAAGTGCTTTGCAGAGAAATATTCATGACTAGTGATTCAGGAGCTTTCTAGGATAGGGGGTCAAGCTAATGTCTCTCTGAAGAAGGTAAGTTGACCACAAAAGCTGAGGTACAAAACAAAGCCCACCATGAGAAAATAAAGTGGAAAAGCATTCAATACCAAGTGAATACACAAGACAAAGTGGAGAGTGGATGTGCATGCTTAAAAAACCAGAAGAAAGCCAGTGTGGATGGAACAGGGGCAGAAACGAATAGAGTATGAGATGCTGTGTGTCATAAATGCCACCCTGAGGTTTTGGTTAATGGCAAAAATTTGGTTTTAGCTTCAGAAAACTTTTCCAAAGTAACACTATTTTAACCATGTTCTATGTCATCATGTAATTTGATAACTTACTTGCCCATTTCTGTTATATTGTGGCCCAAATTTAGTTACTGTAAAATGTTGTGAAGCTATTTAAGATATGCAATATATTACTGCAGATAAATTAGCTTAACTTTTACCTAAGCAAATATTTTATCCAGTGTTTCTGTTTTAGTTAAAAGGACAATTAATAGTAGTTAGTTCTTATATCAGCTGTTGGGAGAAACTATTTATAGGGGCTCGCTTGAAGGATCTGTTTTCCCATTATTGTTCTATGCAAAAACCTATTTTTGAACCTACCTCTTCTTCAGAGTTGAGTACCTGCTCTTCATCTTACTTATCACCAACTTTCTTTCCATAATCGATGTGTATATATATCAATCTATTGACCTAAAATTGAAAGGCATTATAAACACACTTCTGTTGAAGAAGTGTATAACCTGTAGAAAAGTGATCTTGTTCTTGATGTTGTAGAAGAAATGAGTTAGTTGACATTGAAAGGACTAAGCTGAAGAAAAACCTCCTCCCCAATCTTTCTAGGAGCACTTTATCTCACAAGAGAAATGAGAAGCTACTCCCACAGATGGAGAAGGAAACTAAACTGATTATTTGTGGGAACAGTTTTGAATTCAGTGAGATGGCTCTTTGGAGACTGGGAAGGAAAAAGAGTATTGGACTACAGTTGATTCGGTGTCCATTAATTCCAAAAATAAAAGCAGCTCTAGTTAATTGAAGCGAGGGGAAAATGTCTGGAACAATTTTGGAGGCTAATAGCCTTCATAAGAAGTTAGCAGAACCGGCTCAGAATTAGTAGGAAATTTATATGATTTTATATAAACCAGATGAACAAGGGGAAAAAAAAAAAAAGAGTGTGGCAACTCTCTCATAATAAGAACTACCTGGCCAAGAAGCAGTTACTGATCTTACTAACGCAGTTGAATTTCCCTAGCTGCAATGAGAATGCCATATGCTCATGTGTGATTCTTGTTAGTGTGAACAATATGTGTGCTGTGTTTTCCTAAGATTTGCTATGTTTGGCATAAACATACATAATAATAAATGTACATTCTATATTGCTGATTATTATTTCCTAGAATTCTAAAATATCTATAAGATAAACTATGTGTATCTTGTATCTTCACCAATAGATATATTTCTTAAAAGTATTTATAAAATTGAGAAAATATATTTTATATTAAGGTATTGAGGTCATTAGTTTTTAAGTATCAATTTTAATTATAGACAGTAATTATTAACCTCCTCCTATGAAAGGAGGAACAATAGCTTCTTACTTTTTGTTAGTTCTACTATAGCTTTGTAGAATCCAGTTTATAATATTTACATACTGTAGTGGGTCAGGATTCACAGGACTAATACGAATCTCTTCTACATTCTTGAAAATTAAATGGTCTACACACACCTTTTTCAGGTAGTGTTTCTTTTTTTGATTTTTAAGTTTTGTGGGCACATAGTAGGTGTATATATTTATGGGGAACATGAGATACTCTGATACAGGCATCAATGCATAATGATCACATCATAATTATTTTTGTTTTTTTTAATAAGATATTTTCTTGTCTCCAAAAGGCTTGGCTATTTTGAATTCTTTCACTTTGGCCTTATAATCGAACTGTACCCTGTTTGCTAGATATCATTTTTATTTCTTTCTTGTGTAAGCTTTTCTTCTAGGAAATGAAGAATACACACTAGTTAAGCTTAGCAGGATTTCTTGTGAAAGAAACAAAGATTGGTACTCTAGTGCACTGGGCATTGAATGTTGCTTCAGGTTTTACTATTTTCCTTGAAATAATTATTTTCTCTACATGAATATCCAAAATATTGTTTCTTCATAAATAAATTTTAACAAATTTGTTTAAAATATATGTTACATATTATACATACATTTTTTCTAGAACTAGATATGCTTTTCCAAACTACAGATTAGTTCCTTAATGAAGGGAAATTTGCTTATATTTCTATTTTTTTGATACATGTGTTTTGGTTTCTTTTCCTGGGTATTCAATAATGCTTCTGTTGTACAGATTTCTACTTCTTTCATATGGTTCTTCTTCTTGCTGATAGCTTTAATTTATTTGTATTTTTATGCATAATCAATGAAATCTTGAGTTTTTATTCAATATAAGCAATTTAATTTTCAGATATTTCTACACTTCTTGTCATTTAAATTTTTTCAGCATTTTAATAATAATGAATTTTGGTCATAAATGTTTTTTCTTGTATTTTAAATATGTATTTTCTTCTATTTCTATTTTAGCAATATGGTTTTTGATTTTTTTTCTATTGAATTCGTATTTCATTACACAGAACAAAAAATATCTGAAAAAATTACTTTCGTTTTTAGTATTTTTATTTATTTGAGTTGGAATTTTTGTTTTTTTGTGATAATATAGATTTCTCTTTCATTTTAAAAAATCTTGACATTTTAAATAACCTTGTTCATTTATTTCTCTTTTATCTGATGCAGTTAGTGGAATCTTCTGTCCCTTATCACAGAATTACCGACTAACTCCCCACAACCAAGACACAGTATGAGGACCTGTGATTCTCTGTCTCCTCTTCTTTCCTGTCTGTTTTCTGCATCCAACACCACAGAAGGAGAAGGGGAGCACAGTCAAGGAAGACTGTCTCCTGGACTGTAGCTTGCCTCATATTTCACATCATAGACTTTGTTAAATGTCCTGCATTATGCTCCCACCATCTAGTTGGGGAAGCTCCATTACTGTGGAAAGACATTTTTGGATTTCCAATTTTTAGAATCTTCAGAAACTTTTCTTTTTGTGAGAGAGCAAAATACTGTACATTTACTTCCTCCGTTTCTCCCCATAACTATTTTACTACCACTTCATCACAAGAGTTAAAACATGGAAATAGCTATTCAGCTTGCTTTACATATTTGTAAAATTCAATAAGAATTAACAGGGTTTTGTTCATTCATTAGCATGGCTTCTGAGGAATAAAACTGGAGTTAGAGACACTATGCCATTACTCCAAAACGTTTCTTTCTTCAAAATTGATGAACTGGTGCTGCGAGCCCTCTGTCAAATGTTTCTACGATAAACATCTTAGACAGTGGACGGATGTTTCTCTGTAGAAATTAATTATTAATGAAGAGAAATATGAAAATTATGTGACTGTGAGAATGAAAACCACCAGGTATTTGAAATTGGCATAAATAACCTTGTTTTGTCAATAGAACCCTTCTCTTAAAAATCACTTTCCATTTTCTGCCAGGATTCAGGAACTCTTCTTAATTCATCTATTGATTTTAATTTAAAACAGTGGTTCTCAACCTGACTGCACATAGGAAATAACTAAGGAGATTTTTAAGAGTGTTTCTGCTTGGACTCAAATCTAGACAAAATGAAAATAAGTTTTAGAGCAAGGCCCAGACATCCACAGGTAATTCTTATGAAAATTTAGTGTTGGAAACCATCAGAGTATGTCAACACTAAAGTTGTTGATTCAATATTAAAGACAAATACCTCAAAATATTGTTTTGTTCTACCCAAACTGTTTTATTAAATACTAATAACTATCCATTATTATAAATATATTTTGCAAAGATAATGTAAGTTTTTCTTCTAGGAAGTGAAGAAAACATACTAGCTAAGCTTAGCAGAATTTCTATGTAAAATTACTATTCTGTGACAGAAATAACAGTTCTTTCTTGGATTAAACATGTGCTGTCAGATATTTCCTTTATAGTTATGCAGTTATCTTATGTCATATATTATCTAGAATGTTACAAGGGGAATCCACTGGATCTCAAATCAGTGTCATGTGAGAATATTGAAGGAGGTTTTCACTAACGAAATAAACAAAATGTTAAAGTCCTAGCTCCAACAACGTTGTTTAAAAATCTGGTAAATCGAATTGTATTTTAATAAGTTCCACAAATAATGTTGTTCTTTCTGTTAGACTTTTATTTAGCAAAATAAGAAAAACCTTTAATGTGCTTTAGAGTATTCACCAACACAATATATTGCACAATTTTCATCTGAATATTGTATACTGATGTAATATAAATTTTCAAAAAATATGCAGGGAATATATTATATCAGTTGCTTCTACTGTATCACTTGCAGGTTAAAAATTGTGTAATAAAATGACTTAGCATAGGCTTAGCCCAAGAGGTTGCTAATGAGCAAAGATGTCAATTTTAATTGTAAGTAATAGAACAAACTTAATGCCATAGACAAAAATTAAATATTAGTCAGCTGAAGAGAAATGAAATTATATTTGCTATTGGATCAATGACCAGTGTCTTTCCTCTTCTAAGTTACCCGAAAAGCATCTCTTTCCAGATCACCAAATTGATGTGTTTAAGTAATAGAATAGAGCATTCCATGGATAGAAAAATTAATAGTGTTAACAATGGTCATAATGCCCAAAACAATTTACACGTTTAATGCTATTCCTGTCAGAGTACCAGTGAAATTTTTCAGAGAATTAGAAGAAAAAAAAAATTCTAAAATACATTTGTAAACAAAAGAGCCCAAATAGCCCAATAAATCCTAAGCAAAAAACAAAAACAAAAACAAAACACCAAAGTTAGACACATCATACTACTCAACTTCAAACTATAGTACAAGGCTATAGTAACTAAAACAATATTATACTAGTGTAAAAACAACACGTAGACCAATGGAACAGGTTAGAGGACCCAGGAAAAAGCCACACACCTGCACACCTACAACCATCTGATCTTTGACAAAGCCAAGAATAACAACCATTGAGGGAAGGACACCCTATTCAATAAATGGTGCTGGAATAACTGGCTAGCCACATGCAGAAGTTGAAACTGGACCCCTACCTTTCACCATATAAAAATGAACTCAAGATGGATTCAATACTTAACTGTAAAACCTATATCTATAAAAATCCTAGAAGAAAACCTAGAAAATAGCATTCTGGACATCAGCCCTGCCAAAAATTTTGTAACAAAGACATCAAAAACAATTGCAACAAAAACATAGATAAGTGGGACCTAATCAAACTAAAGAACTTCTACACAGCAAAAGAAACTATCAACAAAGTAAACAACCTACAAAATGGGAGAAAATATTTGCAAATTATGCATCTGACAAAGGTCTAATATCTAGAACCTATAAGGAACTTGAACAAATATGGGATCAGAAACCAAACAATGCCATTAAAAAATGGGCAAAAGACATAACAGACTCTTCTAAAAAGAAGGCATACAGTAGCCAACAAGCATAAGAAAACTGCTCAATATCACTATTTGGGAAATACAAACCAAAACCACAATGAGATAGCATCTCACACCACTCAGAATGATTATTATGAAAAAGTTAAGAAATGCTCTCAAAAAGTACAGATGCTGGTGAGGTTGCAGAGAAAAGGGCATGCTTATACACTGCTCGTGGGAATATGAATTAATTCAGCCACTGTGGGAGGCAGTCTGGAGATTTCTCAAAGAACTTAAAATAGAACTATCATTTGACCCAGTAATCCCATTACTGGGTATATACCCAAAGGAATATAAATTGTTCTACCATAAAGACATATACACATGTGCATTCATCTCAGTGCTATTCACAAAAGCAAAGACATGGAATCAACCTACGTGTCCATTAATGGTGGACTGGATAAAAGAAATATGGTACAGACACACCATGGAATATTACACAGCCAAGAAAAAGAATTAGATCGTGTCCTTTGCAGCAGCATGGATAAAGCTAGAGGCCATTATCCTAAGCGAGTGAATGTCTGAACAGAAAATCAAATACTGCACATTTTCACATATAAGGAGAAGCTGAAAATAGGGTACTCATGGACACAAAGGAGAGAACAATTCCACTTGAGGGTGGAAGGTGGGAGGATGGTTAGGAATGAAAACTGCCTATCAGTGATTATGCTGATTACCTGGATGACAAAATTATCCGTACACCAAACCCCCGTGGCACAGAATTTACCCATGTAACAAACCTGCACACGCACCCTTTAAACCTAAAACAAAAGTTGGAAAGCAAACAAACAAAAAGAAATAGAGCATTCATAAAACACAGAGAAGTAAACCAATAAAATACCATGGTTTAATTTTACCAGGGCTCTCAGAATCAAATATTTAAAATTCATTAAGGGATTCTGACAATTGCCGTTTGTGAATCCTAAAGACCTGCATACTACTTTTGAAAATAGAAGACATTATTTAATACATATTTTCTTTATTAATTTCTAGAGGTTTGTAACTGTTCTAGCACTGAAATCTCTTGTTTGGAAGCTCTTGCAAGTGTCTGGCAGTGGTAGACCATAACATTTGGCACCAGTCTTATTTTGATTTAGATCTTGTATCAAATACTTATTCAGAGTTCAACAATGGATAACTTACTTCTTTTGAACCTAGCATCCCTATCTGTAAAATTATGAAGATAAAAATACCTTCTCACAGGTATGTTTTAGTTACCTATTTTTCAGATAATCTCTGCATGTATGGAAGATATTATTTGGCACACAGGAGTCACAGAGTACATATATAAATAAGAATAAAAATATTAGCAGTAATAATAATTACAATGAACTTGTCCTTAGGGTTTACCAGGCCTCTACAATAGAGTTTAAGTTCATTAATCTAAAACTTCAAAACTGATCTAGTAGAATGATAACTTTATAAATAGAAAAGAAAGTTTCTTATTTAAAAAGCAGGCATGCTTTTGAGAAAGGTGCACATTCAAACAGGTGCGATATTTGGAATTTTGTGTGGTTATTCGTCTTTTTGGAGTCTTATTGATATATTTCCTTTTGATTTTCATCAGGTCTAACACTTCATATGGTTGGTCTGGAAAACTCTTATCATTATAGATCAAGTTTAGAAAGAATGCATGCCAATATTTTGAATTTGGTCAATTTTGGTATGGACTGGGCAATCTTTCTAGAACCCTTTGCCATATACTCTCCTTAAAATCCATGGTGAAAATACCACTGTTATGAAGTCTTCCAAAATATCTAGGTAAAATAAGTCAATATTGATCTTGTTCTGCAGGAATGCTAACATTTTTCTAAACAGAAAATCTCATTAAAACTTTACTAGCTACTCTTTGTTACTGTTAGTATTTTTAAATGCCTTTCATACAATTTTTTTTTTCTGATTAAGTAGCTTCAAGTGTGGAGGAATCAATGCAGTTATTTGAAACTCATTTTGGTAAATAAAAATTATTGTGTGGCAAGAAAGTGGACCTCATTGCCACATGTTCAGTGACTGGCAAGAAAGAATCTTTAATTTGTAGTAAAGCATCAGAAAATGTATGAAATACAAACTCTACTTAGGTTTATTTTTTGCTTTTAAGTCGCAGTTTTTATGTTCTACTAGCATTTTTTTTTTCTCTCCATATAGCTTCATTTCATGGCCATGCAGCATATTCAAAATAAAGTTAAAGACAATAAATTTTGATGATAGGAAACTGTTTTAAAAAATCAAACAATTCTTTTTAGGTCAAATGTCCTTTTAAAAATCTGTTATTAGAAGAAATGAGTAAGTCTCTAAGAAGTTTTAGAGGCTTAATTAATTTTTATGGATATCATTGAAATTATAGCCTTATATACATTGAAATAACTAATTCTTCCTAGTTAAGGCTATTTAGCTTCTTTTCATGTTTATAACACAAAGCATCCCTCATAAAGAACACATCTGAAGCAGAGACCTTCCATTGAGCTTCTGCAATCCAAGGGACAGTGCTCTATTTAAGGTGTTAGTCTAGGGTGCAGCATTGGTTCTTTTTGAGTTTAGGGCTACCATTAAAAATAAACAATAAAATAGAACAAACAAAAAGGCATTATAGCTATTTTTCCAGGCACATCAACATTTTGTTTGCACTGAGTTATTACCAGAAAGCATCACCTTGGACCTTTAGGGCAGCTATGAATATGGCAGCACGTGCTGTGCTGGGTGGGCAGGACACTGCAGCCTGGTAGCTGCCATCAGCATTGGTGGTAGCCACACGTGTACAAATCACTGTTATGTAATGAGACAACCCAGAATGTGGCAAGGTGACAACTGTCAGTGTTTCTTCCTCTCTAGACTGTACATCCTTTGGGTTAAGTGTTGTACCTTGTAAATATTTATATCCACAGAGGCCAGCAAAGAGACTGGTACATAAATAACTTTATTTATTACTCCATGTAATAACTGAATGTTAAACATGGATGAAAATTTTCTGTTTAGGTATGTATGCTTGCAAGTGTATTCACATACAAGAGAGATAAGAAGACTAAAGTAGTAAAAAAGAATAAATCCATGCTTGCAGCCTTGCTTTTTTAAATTTTGAATCATTCTATTCTGTATTTTTTTCTGGAAAACCTATAAGGTCTTATTGTTGGAAAGAAATTGTGAAAAATGTTACTAAGAAAACATTTTTGAACTACTATTTTATAAAGCAGTAGTCTTCAAAATTGGGTACCCAAGCATCTGAGGATACGTAAAGAGTTTCTAGCAGGTACATGGGCATACACATAAACAGGTTTTAAAAAAATCAATTTCCAAATCTTCAACTTCAATGTGTGTCTTTTCCTAAAAACAACAACAAAAAAAATCTGCCATAGAACATCTGTAATCTGCCAAATCTTTTTTTCTGTCTCTCTTTCAAAATTGTTCTTTACCACTCACTATACAAAAGAAGAGAGTGCATCTCATCCATCCCACATAATGTGGTATGTTCCCACAGGGTAAAAATACATTCAAGCACCAAACAATTCTGCTAGATACATTGCTTTTGAGAAGAGCAATGTAAGGGTAAAATAAAAAGGACAATATTTAAGGGGCAGCACCCTAATTTATTCATATTAAAAAACCAAGGGTGGAGCTTTGTATAAATTATCTTGACATATATTTATCTTGGAATTCAGTAGTGAGATTTCAATCATGGCAATAAAAAATTATGTGTAATTATAAATTAAAACTGAAGGCAGACATTTTCATTGAAATTCAGTCTGATTTTGGCTGATAAGAGCTGCCTTTGCCATTTGGGTTACATGATTGACATTTCTCATGATTTGAAAAGACTACATCTGAAGATTCTTGGTCTTCATAAAAAATAAAAGTGAGGTTCAACATTGAACCTAACACTGTAAATGAAGTTCAAATATTTAAACCGTACTAAATGCAGAGCTGAATTATGGTAAACTTAATTAAATAACCACAGTGAAGTTGCTGTGAAGAATGGAAACCAATAGCACTATATCCGAATTTGTGCGGTCAATGGATTTTATTTTCTGTTCAAAATAGAATTAAATAAAAAAATGCTAGAAGCCTTTAAAATTAACTGTGAAAATATCTGTGTAAAATTACAATAATATTGATGTCAAGTTTAAAATGTGTGAGGACATAGAGAATTTTAAAAATCCTTTCAAAATAAAATGTAACAGCAGCAATTTCAGACTGGTTTCCAGTTTTATTCTTGTATTTTTGTAATAGTATTATTGTGACCATTGTATTGTATGGAAAGTCATTTCTAATTTAAAACATTACCTTGGCCTCCACTTTCTAATTTCTCTTAATCTTCCAGAATTCAAGCAAAGAGTAGAGTAGGGAGACTTGCATTTAAAAGAGGATTTTTAGTTCTGGTTCTTAGTGCTGGGCAGAGCACATGAATTTGCCTACTTACTCTTCTCGCCCAATTAAAATAGCAATCCACAGAAACAAAGCAGAATACATATACATCACCATATGTCTCAGTCATTTTGGGCTACTGTAGCTAAGTAGCACAGTCTGGATGGCTTATAAGCAGAAATTTATTTGTCTCAATTCTTGTGGCTGAAAGTCCCAACCAAGATCAGGGTGCCAGCCTCGTTCAGTTCTGGTACAGACTGTTTTTGCAGATAGAAGTCTTACATCGTATCCTTGTATGGCAGAAAGAGGGTAAGAGGACTCTTTGGTGTCCCTTTTATAAGAGTACTAATCCTATTTGTGAGGGCTCCATCCTAATGATCTAATTACCTTCCAAAAGCCCCACTTCCTAATATCATCAGATTTGGGGGTAGGATTTCAACATATGAATTTGGAAGGAAGGGAACCAAAAACATTAATTCCATTGCATTATATAATAATGTCCCATTCAGCACTTATCTTGTGAAAATAATTTTTAAAAAATATTTTTCAAATAGCACTGTATGGAGATTTGTAAAATCCTGTTTCTTGGTTTTATATATTTGCAGTTAGCCTCAGTTTTCCTCAAATTTCTCACCTCATAAATATGTTCAGGCTTACTTTATTCTAGTCTTCATTCATACAAGTATTGGTCAACTCTAAGGATGGAATAGAATAATTATTTACTATACTCTTTATAATGCAAAAGAAAAATTTCTCCTAATCCTTACTTGTCTACTGATTTTTTCTTCTCATTTTATAACATGTCTTTGAAGCAATTACATAATCTTACACTTCTTCATTACTGTAGAAGAGTTCCAATTGCTTTACATCTTTGCCAATTGTTATTGTTCTCATTTTAATGTTAGCCATCTCAGCAGATGTACCACATTGTGGTTTTAATTTGTATTTCTCTGATAAGAAATGATATTGATGACTTTCTTACTTACTGGCACTGGCCATCTATATGCTTTCTCGTGAAGTGTTTGTTCAGATATTTTGACCAGTTTTTAAATGGTTGTTACGTTTTTACTATTTAATTTATAAGAATTTCTAATATATTCTGTCTATAAATCCCTTGTCTGTCATATGTGATATAAATGCTTTTCTCAATTCATATTTATTTTATTAATGGTATATAGTAAATCTTTTCTTCATTTTCTTTCAAAAATAATATTTGCCTACCTCAAAGCAATGAATTTCCACAAAATTTTCTTTTAAAAATTGTATAGTTAGTTTTATCTTTAAGTCCATAATTTATCTTTAATATTAATTTCTTCATATATTGCGAGAAAGTGCAAATGTTGTGTTTTTAATATGTGTATTCAGTTTTTCTAGCTCCATTTGCTAAAGAAAAATTTCTCCCATCGTTGTTTTTCTTTTTTGCATAGAACTTTTTCAAAAATCAATTGAATTTATAAGTGTGAATCTATTTCTGGATTTTCTATGCTATTATGCTTTTGATATGCTTTTCTATTCTTGTCCATTAATATATTATATTGATTATTATAAGTTTATGGTAAGTTTTGATAACAGTTCATATGTGTCCTACAGCAGTGACCTTTTTGGGGGAACCATTTTGACTCTTCCAAGTTCTTTGCATTTTCATATGAGTATTTGAAAAAAATTATCAAATTTTTCCAAGGAAGCTCATTGGCATTTTTACTAAATTTGCATAAAATGTATGAAACAATGTAAAAAAATTGACACTTTGAAAATATTGAATTTTCAAATTAATGAAGATGGTTTATTGCTCCGTTTATGTAGGTCATCATAATATTTTACAATTTCTTTTTACTTATTTACTTTTCTGAGACAGTCTTGCTCTGTCTCCCAGGCTGGAGTGCAGTGGTGTTATCTGGGCTCACTGCAGCCTCTGCCTCCCAGCTCCTCAGTCCTCCTACTTGAGCCTCCCAAGTAGCTGGGATTATAGGCGTGGGCCACCATGCTTGGTCAGTTTATTTATTTTTTAATTGTGGAGATAAGGTCTCACTATATTGCTCAGGCTGTTCTCAAACTCCTTGGCTCAAGCAATTCTCCCATCTAGACCTCCCAAAGTGCTGGGATTACAGGCATGAATCATAATGACTGGCCTTTTTCCACTTTGCAGTGTAGAAATCTTGAAATTTTTAAAATTCATTCCTAAAACTTTATTTCGTTTACCTTTTTAAATAGTTTTACTGTAAACTGATTTTTAAAATTCATTTTTCTGATTTCAACTTTGTTAACTTGCCCCGTTTTTTTTTTAATTATTATTATTATCTCATTGAATTTTCCCTGGTCTTAATTATTTTCCTTCTATTAACTTTTGGTTTCACCTATTCTGCTTTTTCTGAATTTTAAGGGAAAATTTAGGTGAAAGATTATTAAATATTTTTATTCAAATATAATCTTTTAAAGTTATAAATTTCCCTCTAAACACTGCTTAGCTACATCCCAAAAAGCAGTCAGTTTCATATAACTTATCATTTTATTTTTGACTCTGGGGACTCATTAGAAATGTGTTATTTTAATTCCAAAAATGCAGTAATTTTCTAATAGTTGCATTGTTAAAATGTCCTATTTTTTTTTCACTGTGGTTAAAGACCATAATCTGAATTTTCAATAATTACATGTTGTATTAGTCTGTTCTTATCCTGCTGTGACAAAATACCCACGACTGGGAAATTTATAAAGAAACAAGTTTTAATTGAGTCACAGTTCTGCATGCTGGGGAGGCCTCAGGAAACTTACAATCATGTCAGAAGGCAGCTCTTCACAGGGCAGCAGGAGAATCAGTGCTGAGAAAAGGGGGAAGCCCCTTATGAAAACCATCAGATCTCTTGAGAACTCACTCGCTGTCACAAGAACAGCATGGGACAAAGTGCCCCCATGATTCAGTTTTCTCCACTTGGTCCCACCCTTGACACATGGGGGTTATTACACTTCAAGGTGAGATTTGGGTGGGCATGCAGAGCCAAACCATATCACATGTGTACTGGAAGAGAAAGTTTATTTTTTTGTAGTAGATTGTAGTGTTTTAGTCTATTAATTGAGTCAGGTTGGTTGATAGTGTTTAAATATGCTATGTATCTTGTCACATTTTTATTTAATTATTCTAATATTGTGTGAATGGTGATAAAAAGCTCCAAATGTGATTACAGATCTGCCAATATCTCCCTATAGGTAATCACTCTATGCTTCATATATTTTGAAGCTTAATTAGGTGAATATACAGATTTTATGCCCTTCTTCCAAAATGCCCCTTAATCGTCATATCTCAATTTTTAAATGTTAATATTTTTATCTAACAATTTTTGGTCTTAATGTAGATGTTACAGAATTAAGTTTAATGTTTTTATTTTTATCATTTCATATTCATTTTATACTTTATCTTTCCTTATTTTAATTTAAATTATATATCATATAAATATCATATAGTTTTTTATCCCAACTGACAATCTCTACCTATTAAATGGAGTGTTAAATTTATTTACACTTAATATAATTATTTATATAGTGAAGTTTAAGTCTACCCTCTTACTATTTGCTTTCTAGTTGCTACCTCTTTTTTTTTTTTTCTTCTATCCCTCCATTTATGCCTTCTTTTGGGTAAGCTCATTAGCTTTCACATGCTAATTTAAATTCCTCTACTGCTAGCTTTTTAGAATCTCTTTAACTATTTAAATAGGTGTTCTAGGGCAGGATTTCTCAATATTGTCACTGTTGACATTTAAGCCTAGATAATTCTTTGTTGTGATGGGCTGTTCTGTGTATTGCAGTATGTTTATTAGCATCCTTGGCCTTTATTCACTAGATGCCAGGAGTACTCCTCCAGTTATGAACAACCAAAAATGTTTCCAGATATTTTCAAATGTCCTATGAGAGAAAACAATCACACATTGTTTAGAATAAGTGCTCTAAGGATTAAAATTTGTAATAATAAGTTATCACTATTGACTTAAGGACAATATTGTACCACTTCATATAACATGTGAGGACCTTAGACCAGTAAAATTATTTTATCTCCTCAATATGTGAAACTATTGTGTGTATATATATGATATTAATATATAAGATATTCACATATATGAAAGATTATATTTTATATGTATCCATGCAATTAGCACTTCTATTACTCTTCATATTTTTAAAATAAAATCTTCCATCTGCTGTCATCTTTCTCAAGAACTTCAGTCAAATTTCTTAGATATGCTGATAACATTTATTCTCCATTATTTTGAAATCTGAAAATGTCTTGAATGTACCTGCGTGTTTGAAGAACATTTTTACTTTTTAACATTTTATTTTTATTCCATTGTCTTACCCTTTCCATTGGTGGTAATGAAAAGTCAGTCATCATTTGTATGTTTCATCCCAAATATTTAATATGTTGTGTTTTTTTGTGGCTATTTGTAAGATTTCTCTTAATCTTTATTCTTGAGCAGTGTGACTGTAATGTGTTAAGGTGTGTCTTTGGATTTATTCTGCTTAGGGATTTCCTGCGTCTTTTATATTTTTCACCAATATTAGGAAATTTTTAACTATGACCTTTTCAAGTTTGTTACTCCTCCATTCTTTCTAACTTTTTTCCCTGGGATGCCAAATAGGGATCCCTTCTCAGGAACTCCCTCTTCTTTATGACTGTGTCTTAAAAAACTCAGAAGCTGCAATAGTTGGGAAGCTGAATGTTTCTACTCTGATCAATGATACTACGATGAGCTGTTAGACTTTTTCTCTCTGTGTCACAGCAGAGTAGCGCCACCATGCGAAGACTTGAGGGCTTGGCAGGGTTTACTTCATTTTATTCTCTCAAGGGTCACTCCATGTTTTCCAATGCCTGAAAAGACTGGCCTTGTATTTAAATTAGCCTTATAGTTCTTTTCAGCAGGTCAGCATGAATGGCACTAGAAGAAAAAGTCAAAGTTGTATATCAATATTTAGTCTGATCCCCTTTCTTTATTTTTAAAGGCATTGTCTAATGTACTTTTTAAAAGCCCAGTGGTTAAATCATTCTCCAGAACTTAACATAAAATGCAGAAAGATAAGCCACATGCAGTGAAAAATTCAAGATGTGTAAGTTCTAATGATAATACTGACAAACTATATTGTATTACAGCATTTTCTTTATAATACACTAAATTATTAGCCATGAGAAAATGGTATAGACCACTTCACTATTAAATAATTATTGACTGAGTGAGTACAATCGCACACAAAACACTGAAAGGCATATATGTCAGTAGTGTAATATAATGGTACATACATGCATATTACACATATATTTCAACTGAAATGTGGATAATAATAAAGATAATGATGACGGCTAATACGTTTTTAGTGCTTGCCATGTTCTGGACATTTACCTGTATTAACTACATTGATCTCTACAAAAATTCTATGAAATGAATGTAATCATTATTCCCAGTCTCGAGACGAGTAAAGCAAGACCAGGAGAGGCTTAATAATTTGCTCATTTACAAAGCTAGCAAAGCTAGAATCACCATAAACCTTTTATTCTTACAAAAATAGTGTACTTTTACTTTTTATTCTGAGAATTTGTGAACTAATTTCCTGACTCAACTTGTTATTGTTTTTATGGTTAACACCTTGTTAACTGTGGACAGGTGTTTCCCAATGGGGGACTGAGTTCCAACCAGGTGTTAATGAAAAGAAACCAGAAAGTTGGGTTAATAAGACAAGCAAAATTGCCGTGTATTTGAAAAAGGGCTGTAAATAGGCTTGTTCTATCAAGAGAGAGATATTGTCTTTTAAAATCACTTCTAGTTATTTTTTAAATATAAATTGTCAAGAACCTTTTGTATTTATTTGATTTTGATTTTAGTTTGTTAACATAAGATTTTCTGATCTGATTAGTGTAAATATAGCTTTGATAATTGATTTTCATATCAAAATGAGTGCTTTATGAGCCCTCCTCTGAATATTCTTTGCTAAATAGCACACTTTATAATTAAAACATTAGAATAAGAATAACCATGGAGGAAGAAGTCACATATATTAATAATAGTTGTGACAGAAATAACTTTTACACATGCTAAACAAATTCCGTCAATCCTTTGCTTTATGCAGTAACGGAATTAGATAATATATCATGACCTTCAGTAAACCCAAATTTATATAATATGTGGGTTTTCTGAATAATTATATTGATATTTCTTTGATCTGCACAAATGCAATTGTATATGTTAGAAGGAAACTCTTAGGCACTTTTTCACAAAGATGGTTATAGCAAGAAAGCATAATACTTCTCCAAAATCAATCTAGATTAAGAGTTTAAATATAATGGTCAGAAAATCTAATTTAAAATGGAAATAATAAAATAACATTTTATGCCTATAAGGTAAATAAACATGAAAAGTATTTATCAATTCTGGTGAGAATGAAGTGAGTTATGTGTGTGTATGTGTGTGTGTGTGTATATATATATACACACACATATATACACATTATCCTTTACTATATTACTTTACACATCCTTTAGTTTATTTTACCAGTCTATTTTCTACCATATATATACATATATACATACACACACACACACATATATATGGTAGAAAATAAATTGGTAAAATAAACTAAAGGATGTGTGAATATAGTAAAGGAATAGTGTACAAATGCCTTAATCTGTATGAAGAGATAAATAAAATGATACTTTTATATTCAGTATTTTTATTACATGCATGTATGCTACTGAAATAATCAGAAATGTTGAAATGTTTTCATTTTAGTGTAATTTCAAGATGAGTACTATATAAATGAAGTAAGGGGTGTTTGTAATTTTAAATAGAGTGGTCGTTGTAGAGCTCACTGAAAAGGTAATATTTGAAAAAGACTTGCATGAGGTAAATATTTTTAGTGTTTTTTGTTGTTGTTGTTTTTCTCTTAGATCGTAAATCTGTTTGAAATTTAAGAATGCTTGGAGATTAGATTCATTTTTCCCTCCCCAAAATAGATGACCAGTAGTATTAAACCGAAACCTGGTTTCATTCATTGTGTTGCTATGTCAACATTATCACATGCCAATTACTCATATATTCATGAGCTTATTTCTAGGATATGTATTAAACACCATTGGTGAACATTTTTTAAATTCCTGATTGCAAAACACATGGTTTAATTTAAAAGTTATAATTTATATGTGAATATGATACATGACTTATATATTTGTATTATGAAGTATAGTATAATTATATTTTGAGATCTGATAATTACTCCTCTTTTATTTTGTTTATATTTTTAAGCTTTGTTTAGATTTATGTTTACCTATAGTAATCAGAAACACCTGGCCAAGTTTTAGAAATAATCTATAGTGATGGGGATTTTTATTATATTGAATTTATAAATGAATTTGGGAGAACTGTCATTTTCTAAATCAAATATATGATATACTTCTCCATTTAATCTGATTTTTTAAATATAACTTAAAGTTTTATTCATTTCTTTTTAGTTTGTTTGATACTATTTGGTTTTTGTTTCTATTATAGATGTAATATTTTATATTACTTTTTAAATTAATGCAAATATGTTTATATATATATCGATGCTGCATCTAGCCATATGGTTAAAACTCCTTATTAATTACAATAATGTGTCCATTAACTTCCTTTGATTTTCTGGAGATACATTATTACTGCTAATAAATAATGATAGTCTTCTCTTTCCCTTCCTCTCTTTTTTTTTTTTTTTTTTTTTGAGACGGAGTTTTGCTCTGTAGCCCGGGCTGGAGTGCAGTGGCCGGATCTAAGCTCACTGCAAGCTCCGCCTCCAGGGTTCCCGCCATTCTCCTGCCTCAGCCTCCGGAGTAGCTGGGACTACAGGCGCCCGCCACCTCGCCCGGCTAGTTTTTTGTATTTTTAGTAGAGATGGGGTTTCACCGTGTTAGCCAGGATGGTCTCGATCTCCTGACCTCGTGATCCACCCGTCTCGGCCTCCCAAAGTGCTGGGATTACAGGCTTGAGCCACCGCGCCCGGCCACCCTTCCTCTCTTTAAAATATTTTTGTGTTGATTAGAAACTCTGCAACTATTTTGAAGGTTTGCTCTATACTTGATTTTAATACGAATATTTCTCTAGGTTTAATGTTAAGTATGATAATTACTCTAAGTCTATAGTTAAAAATTTTAATCAAAGTTTCCATTTCTTCATAGTTTGCTAAGATATTTTATCAAAAGTGTGTGTAGAATTTTATAATTTTTTCCATACTTTTTATAATGTAAAGTACATGAATAGATTTGTTGTTACAAGATATGTTAATTCCTAGTTGGTTATTATGTATTTTTATCCAATGCTAAATAAATTTTGTAATATTTATACAAAGTATTTTTGCCTTTGTATTTAGAAGGATTTCCCTTTGTTGCATCCCAGTATTATTTCTCACAGTACATTTAGTGGTTTTTCGGTTTTTTATTAGTTTATAGTAATTTTATAATTTGAGAAATATCTATCATTTGAAAGTCAGTAGAATTTGTCAATGAAATCTGAGATTGGTATCTAATTGTGAAATTAAATGCCAATTTAAAAATGTATGGTTATTGGTGACTTTAGATTTTCTAATTCTTGGGATACATTTGCTAATATTTTTCTATAAGTTTGTTCATTTAATCTTGTTTTTATAGGTATTGTTTTAAATATATATGTATTCACATAAATTTTAATTTCATCCTTACTTCTACTCAAACTCAAGTTTCAGCTTTATATATTGTTTATTTAAACATTTTTCCTTTTTTTTCATCCACAGTTGTTAAAATCGTATGTATTTTACTTTTTTGGGGGGGCAGGGGGGAACAAGATTTGGAGAATATTGATAAGCACTATTTTATTCTTTTTTTAAAAAAAGATGTCTGCTTAATTAACTTTCATTCTTCTCATTACTAAACAAATTCACAGAGATAAAAAGAGAAATTCTAGCCACATATTTAAGATTCAAATAGTTCACAGATTAAAAAAAAAAATGTCTTAGGTCCAAAGGTGTCATAGGAGCCATAGATTCTTTATGGTGACCCATGATGAAACATGAATAAAACATTAGTAAGAAGCAGGATTGAGGCTTAATTCAGTAGGCACTGGTGTGTCTGAACCAATGGACTTGGTCACGTCCTATTTTGTGTTGTCAAGTGTCTCTCCTGAATGATCAGTGCCCACGTCAGAAGGGTTTGATAAACATTTTTATTATCACCTCTGCTCACAAGACTGACATAGTGAAGACGGGGGCCATATTAAGAGGGGATAACAAATGCAGGCGTTATATTTTTAAATTGTAGAAAATTTTTAAAGTTTAAATCTATTTAAATGTATGTATTTCTTTTAAAGTTTTACTTAATCTGGGCACAAGCTTGTTAGTAGATCTTTGATGTTCTGTAGAAAAATAAACTATTTGAATACAGTTACAATATTGAAAATATTCCTCTAATGTTTTAATTCCCTGTCATTTCTCCTCCATTTGTCTGAGGTTGCTATTCAGAATTTTAAATATTTCATTTACATAAGAATCCTTTCCTTCACTCCAGACACTGTGAATATTTTTTATGCAGATTAAAGTGTACTCATATAAAAACCTCAGGAAAAAAACAAAACAACAAAATCCCAGAAGTCAAAATCAGATTATGGATCTAATAAGCTCTGTGAATTCATATGTGCAGCAGCTGCTGCAGAAATGTGACAATGTCACCAGGTAGAATGCAATGTAGATATGATATCTACTGTGTATGTGTTTATTATTTTCTTTATCTTGGGATAGGAATTTAATATTTTATGCATCTCCAAAAATTATTATGCATTGCGTAAAATTTCTAAGGTCAGATAGTACAAAGATCACTGTCTGGAATTACAGGTTATCAAGTATAGGAAAAAGCAAGATGATTTTTTTCCCCTAAAATCCCACTAGTCAAATTTAAGAAAAAAAGTGCAATGAATTTAAAAATGAGAGACTAACATATTCCCTTAAGCACTTTAAATTTTCTGATGAAGGAAACATCTCCTGCTGAGCTTTTCCTTGGAAAACCTAATGAAGTTTTTATTAAAATGAACAGTAACAGAAAAGGCAAGTTTAAAGTCAATTTTCTGTGTGGTTTCATAAGAACATTTTCTCATAAAAAGCACTGAAGTCCTTTATTACAAAATCAATAAGACTAAAAAATGTGGTTTAGAAAAATAACTATTAATTAAGCTTTGAAGCATATTGTACAATTGAAAAAAACCAATTTATATAAAAGTAAAGTGAAACTAGATGCCTTCTGAAAATAACTTAAATGAATAATGGTTTCATCATGTAGTTAACACAGAAAACTTTGGACTGAATACATGAAACCAAAAAGTTATCAAGCAACTGTGTATGATCAGCTTCCTCAAGTCACCTAACCTTGCTTGAGCCCAAACTCTTTAGTAGGAAACTATTTTATTTATGAACAACTGAAGGCTCTTTCACTATGACAAACATCATATTGATAGGCCATCTTGATGTTAAACAAACCGAACATCATCCTTAGTATTAAAACGAAAAGATCATATCTTCAAGTGTGAAATATACTTAAGGAAATATACTTAAAGTCCCACATCACATCGTCCAAGGGAATTTGGAGAACATTTTCACTTCCTTTTGTCAGAAAAACAAACGAGCTTTGTAATTTATAACCCTGAAGGAAGCTATTAGCAATAACTAGCCCTTTGCCTTAAAAAATGCTAATCAGGTCAACTAGCTGCATAAACATGGACATTTTACTTCTTTGTTTCTTAATATTGGAGGTTATTCGAT
This sequence comes from Theropithecus gelada, assembly GCF_003255815.1. Taxonomy (NCBI): domain Eukaryota; kingdom Metazoa; phylum Chordata; class Mammalia; order Primates; family Cercopithecidae; genus Theropithecus; species Theropithecus gelada. Next base: position 147,621,472 of record NC_037669.1, read on the forward strand.
AAAAAAACCTTCCATTGATTGTATTTTTAGATATTATAATTTTAAAAATACATAAACATTTTTCATGAGCTATGAGTGAAGTGTAAGCATCTTCTTAAATAAGCAATCTTTACTGATGACTTAATACTAAATTTTAAAGTTAGGTTTTGGATTTTGCATTTCAAAAGTCATTTACCACAAATAAAATATATTTCTCAATCACCTGCAATGGGACACTGTCTCACACTTCCCCTTTCCTGAAATTTTTAACAAAATGCCGTGGCATGAGCCTTACTAGGTCTATTGATCTTATCTTGAATGCATTAAATGCTTACAAGGTCTCCTTTTTGATATTTCTTACCATAATAATTTATCTTTAAACTAGGGGAAGGGAAGATAACACAAATAATATCAACACATAATGTGCAGTCACAGTCCCTAAAAGACACACACTGAGAAATCAATAGCTTTTTATTCCCTTTTCTCAAAATTTTTGAGTCCAAGAAACGTGCAGTGCACAACCCAAACTACTTCCCATGCCTGCCCTTCCCTCTGCCTTAGTCATTTGCATAATGACTCAAAACTGTAAACAAAAAAAGAAAAATTAACATTTTTTTCCTCCCTCTTCTTGTCTCCAACAAGGTCTACCTCCTGGAATTTCTTTTGCTTTTGTTTGTTGTTGTTATTTAAGTAGTACTTTTTGACTGGAAGATAATACGCCTTTCATCTTCTCTTCCTTTGAAAATATCAACATAGATTTCCTGTTTGATTTAGCATAACTGAGCAGAACAATCTTGAAATTCAAGCTTCTGACAAATTAATGGGAAAATAATGGACAATTTAAGCCACATTAGGCCTTAGCAACCCTGATTTTTCCATAGTCTGTGAGGAAATCCATAATTCAACATGGTCAGAAGGTCTCACAGCTTTTCAGGGCAGAAAGGACTTACAATATAGGTGTGATGTCAAACACAGAACTTTTTAAACAGTGTGATTTTATAAAGTGAAGGATCAATAAAAACGTATTTAATTTTTTTTTCTATCTGTTACAATAGAAGCTTATTTTTGGGTGATTTTGTTAAAATATTTATTGATAGATTAAACTCTTCCTCAAATAATTTGATGACTTGTTAGCAAGGCTACCAATTTTCTTCACCATTTGGAATTTTCCGTGCCATCAACCATAGACTTTAAGACATTTTATCTGAATTTTATAGTGTAAAAAAAAATCCGAATTCTGACATTTATCTGAGTAAAGAACCTACAGCATAAGACAAAAATAATATGTGCCAAAAAGCCACAAACTCCGTCCTCACTTTTTTGACTAACAAATTCCCAATGATTAAATTTAAAAGGAAGAAAAGTCCTCTTGCAGTTCAGAAAACAAGCATTGTTATCACATCTGCATTCTCAAATGAGTTTTAAAGGATTTTCGATGAAAGATTATAATCCACAATTGTTTAAATGGATCAAAATGTAATTGCATTCAGATTGAAATGACTATTTGTATGGTCTCTACTGTTGTATTAGCAAAGCTTTCAGCTTTATGATAAAATCAATTTGGTGATCACAATAAAAGTCTTTTATTGTGTTATGGACTGAATGTTTGCCTCCCCACTCTTCCGCCCTGCCATTCATATGTTGAAGCTTTAATACCTAAAAGGATAATATTGAGAAGTGAAATCTTTGGGAGGTAATTAAGGGAGATGAGGTCCCCAGGATAGAGACCTCATGAAGGGATGAGTGCCCCCATAAGGAGACATACTAATGAGCTTGCTCTCTCTTTCTCTCCCTGCACTCACTAAGAAAGCAGGTAAGTATTCAATGAGATGGCTTCCAAATGAAACCCATGTTGCTGGCAACTTGATCTTGGACTTCTCAGCCTCCAAAACTGTGGAAAATACATTTCTGTTTAAGCCACCCAATTTATGGCATTTTGTTACGGCAACCTTAGCTGACTAATACATATTACAACATAATAGAATATGTGAGAATATATAAGACCTGAAATTGTAACTATTTTTGGTTTGCTTCCAGATACAGAATTTTTTTAATAAAAAAGAAATTAACAAACTTAAAAGATTTTAATATGTATTAATTTTTCTCCTTTTAATTACTTATATTATTTACTTACTTTCATATTTGCAACTTATATAACTTCCCTGTCCCTTATCTTTAATGAGTCCATATTCAATGCTTTCATTTTTATGTTGCATATATTATAAGAACTTAAAGGAGTAAAAAATTATGCTGTGTGTTTCTTCTAATTTCATTTATTTTTTTCTATTGCAACCATGCTCTATTTATTGTAATTTTTCTATTGTGATCTTACACAATGCAGTTGTGGTAATTTTGCAAATGTTTTCTATTTTAAACAAGCAAACAGATAACAGATGATAGATACACGAATAAATTGATAGATAAGCAGACAGACTTATTGGAACTATGATGTCACTTTATTTTACATTTATCCTCTCCTGTTTATATATAAAGCCTCTTTCAAAATTGTGACTAACATTTTATGTACTCAGCTCTTTGGGGGAGATAGTGCCATTAAGAAGAATATTACCTCACCAATTTCACAAAGACCAGTTCCAAAATTTTAAATGGAAGAAGACAGTTATTTCTCTTTACCTTCGTCAGCAGAATGTAAATTTGGTAATAATCATATTAGTCACTTTTACTTTCTTCCTACACAATGAAAATATGTATTTAGAAAAGTTCAATTTTATTAATACATCTGTGATTTTCTGAGAGTCTTTTACAGTAAAATTTATATCTCAACGCTAATTATTGTATAGATACTTATTTTTTATAATATATTGTCCAAAAAAAGAGAATGTAGTTGTGTTAATTCATCTATGGAGGAAAACCATTGATTTTTTCCTGCTTTAAGAACTAAATACATATGATTCAACATAGGAATGTATACAACAAAAAAGAAATCAAATTTACCCTAAGAAGATTTTATCTTTTTCATGCACTGAATATCTTAAAATGAGCATAGGGGCCGGGCGCAGTGGCTCACACCTGTCATCCCAGCACTTTGGGAGGCCGAGGTGGGCGGATCACGAGGTCAGGAGATCGAGACCATCCTGGCTAACACGGTGAAACGCCGTCTCTACTAAAAATACAAAAAAAAAAAAAAAAGAAAAGAAAAAGAAAAAAAAAAAAAAACTAGCCGTGCATGGTGGTGGGCACCTGTAGTCCCAGCTACTCCAGAGGCTGAGGCAAGAGAATGGCCTAAACTTGGGAGGCGGAGGCGGAATTTGCAGTGAGCCGAGATTGTGCCACTGCACTCCAGAGCCTGGGAGACAGAGCAAGACTCCATTTCAAAAAAAAAAAAAAAAAAATTAGCATAGGAACAAAGTATCCAAAATATAAACGCCTGAGTATCTTTGATTGTCTAGACCTTCTCTAGTAAATGATAAATGGCTGACTCAGTTTCAAAAATCACCAGTGACCCCCTTGCAGGAGGAAGAATGGTGGACTAAATATCAGTTACTAGCTGATTTCCTCTTTCCTAGACGCTTTCGTGAAAATAATACCAAACAATTTATAATGGTAGCACATCTACCAGACTATATATCATAGTCATCCCTTGGCATTAAGGAAGACTGAGAAAAATAAATTTGTAGCTTGATACTTTGTTTTCCCCCAGTAAAGCTGAGTTTTGTCAGTAAAGAAGGAGAGACTGGCAGCTGGATAGGCAATTTGGAGTCTACTAAATTTCCTACTAAATTTAAAGCCAGTCAATTAAAGTGAGAATGAAGAACAAATAATTTTCAGGCATTACAAATTTTTTTAATGAAGAAAGAAATCATTACAACTGACAGCCAAAAGCAAATATTTAATGGTAGCAAAAAGTTATTACAACAAACAACAAATAAAACCCTAGATAAACTCCAAATGAGAGATTTGATTGGGAAGCTGAAAGAGGATGTGAAAATATGTTAAGTTTTTTAATATTATAAAAGCTATAATATATATAAAGAAGTTAAGACATTGACAGCAAAAAAACCCTGAATATGTGGACATAAAAAATAAGCATTAGCAGCTAGAAGAATAAAATTATACACCTATATTATATATGTTACATATATTTTACAAAATACTTGATTAAAAAGAAATAATTGCAATTATTTCTCATGAGGAATCCCAATTATTTCCCAACAATTCATATGTGAGTGAAAACTAAAATAAATAATATATAAAATAAACAAGTAAACATGGCCTGAGGTTTAAACTTATGAATCAAAATAGTAAGTATAATTGTCAATTTTTCTCAAAAGTAACATATCAACAAAGGTCACATCTGACAAAAGCTAAAGAAACAAATCAAGTAAGTGAAGGTTTTAGATGAAAATAATTTAAGTCAAAGTGTGTTTAAATGAGAAGAGCACCAAATGATAAAATAAATCATCAGCCTTCATGCATTTAACAACATAGTGTTAAACCATGGAAAGTATAAGTTGAGAAACATATATATGTTGTAGAAAATAGCATTTGAGGTCATAATCATACGACGTCAGGGTATACTAAGTAATAATGTTTTAAATTAGTTTTGTTCTATAAATACGCGCAATTTTATGTGTAGTCTGTATCAATTAGGTTTTCCTGTGTTAAAAAAAAATACATAAAAACTTAATGGCTTTTAAAACAACTATTTAGCTCTTGAGACTGTGGTTTCTTCCAGGTGGCTCTTCTGCTCGTCTCCACCTGGGTTACTTCTGTCTGCATCTGCAGTCAGCTGCCAATAGATTAGACAATGCTGCTATTATGAACTGGTTGACTGTCTGCTTGCGTAATGGTAGCAACTGAACCATATGCCACGGTTATCCAACAGGCTATCCTGGGCTTGTTCATAGGATGGTGGAGGATTTCCAAGATATGCAAGTGACAGCACTTTACAGGTCTTTGTTTCCATCCATGTGTTCTCATCCCATTGTTTAGCCTAAAGTGTGTCTATTGCAGTTATTCTCTTCCACATCACCACTGTATGTTAGGAGAACAGATACAACACACACACCTATTAAAAATGAGTAAGAATGGGAGGCACATGACAATCTTTGTTCATGGCAATTTTGAAATCCAGATAGCAAGTATTGGCAGGTGCCCTTACTTCAAGGACAGAGCATATTTTTCTATTAGGACTATGTTCTGCTCCCTGGGAGTAGATTATCAGTATCATGCCCTCTAAAGCTCTCTTGGAGTGGCTTCTTCATTCATCATTGTTCTCCATGGCTCTTGGCTCTGACTTCTGGGACCTTAGCTCTGCTGTCTTGGACATTCTTCACATTCCATAAGAATTATCCCATGTTTGCATCTGACTAGCTTCATCAGCCTGGTTCTTGGCCATAAGAGTTTGGGGATTCAAAAGTCTCTTTTCATTTTGAGCAATCTGTGTAAATTTTAGTCCAAGCTAGCAGTGTATTTGCCAATAAAACCATCTTAAATACTATTTTGAGTTTATATGCATCTTATATGTGTCCTCTTCATGTCCCAAAGAAAACAACCATAGCTTTTCTTTCTTTTTTCTTTTTTTTTTTTCTTAATAATGAAGCAGGCCTTTCTCTAATTTGGGTATATTTAGCTTTAGTGGGATATTAATGACCTTAAGATCCATAGAAGCACTTTTATCAAAGTGAGAAGGTATACTAGGTATTGTTTTAATTCTTTCAGAAATTTTAACAAAAGGACTTATATTTAACAAATTGTTATATTTAACAAAATGAGCCTCAGCTATGTAGTTGAGTTAATTTTTACTCTGAGGTCATTTTTTTACTTTAAGGATATTTTCATGGCTGAGAGTCTGGAATTGAAGAGCAGTTTTATTTTCTAACACAGCAAATTTTGGTCCCTCTATAGTCCCTCTAGATTCTGCATGCAAATTAAACTGTTCTTTCTTTAGCTCATCTCTCTCTTCTTCTTCTTTTTTTCTTTTTTTTTTTTCCTCACACACAGCTAAAAGAATCCAACTGACATTTGAAACATTATGCCTGGAAATCATCTTCACTACTAGATGCAGTAGGTTTATTTTCTTTTAATTTACTGCAGGCAATTTTTGTTCTATCTCAAAACATGGGTTGCCATTTTTTCAACCTACTATAGCAGCTTCATCTCTGCTATTATAGCTTCCACTACTAGCTGTGGCCAGGCTAGGATAAATCAAGCAAGACATCTATGGTGAAAAATTTAAGATAGATAATCACACTCAATGTTGTGCTTGTATTACCGCCATAAATTTTATACTCTAGATGTCTTACTCATAAGGATTCATTTCAGTTCATATTGTATTTTTTAAGAATTTATTATGATTTATTCACCATTTTTCCAGTCTCCTAAAGACAACACCATATGTTCTAGGTTTTCGTTATGGTAGCACCCCACTCTGAAAACCAATGTCTGTATCAGGTAGCCTTTTTTGCATAACAAACTATCCTAAAATTTAGTGACTTATGTAACAATCTTTTATGTGCCCCATGATTTTGCAGATCTGCAATTTTGGCTACCTTCAGCCAATTTGAGCCTGTTAAGTCCAGCTTGGATCGTTCCTTCATTGAGTCAGCTGTCAATAATCTAAGTGACTTTTCACTGCAGATATTCAATGATTAACAGCTGAGGAGCTGGGTGATTCTTCTAGCCTGCAGCAGACTAATAGTCAGCTAGACTCACATATCCATTAGCCTGCAAGTTGACTGTAACTAGTTGGAATATGACAACCTAACCTGGAACAGGGCCTTCACTGCATGTAGTGTCTTTTACTCTAGGTTTGTCCATGTGGCAATCATGGAGGACCAAGAGCAGCAAGGGTGGAATCTATGAGATCTCTTTATGCTTATGCATGGAACTGGCACAATAGTACTTCTGCTATCATAATTGCTCTGCTGCCCTAGATTTGGGGACAACTGTAAGGCTTCTTGCAGTTATACTTGCCAATCAGGGGAAAGTATCATAGTTTCAGTCTCTGAACCCACTGAACCTGCAGGAATACATCTATCACATGGCCTCCTTAAACCTTCACTCAGGAACCATAATAGCATTTTGGGTTTCCTGGTATGAATGTTAAGCCATACTCTGTATTCATCAGCTCTTCAAGGGTCTGAATACTCCCCTTTTCCTATTGAACTGTTAGACTGGAAATTGGCCATGGGTAACTTTGTCATTTCATTTGCCAAATGGATAGTTATTTGAGTAATGATTATCTTATGCATATATCTGTTCTTATATAACTATTTGAAGGGTTCTTCCTTAAGGAGTCCTTTCTTAAAAAGTTAAATCGATGCATTCTGAAAGTGAGAATCAAATCACATCTGGAGATGGAAGATATCAAAATTTTCCACTGTGATGGCTGAAACTGGTCTTCTGCTTGCCAACTCACCTTTCCTGGTGCCAGAGTTAAATAAACATAGTCTGGCTCCTCATCTCTCTTGTGTCTAAGAGTACCATGGTGTTTTAGCCATCATACAGACCCCAGCAGGTTAAAGGAGCTGAGCTTTGAAGCAACACTGAGTTTGCTGCCCACTAATTATATCCTCTTTGTCACTGATGTTCAAGTGACCCCGCCGGGCTTCTGTCTTGGTCATCTCAGGTTACCATAGCAAAATACCATAAAGTGTGCAGCATTTAAACAACGGAAACATGTATCACAGTTCTGGAAGTTAAAAACACAAGATCAAGGTGCTGGAATATATATGTGTGTGTGTGTGTGTGTGTATATATATGTACACACACACACACACACACACACACACACATATATATGGAGAAAGTCTTGCTCTGTCACCCAGGCTGGAGTGCATTGGGGTGATCTCAGTTCACTGCAACTTCTGCCTCCCAGGTTCAAGTGATTCTCCTGCCTTAGCCTCTCGAGTAGCTGGGATTACAGGTGCACACAACCACCCCTCACCAACTAATTTTTGTATTTTTAGCAGATGAGATTTCACCTTGTTGGCCAGGCTGGTCTCAAACCCCTGACCTCAGGTGATCTGTCTGGTTGGCCTCCCAAAGTGCTGGAATTACAAGCATGAGCCACTGTGCCTGGCCTGAAATATTTAATGCCTGACGATTGCCTCCTGGTTCACAGATGGCAGTCTTTTCTCTACGTCTTCATATGGCAAAAGGGGTGAAAAAGCTATCTGGGCTCTCTTTTATAATGTCAGTAATCCCAGTCATGACCCAATCAACTCCTAAAGGCCTCACCGCAAATGCCATCACAATGGGGATTAGTTTATAACATTTAAATTTGGGGTGTATGTAAAAATTCAGTCTATAACAGTCTTCAGGCTGGGCATGATGGCTCACTCTTGTAATCCCAATACCTTGGGTGGTTGAGGCAGGCAGATCACTTGAGCTCAGGAGTTTGCAACCAACTGGGAAACATGGCAAAACCCTGTCTCTACCAAAAGTACAAAAAAAAAAAAAAAAAAAAAATTAGCCTGGCATGGTGGTGTGCACCTTTTGTCCCAGCTACTTGGGAGGCTGAGATGGGAAGATTGCTTGAGCCCAGAAGGCAGAAGTTGCAGTGAGCCAAGGCTGCACCACTGTACTCTAGCCTGGGTGACAGAGTGAAACCCTATCTCAAAACAAAACAAAACAAACAAACAAAAAACAGTCCCTCATATTATAAAATTTCAGCATCCTCATTGGTGCTATGGAATCCAGTTCTGTATCAGCATCTCTCAACCCTTGTCTATAGTCTATTAATATTCTTTAATACGTAGTTCGCTTTTATTATTGCCCTATTGAATAGAGTTTATTCTGAGCTTTTTCTGGCAAGTTTATGCAAGGTGTGGATTCTCTGGTCTAAAATAGTAAACTTGTTATAACATATGACTCAGTGAATTTTCAGACTTTACCCCAATTCTGGGCCAAATCCATTCTGGTATCTCTACTGTAGTACATTGACATATCCAAGCCTCAAGGAGTGATTCCAGCAGCATATTACAATTGGTGACAGGAGTCCATGCCAGGAATTTTAACTCTGACTCATGGTACAGTGCTCTCATGTCAAAATTTTTTCACTTACAGCCTTTTAGTAAGCCCCTTCTTATGTAGTATTCCCAATAGCCACCCATACTTGTATTTCCAAGTTACTAGCAAATGTGCAGTGAGATCATACAACTCTTTCTGACCGAAAACTATTTCCAGAGAAGACTCTACATTTCTCTGCTAAAGCTGTGCTATGACTTCTTTCTAGGTGTTTATTGGGAGACAATGAGGGGTGGGAAACACCTGCATTGAAGAGGGAAAGCGCCACTTTATAGGAAACCTTCCTGCATTGAAGTCTACAGTGTTTCAAGCGAAGAGAAGTTTACTTTTCTCTAACTGAAGGAAGGAAGGTTTTCTTTTTTTCTTTTCTTTTTTCTTTTTTTTTTTTTTTGAAAAGGAGTCTCGTTCTGTCGCCCAGGCTGGAGTGCAGTGCCGCGATCTCAGCTCACTGCAAGCTCCGCCTCCCAGGTTCACGCCATTCTCCTGGCTCCGCCTCCGGAGTAGCTGGGACTACAGGCGCCCGCCACCACCCCCGGCTAATTTTTTGTATTTTTTTAGTAGAGACGGGGTTTCACCGTGTTACCCAGGATGGTCTCGAGCTCCTGATCTCGTGATCCGCCCGTCTCGGCCTCCCAAAGTGCTGGGATTACAGGCTTGAGCCACGGCGCCCGGCCGGAGGGAAGGTTTTCTATCTGCCTGGAGTGTTCACATACTGGAGATTCTCAAACTCATCGATAAAAAGGCCTAGAGTATCATAGGGAATCACCTTTCCCTGTCAGGTCTCTAATTTTGGCATATGAGACATAGATACTCTTTGTAATTCTCTTTTGTGGTTTTTTCTACCCTTAAAATTGGGTTATTAATTTCATTTTCAATATAGTTTGCCTGGAAGTTTCAGGAGATCATTTAAACGGTCACATTGCCAACTTTTGGTTTTCACCGTGGACCTTGAGGCGATAGTTAATGACTGAGTTTGTGATGATCAAATAAACATACATTAATTTACCCAATGACTCAAATATTTATTTCCATCGATCAATTCTTGAGAAGATACATGAGAATATGCTCCACAAAATGAGGTAGTAAAATGAAAACAAAGATGCTATGGGGTCCTAGAAACATGAGAACCAACATGGAAGAAAAAGAAAGACAGTTCTTTCTGGTGATGGCAAAGGGATGTCACAGGACAAGTGCTTTGAAGCAGGCCTGGAGGACCAGTTCAGTTTGGAGGAGGATGGAGAATTCCGTTTAATCATATTAGATTGATCAGACACAACAATTGTGGCAGACAATAGGGGAATATATATAATGGATAATTATAAAGCTATTTAAACAAAAATTTAGCAAAAATGGACTCCAAAAAAAAAAAGAAAAACTTGTTACTAAAAATAAAACTTAATTTTAGTACACAGGTGACTGAGCTGTGAACAATATTTGCCTAGTCAAAATAACACAAACACTAAATATTTATGAAGGCAAAAAACATGGTATAACTACATTAGAAGTGTGAGAGAAGTCTACATTTTTTAATGTAGTAATAAAGACAGTCAAGTTCTTATATTTTCTAAAGAAAATAAATAGATAATATTTAAATTTGAAAATAAAAAAGTGTCAGAAAAACTACGTCACCTAGAAATAGGAATTTAAAATATTAAGAGTCAGATAAAAAGAAAAAGAGTCAGAAAAAGAAAGCAAAATCGAGAGTCAGATAAAAACATAAAATATATTTAACTCTGAAAGTGGGTATCTGCTGAGTATTGAGGCAGAAGACACTTAGTCTCTTAAATCCTTTTCCTCATTTGTAAAGAAGGGTCACGCACCTAGTAGGAGGATTTAATGAAATGATCCACTGAAAACATCCCCCACTCTTCCTGACACTTAGTTGCTACATACAAAAATATAAACATCGTGATGGCTAATTTTATGTGTCAATTTGCTCGAGCTAATGGACACTCAAATAGCTGGTAAAGTATTATTCCTAGATGTATCCGTAAAGGGGGTTCTAGAAGAGATTAGCATTTGAATTATAGACTGATTAAAAAGAGCCATCCTTACCAATGGGCAGGCATCCTCCAATTCCACTGAGGGCCTAAATAGAACAAAAAGGCAGAAGAAGGGAAAATTGTCATGCTTCTTGAGCTGGGACATCCATCTTCCCCTGCCAGCAGACATTGGGCCTTGGTACTCCAGAGGGATTCCTTCCCCCTCCAACACTCCCACCCTTGCTTTTTAGGCCTTTGGCCTCAGACTGAATCATACTATTGTCTTTACTATGTCCCTTTGCAGACCCTAGCAATTTTTAGTCTCCATAAGTGCAAAAGCTAACTGCCATTATAAATCTCCTCTTATATATCTACATATATTCTATTGATTCTGCTTCTCTGCAGAACCCTAATACAGACATAACTGATTATGCTTTAGTAATCAGATTTTTAAATTGTCAGCATATCAGTGAAGTTACTATGCTCCTTGTATTCACTGAATTATAACTAGTAAAAAAAATTACAAATACAAATAATTATGTTGAAGTTGTTCCTATGATTCCCTAAATTGACACCAGCCATTATGCACTTTGACACTTTTAGCTGAGTAAGGTCTATATATGATTGAATAACATAAGAAGATATGACAATAACTCATATGTGTAAATAACTGAATAACAAATGCAATTATTTTGGATAATTCTTCTAAAAATAATAAAAATCTAGTAAATAACTTCAGGTCATTAAGAGGGCATTATAGCTCAAGATTTTCCTAAACAATTAATGTTTCCTTTGTGCCTTGATGTCACTCTATATGGGTATCATATGTCAATGTTCAGCAAATGTCAAAAAGAAATACAGTTGTGGGCTTTGGTCTTCTTCAATGCAAGCTAGAGATAAGCAGAAAAAAATGCATTCAATGTCAGTGCTTCGATGTAAGTTAGAAGCTAGAAAACATGAAAATGCTACTGGGAAATGTAATATATGGAAATTGGTTTGCATAATTCTACTTTCTGACAAAGAATGATGGTTTCCCTACATTTATCTATTGGATATCATAAACTGCTTATCTCAGCTGCAGGGCTGATACCGCTTTCCATGAAGCAGACAGTGAATCATAGCTAAATCAAACACTGCAACTCTTTTAAATATAAGGATGTGCAGTTTGTTTGTCTCCCAATGAGGACACTCCAACAAATGCATTTTCTTTCCAGAAACAACTGAGTGAAGCTATTTTAAAATCTGTTTGGCTGAGGATAGATTTTCATTATTTATTTATCAAACTGTTCTCTATTATACTGAATCCAAAGAGAAAAATGTACCTTAGTTACACAAAGTAAATAATTGGCCAATTGTACTTTACATTTATCAAATCTACCATCTTGTAAGCATTAGGATATGTTTTAATAATATTTTTATTGATAACTGTTCAAAATAATACATTGTGTTTTAAGAAAAACCATTTTTATTTGTTGTTATATGTATCATCTAAATAATTTCTCCAAATTATAAATATCATCTTGAGACACACTGCAGAAATAAGACAGATATTAAAAGCAATTATTTTTGGTTTAGATAATTTGGATTTTTAAAGGAATTTAAACAAGAAAATATATATGCCAAGTGAAAGAAATTACTGAAAACAAATGAGAAACAAGATTTTTGATAAGTGATATAAGCGTATACATAAACACTGAGGGAATCAATGTGAGAAACCAACTATCAAGTAGAATTAGCTAGTTCTTGAAATGAGATTGCTCAACAGTTGGTTAAATGAATATATTCAAATATTTTTTTCTATAAATTTATTCATAAAGATATTTAAATCACTAAGAATGTGACACTCTTAGTGAAAAATAATTCTTTAAATTTAATTGCCAGTCTATCATTTGCTATCTGCTTGATTGGGCCATATACGTAACATATTATCTGTAACATGTTGATTTAACTCACATCTCAGGGGATTATTTGGTTATAAAAGATAATTTATGTAAATAAAAATAACATATCTTGCGCAGAGTAATTACTCCACAATCATGTTTCCCTTACTTTCCTCACTTTTATTACCTCTTCAAAATACCTTAATGAAAGTTGTGTATTTTGACTATGTATTTAAAAATGCTTTTAGACTATTTTAAATAAGGGAAAGGGAATGCCACCTTAGCAAACAGATCTGTGCAATGTCAGCCTTCTACCTGTCAATGGTTTGCAACCCAGGATGGTTCATCCCAGGAGAATTAGGAAATTATTGGACATATTTTGTTTATCACACTGTAGAGGTGCTAGTAGCATCTAAGAGAATAGCCACACTCCTGAACATTCTGAAATACACAAAATATACAGAAGAGCCCTCCTCAGGCAGAGAATTATCCAGCACCATCAGTCAATACCGCTGAGGTTGAGAAACCCTGGTCTATTCTGAGTTTCCTTACTATACTCTTGTAAAACCAAACTACAGTTTTGCTTGTTTTCTATTAATATATGAATTTAAAAATCAGATAAGGGATATCAGGAAAATTCATTAGAGAACATCACAGCATAATAAAGAAAATTTCTAAAAACTCAAATCACAGTAGCCATGAGCTGACTAAAGGAAAGTCAGACCATTTATATGTGTGCGTGTGTGTATGTGTATGTGTATATATGTATATATATGTATGTAGTGTATGTATATATAATGTGAATATTGTAATTTATTATTTATTTCAGCATCTTTAAAGTTTCAAATAGTTTTCATGGAATACAAGTCAAACTATATATTTAATCCTAAGAAAAGCAATGGAATTGAAAGCTCTAATATACATTATTGAGAATTATCAATGACACTTCGTTATTAATTAATAACAAACATGGACAATTGCTACCTCTGAATTTAAATATTAGTAAAAACCCTGTGTTATGCTTTTATATTATCTTGTATGTCCAATAATAGATACATGATAAGCTGTTAAAAAACAAATGAAGCAACAAAGAATAAAAATAGAATTTATTTGTCCTATGTTTTGCTGTAACTTTAGAACTTATATTTGAATTGAACTGACAAGATTTGTCAGTTATTGAGAACCTAGCAGCATATACCAATGAGTGCATAGTGAAATATTCAATTGACTTGAAATAAAACTTCAGTAGAATTATAAAGTTTTAATAGCTTGGAATTCTTGCCATTTTTGGCACAATAAAAATAAAACTTGGCTCTACTCTAAAAATAACGAGAAACTAGAGTGGAAAATGTAGCACATGGAATTATAGAACATTGCTTTAACAAAATATTCCTTTGCTAAATATTGAATGCTAATGGGGTTCTGAAGAAAGGGGAGAGTCCCTACTAGGGAAAGTGTGAAGTAGACATTATTCTTTAAATTTTAAATTTTCATCTTTTATAAATGTCTATGGGCAGACAATAACTGACAGATAACATTAATATATAATTTGGAGTGAATTGTGCCAAATTTTACTAGAATTTAGAGTTTCCTAGAGGAAACATTCCAAAGAAGTAAAAAACACAGCCAGAAGCCAGAAGATATTTAAAACAAAAAGAATAAGAATAATGTTCAACTCTATCTTCAAGTATTTATTCTATTGATAGTGGTGTTTATAAAGCTCTGGAGATTGATTTCATGTAAAATTATTTAGGCAAAGCATCAATTAATCTTAAAAGTGAAATATACTGTCTTAGAAGTAAAATAACTTAAAAATTCACTCCCTTTCAGGTAAAACAAAAACATTTGAGGGTATATTGTAGCAAAGCAAACATAACAAAAAGGAGTGAATAATAAAAAGAAGTAGATGTAGGATAAAAGAAACAGAGTTGAAAAAATAAATACTGATTATTTCAATTTTCTTTTTTTTTTTTTTTTTTTTTTTTGAGACGGAGTCTCGCTCTGTCACCCAGGCTGGAGTGCAGTGGCCAGATCTCAGCTCACTGCAAGCTCCGCCTCCCGGGTTTACACCATTCTCCTGCCTCAGCCTCCCGAGTAGCTGGGACTACAGGCGCCCGCCACCTCGCCCGGCTAGTTTTTTGTATTTCTTAATAGAGACGGGGTTTCACCGTGTTAGCCAGGATGGTCTCGATCTCCTGACCTCGTGATCCGCACGTCTCGGCCTCCCAAAGTGCTGGGATTACAGGCTTGAGCCACCGCGCCCGGCCTATTTCAATTTTCTAAACTTTGAATTGAGGATTAAAAATTTTTTCACATTGAGCACAAGAACTTTTATATCATAGGGTGATGTAAGACAATATAAAACTAACAAAAAATAGACAACAAAAATAACTCTTCATAATCTTCTAAAAGTGTTTTATGCACCCCTAAAGAAGAAACAAGGCTTCCACATTCTGCCCTGAGATATACAGAGCTAGAAGACCACCTTTTGTTGTTGTTGTTGTTGTTTTTTACCACTAACTCTACCTTAAAAATGAATAAGAGTTAAAATAAGTCATTCAAATTTATAACTTGTTTGGATCCCATCAAAGAGCTAAGTTGAGTTCACAGTGCAACCAACTGGCACCTCTCAGGAGAGGCAATGCATGCAGGGAGAAGATGCACAAGGACACAACCCTCAACTTAGGTTGATGGAATTGGAGAGTAGTACGAAGAGTTCAACTAGAAGCATTGACAAATTGGTAAAGATTGAGTGCAGACTGTTGAACAGTGTGAAACCCCTAGAAAATCAAGAAATTAGGGAGTCAACACCTTTCTTTAGGTTCTTACTTGTTATGGTCAGGCTGTGTCCCCACCCAAATTTCAGCTTGAATTGCAGCTCAAATGATTCCCATGTGTTGTGGAAGGTCCTGGTGAGAGGTAGTTGAATCATGTGGGTGGGATTTTTCCCATGTTGTTCTAATGGTAGTAAATAATTCTGATGAGAGTTGATGGTTTTATAAATGGTAATTCCCCTGCATAAGCTCTCTTGCCTGTTGCCACGTAAAAGGTGACATTGCTCCTCTTTTGCCTTCTGCCATGATTGTGAAGCCTCCCCAGTCATGTGGTACTGTTAGTTAATTAAACCTCTTTCCTTTCTAAATTACCCACTCTTGGGTATGTCTTTATTAGCAGCATGAGAACAGACTAATACTGTAAATTTGTACCAGTAGAGTGGGGTGCTGCTGTAAAGATATCTGAAAATGTAGAAGCAACTTTGGAACTAGGTAACAGGCAGAGGTTGGAACAGTTTGGAGGACTCAGAAGAAGATAGGAAAACGTGGGAAAGTTTGGAACTTCCTAGAGACTTGTTGAATGGCTTTGACCAGAATGCTGATAGTGATATGGACAATAAAGTCTAGGTTCTGGTGGTCTCCGATGGAGATGAGGAACTTCTTGGGAACTAGAGTAAAGGTGACTCTTGCTGTGCAAAGAGGCTGGAAGCATTTGCCCCTGCCCTAGAGATATGTGGAACTTTGAATTTGAGAGAGATAATTTAGGGTTATCTGGGGGAAAATTTTTCTTTAAAAGTTTGGAAAATTTGCAGCCTGACCACGTGGTAGAAAAGAAAAACCCATATTCTGGGAAGAAATTCAAGCAGCTGAAGAAATTTGCATAAGTAACAAAGAGTCAAATGTTAATCACCAAGACAATAGGAAAAATGTCTCCAGTGCATATCTGAGATCTTTGTGGCAGCCCCTCCCATCACAGGCCTGGAAACCCAGGAGGAAAAAATGGCTTCCTGGGCCAGGCCCAGGGCCCCCCTGCTCTGTGCAGCCTCAGGACATCTACGAGCTACGTTGCCCTGCATCCCAGCTGCTTCAGATCCACCTATGGCCAAAAGGGGCCAAAGTTGAGCTCACAGTGCTGCTTCCGAGTGTACAAGCCCCAAGCCTTGGCAGCTTAACACCAGAGCTTGGTGTTGAGCCTCTGGGTACAGATAAGTCAAGAACTGAGGTTCAGAAACCTCTGTCGAGATTTCAAAGGATGTATGGAAACTCCTGGATGCCCAGGGAGAACTGTGCTACAGGGGCAGATCCCTCATGAAGAACCTCTGCTTGGACAGTGCAGAAGCAAAATGTGGGATGTGATGCCCCTGCAGAGTCCCCACTGGAGCACTTGCCTAGTGGAGCTGTGAGAAGAGGACCACTGTCCTCCAGATTCCAGAATGGTAGATCTACTGACAGCTTGCTCCATGTACCTGGAAAAGCCACATACACTCAACACCAGCCCATGAAAGCAGCCAGGAGAGAGTCTCTACCCTGCAAAGCCACAGAGGCAGAGCTGTACAAGACCATGGGAACACACCTCTTACATCAGCGTGACCTGGATATTAGACATGAAGTCAAAGGAGATCATTTTGGAGTTCTAAGATTTGACTGCTGCATTGGATTTCAGACTTGCATGGGGCCTGTAGCCCCTTTGTTTTGGGCAAATTTATCCCATTCAGAATGGCTGTATTTCACAATGCCTGTACCCCCATTGTAAATAGGAAATAACTAACTTGCGTTTGATTTTACAGGTTCATAAGCAGAAGGCACTTGCCTTGTC
Source organism: Theropithecus gelada (assembly GCF_003255815.1). NCBI lineage: Eukaryota > Metazoa > Chordata > Mammalia > Primates > Cercopithecidae > Theropithecus > Theropithecus gelada. The sequence goes on from NC_037669.1 coordinate 147,638,894, forward strand.
TCAGATGAAACTTTGGACTGTGGACTTTTCAGTTAATTTTGAAATGAGCTAAGACTTTGGGGGACTGTTGGGAAGGCATGATTGGTTTTGAAATGTGAGAACATGATATTTAGGAGTGACCATGGGTGGAATGATATGGTTTGGCTGTGTCCCTACCCAAATCTCATTTTGAATTGTAGCTCTCATGATTCCCATGTGTCGTTAGAGGGATCCAATGGGAGGTAGTAAGCTTTCTTGCTTGAGGCCATGTTAGATGTGACTTTGCTCCTCATTCACCTTCCACCACGATTGTGAGGCCTCCCCAGCTGTGTGAACTGTGAGTCAATTAAACCTCCTTCTTTTACAAATACCCAGCCTCTGGTATGTCTTTACTAGCAGTGTGAGAATAAACTAATACATTCCCTCACAAACTACATCAGGTACTCACAGAAAAAAAAAGAAAACAGACCCAAGAAAAGAGGTACCCCTAAGTGAAGAGAACAACAACCATGTGGGAGGACAAAACATATCCCAAAGATGATCTGTGGTGTAATAAATTGCTAGGGCTGCCATAGAAAACTACCACCCAGTTAGGTAACCGAAATAACAGAAATGTTTTGTATCATAGTTCTGGAGGCTAGAAGTCCAAGATCAAATTGTCATTCAGGTTGAATTCTTCAGTTGACTTTGAGGAAAAATCATTTTCATTTCTGTCTCTCTGGTGGTTGCTGGCATTCACTGGCTTGTAGACAAATAACCCCAATCTCCACCTTCATGTTCACATGGCATTCTCCCTTTGTGCATGTCTGTCTCTGTGTCAAATTTTTTTCCCTTTCAAAAGTACATCAACCATATTGAATTATGGCCCACCCCAATGACCTTATTTTTATGTTTGTTTGTTTGTTTGTTTGCACTTTTACTACTTCATAAAGATCCTGCCTCCAAATAAGGTTACTTTCTGAGGTACGGGAATTTAGGACTCCAATCTATGTTTTTTGGGGAGCACAAGTCAACTCATACTATTGCCTTTCTACACTACAGAACATGAGTCTTTATCTATTGCTGTCTTTAGAGCACTGGCAAAAATTCGCTACATTTGGAAAGGGGATAGGAGGAGAAAACATCCTATTCCTGCTGAGGGGCAGTATTATGTGCTGACCCTCCAACTGTAGTTGAGTGAGGACCAAAAGAACCAAGAACAACAAGCCTCATAGACTCAGGGATACAATACATGCCTAAGACTGAAACGTAGTCAGGAAAACAGTGAACACATCACTTACTGTAAGCCAACAAGTGAAGAATAACAAGTGACAACAGATTACTGTTTAAAAGAGTTGCAAGAGAAAAACAAAAACACGTCTATACTCTCTTTGAGGCATAACACAAACGGAAGCTCTAAATCTCAGAATCAAACAGACATTGCTCTGGCAAACCATCCTCCACCCTACCCGCTAGATACTGCTACAGAAATTTGAAATCTAATGTGCAGTGATTGTAACCATAGCAACAACAAATATCAAACCTAGTCCAAATCTTAAATATATTAAATAAATCTCCACTGTAAAAGTCTGGCAGAAGAAAAAGAATACACATACCCAGACACGAAAATTTTCTTCATTCTACTTATCCCACATACAATGGCTGCCTTTAAAAAAATTATAAGGCATAAAAAGGCAACAAGAAACAGAATCTGAAGAGACAACATGATCCTAAGAATTAGTCTCAGATATAACACAACTCTGACAGGAAATTTCAAATAACTGATTAGTAAGTTTATGGCTCTTATAGAAAAAAGGGGGGAAAAAAGTAATACTATTTAGTATACAAAGCATCATCAAAATCAATGGTATTTCTAGACATTAGCAATGAACAATTGAAATTTATTATTAAACCATTTACAATAGTATTTGTAAGAGGAGGGAGGCAGGAAGGAAGGAAGGAAAGTGTTGTAGTTGAATTGATCCAAATTCATATGTTGGAGCCCTAACCCCCAGTAGTAAACTGTGGCTGCATTTAGAATGATTAAAAAGGGGATTAAGTTAAAATGCGGTCATTAACGTGGGCCCTAATCCAGTTTGACTGGTCTCCTTGTCAGAAGAGGAAGTTTGGACACACAGAGAGGCATCAAGTGTGAATTTATACAGAGGAATGGTCATGTGAAGGCACAACAAGAAAACAGCCACCTATAAACCAAGGAGAGAGGCCTCAGAAGAAACCTGCTGACACTTTGATCTTGGACTTCTAGTCTCCAGAACTGAAAGAAAATTAATTTCTATTGTTTGAGCCACCTAGTTTTTGTTAAGGTGGCCCTAGAAAACTAATACAAAGAGAAGAAATAAAAGAACAGAAAGGAAAAAGATGTAACTCCAACAAATTATCTATAGAATTGTATGATAATAATGACAACACACTGAGGAGGAAATTAGAGAACAGCTACATTAATAAAGAAAGATACTCTGTTTATGGACTTGAAGCTATTATCAAGAGGTAAATTCTATCCAGTTTGGTCTATAGATTCAACACAGTCTGAATCAAAAATCACAGTAGTGTTCTATCTGTATTAACAAAAAGATTCTAAAATTATTGTGGAAAAGCAAAAGCAACTAAAATTATCAACGTAATTTTGAAAAATAAGAACAAAGTTGGTGAATTCCACTACCTGATTTCAAGATTTACACATAGATCAATGAATTACAATAAAGAATCCAAAAACACACACACACAATAAAAGTCAAATAATCTTTAATGAATATGCAAAAGAAATTGAAAGAAAGGATAGCTTTTCAACAAATGTTGTTGGGACATATAAACATCTATATGCAAAAAAAATCAATCTGGACACATCACACCTTATACAAAAATTAGCTCAAATTATATAGACCTAAATATAAAACATAAAAGTTCTAGAAAAAAAACCTGCATGACACTGGCTTAGGCAAACCATTTTTTTTTAATACAACACTAAAAGTACAATCCATTAAAAAATTGGCGAATTAGACTTAATCAAAATTAAGACATTTTCCCCTGTGAAAGATATTGATCAGCAAAAGCAAAAAGAACTCTCTACAAACAGGGAATTAAAATTTGTATATCGTATCCTCAATAAAGGAATTATATCTAGAAATTATAAGAAACTCACAAAATTCAACAATTAAAAAATGAAGAATCAAAAAAGAAACAAAAGTGAAATGGAGAATCCAAATTGAAAAATTGGACAAAAGACCTCAACAGATATTTCAGCAAAGATATTAAGGTGTATGGATGACAAAAACAAACAAACAAACAAACATGGAATCGTGGGTAATATTTTTAGTCATTTGGGAAATACAAAGTAAATCACAACGAGATACTACTAGCCACCTATTAATTTTTTTTTTTTATATAAAAAGGAATATGTGCTGTGAGGATGCAGAGCAACTGGAGCTCTCCCATAATTTGTGATGGGAGTGCAAAAATGGTAGCCACTTTGGAACGTGTTATGGCAATTTCTTAAACGGTTTACATGTATTTACCTTATGACCTAAGTCCCACTCCTGGCTTTCTACCTAACAGAAATGACAATTTATGTTCACACAGAACTCAATATATCAGTATCTATAGTAGCTTCATTTGTAATTGTCAACACCACTATGTTTACTAACTTATAAGTGGATAAACAAACTATGATACATCTTACAATGGATTTCCATTCAATAATAAATAATAAACTACTGATTTACACAATAATTTAAATAAAACTTACATGCATTTTGCTAAGAAAAAAAATGAGTCCAAATGGCTACATATTGTACCATTTCACTAATATGCTACTGCAGAAAAGGCAAACTTACAAGGAAGAAAATAGAACAGTATTTTCGCCAGAGGTTGGGAAAGAGTAACAGTGGGGAACATATGGGGTGATGGACCTGTTCTGTGTCAAACCATGGTAGTGAATACATAACACTATGCATTTGTGAACATCCATAGAACTCGACATTACAGAAAATGAATTTTGTTGTATATTCATTAAAAATATATGGGAGAAGCTGTAATGGAGAGATTGATAAAATAATGTAACTGAAAAACAAATGAATCACTTAACCAAACAAAATGTATGAAGATGAAAGGACATAATCTAACTTTAAAAAACAGTGCTTTGGCAGCACACTATACGATAAGTGACAAAAAACATCTGCACATGCATATGATACTCTAGATACAAAATCCATTTCTCACAGAGTATACCTTAGGAATTCTGTAACTACCATTTTGAATATTAACTTAGAACATATAAGTTAATATATAACGGACAATGGGAGCTAAGGTTTTTACTGTCATTTTTTTTCTAAGTTACATGTAAGGAAATAGGAAGAATGAACTCTGTGGTGCTGATTGGAGTTTAAATGCCAGTATAGAGTTGTATGAATAAATACAGAAATCAACAGGTACAGAAATATAGTTAAGTGTTTATATCCATGACTTCAGTTAGGCTATATTATGTTGGTATATATCTTAGCTCCACTAAGAAGCACTACTAGAAATTGTGACATTCCATTAGCAATGAGTCCACCAAGAACTCAGGATATTTGTTTCTAAATACTATTCTGTAACAGGAAACAGAGTTCTTTGGAGAAGCACTTGATTCCAGGACTGGGGTATGAATAGTGCAAGATGGATCTGGAGCATCTTTTGATCTTCTGAGGCCAGGAAGTAAGGAAGTGCTTCAAAAAAAAAAAAATGTGTGGCATATTCAAAAGTCACAGGAGCCAATGTGAAAGAGCTCACAATCGACCATACTGTAAACACCAGAGCAAAAAGATAAATGATAAATGAATCTTTGGTAAACTTTAAAAACTTTGGTTTAAAACCAAAGTCACATATAACCACAGCATTGGGTTATAAGTCAAAGAATAAAGTAAATATTCATGAATTCATACTGATATAATAACTGAGTAAATAAATGGAATAGGAAATAATAGCTCTTTCTTACAAAAGGAATCCAATTAATAAATGTAGAAAAAATGACAGAAATGGAGAAATCGTGATTAGAACATGACAATAATAAATTGATAAAGGCAAGATTCTGCTAATGAATTCAGAAATTAGAGGGAGAAAGCTTAAGCCAAACCAAGATATTTATTTAGTTTCAAAGTATCTCCTCCAAAACATTTAGTAATTACAAAGACTGAAATGAAAAATTACTGTAGAGAATCTTGACATATCCCACCTGCTACAGTTTGAACGCTTGTCTCCTCTCCAAACTTCAAGTTGAAAGTTAAACCCCAATGTCATAGTATGATAGTAATAAGAAGTGAGGTCCTTAGGAGGTGATTAATTCATGATGGTAGAACCCTCATGAATGGGATTATCAACCTTATAAAAGAAATGGAGGAAATTAGCTAGGTCCTTTTTGTCCTGTCCCTTCCACCATGTGAAGACCCAGCATTTGTCTCCTCTGGAAAGCTCCACAGCAAGAATGCTCCATTTTGGAAGCAGAGAGTAGTAGCCTTCACCAGACATTGAACCTGCTGGTGTCTTGATCTTAAACTGCCCAGCCTCCAGAACTATGAGAAATACATTTTTGTTGTTTATAAATTACCTGCTTTCACACATTTTGCTACAGCAGCACAAATGGACTAAGACATTGTCTTATCCAAGTGATCAGGACCAACAGTAATAGACACTTATTTCAGGTGACTCCAGATAATGCACATGACCTTTTTTGAATTGTTCCCAATAATTCATCACCTCAATCTAAATAGGAGAGAATATGAGGCACACCCAAATTGAGAGACATTCTACAAAATAATTGACCGATAACCTGCAGGGATATCAAGATCTGTAACAATGTGGACAGAATATGAAACTGCTTCAGATTGGAGGAAGCTAAGGAGACATGACAACTAAATTTAATGTATGATTCTAAATTGGATTTTGGAAAAGATAAAAGACATTAGTGCCAGCACTGATAAAATCAAAATAAGCTCTTTACTTTAGTTAATATATTGCACCAAAGTCAGCTTCACAGTTTTGATAAGCATTCTAAAGTTATAGAAGACATTGCCAAAGGAGAAGCTGGTTAACAGTATGTGGGAACTCCCTGCAATATTTCTGGAACTCTTCTTTAAAACTAAAATAACTCATATTTTTTTTTTAAAAAGAAGTAGATATGCATTCTTCCTTTTCCTATTCCCTTCTTTTCTCCTTTGAGGGTGACAGCATGACCAGAGCGAAGGAGTCAGCTGAGCCTAAGAGGCAGTGATACTGGGGAGATGGTAGCAGGGATAAGCCCAGGGCGTGGTAAAGCCAACAAGACCAGTACTTTCCTGCTTTCCTCTGGCCTCTAGTGATGACTTACCATTCTTTAAATTCAGAAGTTTTTCTGATTTTAGCTCTCTGATTTGAGTTTGGGAAACCAGGAGAATCCATCTGCTATTGAAAATTTCCAAACATAAGCCTCAAATTGAGATTCACAGAATTCACAATTGAATTCACAGAAGATTCAAGTCTTTTAATTTGCCTTTCCTCTTCCTCTACCAGACAACTAGGAAAGTGTATGGGAACCTCTACTTACTCTGTCCTAACCTCCAGAACTTTGATCTTAAAGCTAGACTTTTAACTTTCACTTCACACCCAGGAAATGAAGTTCCATTTAGTCATCTTCCGCTAACAAGTGGAATATGATGGTAAAATGAAAGTTCTAACAAAGACTTTGCAAAAATGATATCAGATGCACAAATCACAGGCAACCCTACAGGGCTAGAAGGAAATAAGTGGACAAGAATGAGTTAGACAACTATTTAAATTTTACTTACACGGCATTAGTAAATATTTCAAAAGAGCAGATACAAGTATTTGTGAAAAGAGTTTTTGAAGGAGTGGTTGGTATAAAAGAGGAATGCCTGCTCCTCACAATAAGCACGTAAAGGGGTGCCCTGTAAAAAACCTGATATGTGCCAGTGTAATTGAGGGAAAGAGTGGACTTGTCCCTGCTGTAAGAGATTTGGGGATGAGTGCTCCTTGTGGACCAGATGTGGGCAAGTGCAAGAAAGAACTACTGTGGAGTGACCTTAGTTCCAAAAGAGCCACCTGAAGAGCTGAAGAGTCATCAGCAGAAAGAAGTGGAGGTATTTATAGAATCCTAGAAACTACGAAATGTGTTAAGTGGTCAGCTACAGGAAAGATGCTTTCGTCTCAGTCAAAGGAGCTGTAGGTGGAAGATCCCAGTGAACGGGGATTTCTGAAGAACACACTTATGAGAGGCAATTCTATCCACCAGCTAGATGAGGAGGATATGATTCCAGCTCCCAAGAATGACCAGATGTAATCATTTTCTACCTCCTCTCCTTTCATGTTCTCCAAATTCTATTACCTTATCTGAGTGCTCTGAAACCACACTTAGAAAGCTGGAGAGTATGGGCAAAAATGACAGGTCTATGTAGGGATAAAAGAAGAAACTACCTATGTCCCTATTTTCATTACGATCTTCCTGTTTGTGGCAGGTCCTACATGATGGAGAGAATAACACAATTTTAAAACAAGAGTTATGCCTAATATGCAGGCCTGGACATTTTCATTACTGATTGGAGAAGCTTATATCAACTAAGAATGACCCCCCCCCCAAAAACAGTGGGACTTACTGTAATTTTTAATCAAGGCACAGAAAAGCATACTCACTGAATGACTTTAACAGTTCAGTGGAGATTAATATAAAGAGGTTTGATTATTTATGCTGTAAGTTGGGCTTGTTTAAATGATCAGTAATTTGGTCATTTAATATTTGCATTTGCATAATAAATAATAGCTATTATTAATAACTAATAAAAAATAATAGTTATAGTTTATATAGGTTGAATACCTGTTATCCAAAATGCTTGGGACAAGAAGTGTTTGGATTTTGGAATTTTCTTTTAGGATTTTGGATTATTTGTATATACATAAGGAGACAATTTGATTATGAGATGCAAGTCTAAACACAAAATTTATTTATGTTTCATATACAGCTTAAACATATAGCCTGAAGGTAATTCTATGTTAAATTATTTGTTTCATGAGATAAAGTTTATGCTGGGTACTTATGTGTAGAATTTTATACTTGTGATATGATAGTAGTGTTTCACATTTCAGTAAAGTTTCAGATTTTGGAACATTTGGGATTTCAAATATTTGGATGAGAAATGCTCAGTTTTTTATAGAAAATGCAATGTAAAAATTTAAATAAATCTAATAGAAAAGTATAAGTTTTAAAAAATGTTACATGGAAAATTCAATATCAATGAAAATTTAATTTAATTTAAAATGCCTCTGCACTACAGGATGGGAGAGGTGACACATGCCTGTAATTCCAGTGCTTGGGAGGCCAAGGCGGGAGGATCACTTGAGCCCAGGATTTCCAGGCAGCAGTGAGCAATGACCATGCCATTGCACTCTGGCCTGGATGACAGAGTGAGATCAGGTCTCTAAAAAATTAATAATAATAAAATAAAACACCTCCACAACTGGCCAGACATGGCCAGAAGAGTATAAGAAGAGCATGTATTATGCATAATGGAATTTGATAAAGGCATTGTTAATTAAATGAGCATATTACCTTTGGAAATACTGAGAAGGAATCAAGGAATTACTCCAAAAGTTAACCTGCATCTCCATGGGAAAGATTAGTTTGGTTTCCTCCTTTGTACTTCGTGTGAAAGTAGAGAAAGAAGGGGATAGAATACCAGAACAAGACCAAAGCAGAAGTTCTACAAGGATGCCATACATAAAAGATATTTGTGTGCGATAGGGCTTGGAAAGGGTAGCAGAAAGGATTGGTCTTCAAAAAGTGAGCATTGTGAAAAGTGCCAGAGACAATGGGATGAAATTACTATGTCTATTTTAGAAGACAACTAAACATTAAAGGCATATTCACAAACACATTAGATTAAGGTGAAAATAGAGACTGAATGCCAGTCAAGGTCAATGAACTATCATATATTTCAAGAGGATAAAATTAAACAAACAAACAAAAAAAGCAGAGACTTTGTTTTCTTTGTTATAAACGGGCATTGGTTATAACCAAAGTAATACAAATAGCTCTCTTTAACCACAATATTATGTGACTATAAAAAGCGGAGGGTTAAAAGTGGAAATTTGGGGAAATACTAGCATACAAGTCCCTGATAGGGAAAGAGAAAAATGAAAAAGGAAGATTAAGAAAGGAAACTCAGAAAAAGCAGTCAGCACAAGTCAAATGTGAGCATGTCAAGAAGGTCAGGTTCAGCTGAAAGATCAAGCAGAGAAAAGGCAGAAAAGGTCATTGGAGTTGGCAATTTAAAGCTCACACATGATTTCAAATGGAACATTTTCAAGAACTTAGTTTATTCAATGAAAACACAAGAATGAGTTGAGTGTTAATGTTTCTTCCATCAATAGCAATTCTGTAATCTAGGATCTAAGTTCTGAATCTGACTTGAAATATGAAATGTTTTAATTATATGTTTTCCTCTAGTTGTAGAAGTGATTTACCTGAACATTCATTCATTATGACCACAACAATTGACCATATGTACATGTCCGTATATATGTGCCCTCAAATGATACAGCTAACATAGCAATTTGGGGGGAAACTATCGTAACGGTTAAAGAAGAGGATTTTTTTTAAATAGCTCTCATCCAATGGTCTAGTGAAAATTTACTGTTTGTCTTTCTTTGCAAAACAGATATTGGTAGGAAATAAAACATATAGTTAGTTTAATTTAAAATAATCTTTAATAACTTTTTATGAATTTCCTCCTTCCTAATAATATCTGATTGTGGAGAAACAAGTTTCAGCCAGTAAATATATTTTAACATTCCAAAATATGACTATGTGGCTATCATGTTTTTGAAGACATTAAAATAATTCATGATTTAAGTAGTAATTCATGCTTTTGAGACAGGAGCAGGTTATGCTATTCTATATTAACATTCCAATGCTTCCTACTCAATTCATTTCAACAATAGTCATTTTCTATTATGAGCAGCTAACTGTAATGACAAATTACTTCCCTTTGTTATTCTCATAAATACAATATTTGTGATATTTAGTATATCAAGTAAAAGATGCGTTTCTTAAATTCTGCATAAACTCTGGAAGTTAGGAAGTCTCTTTACTTGTGGAATGATTTATTATAACGTTTATTTTGGTGCAATTGCTTTTGGCACTTTCTAACACATTCCTTTTTTATGTGCAGATTTTTAAATAGGTTATACTTCTATTAATAAATAAATGTTTTAATACGTTATAAAACCAAACGATGTATGAGAGTCATGGTATTATCTCCTGTTGTCATCACAATTGAAGAATTAAGGGATTCACAGCATTTTTATATCTGCTTTGAGATTTTGCAGATTTTCATAATTGTATCTCTGAGAAGTATATTTATCTGCTAAAGCTTAATATAGAAAACTTTCCTTGCAACACTTTAAGATTAACAGGGACATTTCAACTTCTTATAAAACAAGATTATAATGGAAATTTAGTTTACTGAGATGCATCAATATAATATTGTTTCAAACATTAATATGAACAAAAAATAATTAAAAATAAATTTTGAAATCTTAAGCCAACAAGTATCACTTGATACTTTCAATTTTCAAGGAAAACTATGTTTAGATGTGACTCCATATATCCTTATTTCATATTCTGGTTTTGATCCACAATAATCTGTTAAAACTGTGCAAATATCCCCCAAAGGTAAAAGTTGCTACCTAAATATGATCACGTTTAGATTTACAATAGTTTTATTAGTTTAAATTTTAAGCCACTTGAGTTCCTTTAAACATCTCAATATAAAACATTTTTTAAAAGTTTAAAGTGTGTACACATAGAACAAACATTGAAGATGTTTTTATAATATATTTGAGCCACCGCCACATAATGGAAAGAATGTAAAATTGGTTTAAAAAACGTCTGTCTCCAGAGTTAAATAGCTACATGATCTCTAGGAATTTATCCACACTTCCTGAGTGTTTCCGTGTTATTCAGTAAAATGCAGATAATGGTATTTTTCTAACATATAACTTAGGAATGTGTTATGAATCAAAATAAGGTATTACTTAGACATGTTTTACAAAAACCAAAGAATGAAATAAATTCTAATAATTTTTATTATTCCAGCCTGATTTTTTAAACCAAATATATCATGTGGCCTTTCAAAATAAATTTACAAGATAATTTGGAATTTCTTGAAATATATAGCTGTAAACCAGTGAGTGGGCAGGAATTCATTCAGAAGTTAGACCCAAAAATATATACTTCAGAAAGAAAGAATTTTATTTAATTACTGATACTTAGTTTTTGTGATAATGTGTAATTATCTTTAGGCTTTGTCAAAAATGTATGAGAAATAAATATCATAGGAAGCAATCTACCATCACCATTCAATCATCAGGATAAAACAATCCAGGAAATTTATGCCATTTAATGGAGCCATAATCCAGGGCTATTTCAAAAACATATCTAATGGCTATGCCTAGATTCAAAATGTATTCTAGACCCTAATTCTGCACTATTTGAAACACAAGTCAATAAACAGGTAATATTTGACTGACAAGATTTTTTCCAACCGACACAATGCTTATAATTCTTTTTTTTTTTTTTTGAGACGGAGTCTTGCTCTGTCACCCAGGCTGGAGTGCAGTGGTGTGATCTCGGCTCACTGCAAGCTCTGCCTCCCGGGTTCACTCCATTCTCCTGTCTCAGTCTTCCCAGTAGCTGGGACTACAGGCGCCCGCCACCACACTCGGCTAATTTTTTTGTATTTTTTTTAGTGGAGGTGGGGTTTCACCATGTTAGCCAGTATGGTCTCTATCTCCTGACCTCGTGATCCGCCCGCCTTGGCCTTCCAAAGTGCTGGGTGGCGTGAGCCACGGCGCCTGGCCTAAAATATTTTAATTAATTGGCAACCTTTACAATTTTCCAAATTTTAAATAAACTTACAGGATTTTTATTTATCTTGAAAAATTGGAAGGTCCGACATGGTTACACTGAGGCTGTTGGAGGTAAGAGGAGAAGGCTGGTGTTGTCAAGTCCAAGATCTTCACCTAGTCACTTTTATTCCTTTATTTTACCTATCTGGAGAGTGTAGGCCGATTAAGTTTGCAACCTCTGATTAATTTACTTTCAATCCAGTTTTGTCCTTGAAATTTACTTCTACTTCAAGTTGAGTGAGAACTTGTAGTTTAAAAGTTTCTGAGAAAATATGTTTGAGCTTAATAAATGCTGCGGCATTTAAATTTTACCCAGGTTCTACCCATATCACAAATCCTATACTAAATGTCTTTTCCTTCGTTTGGTGAGATGTCCCTGAGTTCCAGTCTACAACCTTTTCTGCTGCAGCATGTTAATTAACCTATATTTAACTGAGTTCCACAAGTACTTATTTAAGAACCCGTTCAACAAGTGCATGATAAGATACTGGAAGAAGGTAATGGGCTGTAATCAAGACAAATAAACTTACTATTAGACTACCTCAGTACATGGAGAAAGAAAAAGTACTTGAGGATAACAGTAAAGGAAGCTGACAGATTTTAATCACAAAATTGGCTGGGCGTGGTGGCTCATGCCTGTAATCCCAGCATGTTGGGCGGCCAAGGCGGGTGGATCACAAGGTCAAGAGATTGAGACCATACTGGCCAACATGGTGAAACCCCAACTCTACTACAAATACAAAAATTAGCTGGGCATGGTGGCAAGCGCCTGTAATCCTAGCTACTCAGGAGGCTGAGACAGGAGGATTGCTTGAACCCGGGAGGTGGAGGTTGCAGTGAGCGAAGATCACGCCACCGCACTCCAGCCTGGTGACAGAGTGAGACATTGTCTCAATAAATAAATAAATAAATAAATAATTTTAAAAAATAAAATTTTCTACAGTGCAACAGACTTAATCCATCTGCCAGTGCTCTCTGTAGCTTAACAGTTTACAAAAATGTTCCATTTGAAATTTCTATTCTAAGCATCCTGCTGCGATGGGAGCAGACAAATCATCATAATTTTTCTGACATTGAAGAATTTAGTACATATCTTAAAGTTTTATCACAAATCTCAATTTCCTGTGACTAAATGAACTCATTATTAAGAGTTTTTATTCAAAGTTTGTATATTCCCCAAGGGGTGTTTAGAAAAATATGGAGCATGTTCTTGATTATTGTTATTGATTATTGATGTTATTGATACATAATGCATGCAATCAGTGGGACTGCAGGAAATAAAGAATCATCTTGCCCAAGTACTAAAATGTATGGTCATCTGAAAACACTGAACTCCATGGTACAGGCTTGGTTTCTGACACCAGTTTTGAACTTAGCAAGTCACATTGTAAGTCTGAGCTTTTTTTTCCCTCTGATGATATTGAGTAATAGAATCATTACTAAGCCTTCCTCCTGTTTTTATGGTCTGATTGTTTTATCTCGCAAAACTTGATATCCTCCTTTCTAATGGTTTATAACAATTAGAGATATAGCAACACAGCTTAGCATTTTAATGTATCTTTTGCTTTTGCTCCATATTTTCTTTTGCATAAATTATATATCCCAAATTACATTTTCAACGTCGTGAAGACACAAACCTGGATATACAGGGGTTTAGCTATCTATGTCAATATTTATATCTATGTAAATATTTCAATTATACAATACAGGCAAAAATTTTTGGCAATTACTAAGTGCTTAAATACCCAAGTCATCTTTTACATAAACATACTCATGCTTATTGGCCTCTAAATATAATCTGTTCTTCCAATGGAGAATATATAGATATATATATTTTTCCAAAATATCACATTTTCATTACTTCATTATAGTTTTCCTATATATTAAAATAATCATTACTTAGAAAATTGTTTATGGTTATAAATATGTTATTTCCACAAACAATAATGTATTGATAATGGCTGATTTATCAATTCGTTGGAACTCTATAGATTCACTCTTCCAAGATTAGTAAGAAAAGAAAATTATTTTAAAAATATATCATCATTACTTTGCTGGAGTAAGATGTTAAAAAATTATTCACTTTCACGATTCATATAAGTGTGGAACCCATTTAGTCAATCTTGTAGTTCAATCTTATCATTATGTGATTCTCATTTTGAAAAGTACTTTAATATTCATTAGATTAGATCAGTTGATATGAGCTCTTCTTAAACTTCTCTATCTGATTAAATTTAAATTTTTCTTTTCTCATAACTCACACTTAGACATACTCTGAATTTATAAAGCTATCCATGAGAAAGTCAGAATAAAATACAACTTAGGTTTGTTAATTTTTTTTAAAAAAAATGCTTTTTCAACGAACTCCCAAGTTCGATACCTAACCATTTCTTTATTTTCTTCTTTTTTCTCCATTAAGATTTTCTACTGTTAAAAATAACAGCATTCTCAAATCATTCTATACTCTTCCTAATGAACCCATTAAAATACCTTTTTATTCAAGAAGTATTCAACCATTATTACTCATTTTGCTTTTGGCTTGTCATTCAGAAGAATGTTAAAGTTGTCTAAAACAATATTTATTTGAGTAATCTTTTAGTCTTCTGCTAAATTTGAGCAATGAACTGTGTAACAAACTTATAGGAATAAATAGAGAGCAAATATATAATTTCTGATAAAACTTATTTCAAAGTGTTCTTTAATTGCTAGTTGGAATTTGCCAGACAGCACAGATGGTTATTATTACTTTTGCTTTTTGTTTACATAGTACCTTTTTTTCTTCTTGAATGGCTTGTCCAAGATCATAGTATTCAAGTCAAGGAAAGAGAAGTACAAATATTTGGGGTTGCTACAATATTGAATGTGAATCATTTCAGGAGCATTATGAGTCGCTGAGTACAGAAGTCCCTTTAGAAGCAACTCACTAATGACTACTTATAGAAAAATGCTTTTACTGGATTCTTTTTTGCCTTAAGAAAGAAATACATTAAAAGCAGAAAATATTGGAAGCATTACTTTAACTGAATGGTTAGTATCTGAAAGACTAGCTTCAGAAAGGCCACCAGATAAGAAAAGTAGTTATTTTTTAGTCAACAAACAATAAATAGAAAAGAAAATACTTCATTAATGTCCATGATTTTAAAGGATACAATTCTACCTTGAAGTATGAACCCAAGCGTATAAGCACATCTGAAACTAAAGACCTTCATACTGGCAAATATTGTAGAAGCTTTGTGTCTCAATTTTATTGGAACGCACTGCTCTAGCTGACATCTTGGATAAAGCCCATCTGATGAACCCTACCAAGGACCTGTAAGGTCTTATAATGTTATGCTAATACATGCTAAATACAATATAAATGCGAAAGAGCTCATTTTGTCCTGGAAACAACCCTTGAAATCGTTTCTAGTCCTTTTTATAGGCGAAAAAGGTATACAACAGAGAAAGTACATGATATTGATCAAAGAAACCAAACATTTGTCTGTTGATGAATTGTCCATTTGCTTTGTGAATGCAGGTACAATCAAATTGACTGGTAAGGTGAGCACAACTGCCTATCACTGTGCATTAGTGCAGAGTGAACGAGCTGTCCAATCTCCATGTACAGGTTTACAAATGGTGCCTTGGTCAAGTGAACTAAATGGTAATATACTCATGGTGGGATCTAATGATTCAAACAAATATTCTACTTTAATATCAAATTAGCACTTGTCCAACAAGTTAAGAATAATAACCATAAATGTCAAAGATAAACTTCTTAAAATTGGGGGAGTAAAACTTGAACTGCGGCTGTAGAAATCACTCACATTAGATATTTGGTATTTAACAGGGTATTCTTCACACATTTTATAATTTTCCATAACTCTGGAATGATAATCAGGAGACAAATGGGATAACTTAATAACACTCAGAAGTGTCTTGATAATTAACTAATAACAGATTTTTACAGTCTATTGAGAATTGCGTTACCAGATTTATTTCACAAAGCCCTGTGTGGGTAACTTATTTAACAACTTTAATCAGTCTGGACAGAACTGAATTAATCTGTACTCTTCAAAGCAAAAGAAAAGAAAGGAAAGGAAAAGAAAAGAAAAAAAGAGAAGAAAAGAGAAGAAAAGAAAAGAAATCAGTAGCAAAAAGAAAGCAAGGCTTCAATCTAAGTAAGTTGAAAACATGTCAGATTAAATAGCCCCAAAATATGCAACCATGTGCAACTATTTAGCATGATAGTTTGATTTGTGGAAATCTCTCCCTCAGGAAAACACTTTAAGTATCTGAGGTTCAAATATAAGAAGGAATAAGCAAGAATTAAAGCATTACTATAAAACCTAACAAAATGAAGAGTGTTTATATCTTATTTATCTCCATTTCCCTTTTCTTTGTCTAATATACATAAAAAATACTATTTAACAGTAATTACTGAGGATGTTTCTTTGATATTGTTAATTATTAGCACTCCCTCCTTCTTTATGCAACTTTAAAGAATCTCAAATTGTTGCTATCTGGTGACAATTTTTAAGTTTGCTTTTGATGGATCATTTATTACATTAGGTAGTACTGTATAAGCTGTCAAAGTTGGAAGGTAACATCAGGAAAATTGAGAAGAAAACTCCTCTAACATTTATAAAGTGTCAACTACTAAGAGCTGTGCTAAGTACTGGGGGAGCACAAATAAACCAGACATTACAGAACTCAAGGTTCTTCAAAGAACTCCAGGAAGACTTCAATCTGGCTGCTAAGTGATGCATTGGATTTCAGTCATACACAGATTCTGTAGTGAAGTAGCATAGAAGAGATTGTAATCAACTTCACATGTTAAGGTAAAGAAAGACTTCAGAGGTGGTAAAAAGAAAGCTTGAATTTTGACCTTGAATTGGAATTTTTCAGAGGAACAGTGAGGGTTTCAGTAACGTGAAAAGCCAGTGCCTGCTTGGTTAATAATGACTAAGTTGTTATTGCCAAACCAAAAATTTGATATTACTAATGAGGCTGGCTCTGAATAGCTCTATTTCTTTATATTCATCTGCTGTTATGAATACTAGACTTTCTCCTCTCCAGTTAGTCTGCTCTTCTTAGTCTTCTTCATGTGCTATGTTCTTTCACATTTCTAGACCTTTACCTACCCTGCTTTCTCCGACTGGAATGCTTTCTGCTCCAGGTCGACATGGTGAACTACTTGGCATCTTTCAAGACACAGCTTAAAAGAAGCAATTCTGACACATTTCCTTTGCCTGGTCCCTACAACTTATGAGTTGAAAATAATTTCTTTTATGATCTTATTGAGTCTTATCCTTACGTATTCATTCATTCATTTATTCATCCAATTATCTACTCATCTAGTTATTCTCTCACTCACTTGTGCAAGACATGTTCGTTAACCCTTTATTATGTGCCAAGCACAATGCTAAGAACAGGAGATCCACTTAGAGCAAGAGAAAGAAGTTTTGATGTTAAGCTGAACTGAACATTACAATAGCTTGAAGTATTGTAGCTGAAAGTAATTGAAAATATGTGAGATTGCCTAGGACATCAATTGGGGACGGAAAAGGGAAATTTGATAGAGTAAGTTTAAGGCCATGGTTCAAGAAAAATAAACCATTTATTTCTGGGTAAACTTGTGAAACATATAATAAGTGCTAAGAAGTAAACTCAGAGATGATGTGATAAACAGTAACTCTAGTGGGAGGAGATTGCTTTTTAGGAAGCATACTCACATATATTTTTCTGAGTCAAATATTTGAAAGTGACATTTAACTGATATATTAAGGACATAAAAGAGTGGAGGAGAGCATTTCAGTTAAGGGAAAACAAAAACAAAAACAAATGATAATGATCAGAAGTGGAAATGTACTTGGCCAGTTTAAGAATAGAAATTAAACCCATGATGTAGGAACATTCTACTATTATGTTCCTGATGTACAAAAAAATGCCTAACACTCAATCATTAACTATAGTCACTCTACTGTGTTAGTGGAGACTTAAAATGTATTCCTTCTATTTAACTGTAAGTTTTCACCCATCAACCAACCTTTCTTCACCACGACCCGCCACCATTCCCAATCTTTGGCAACTTTCTTATTCCGTCTTTCAAAATAGCTAGAAGAGATGATTCTAAATGTTCCCAACATGAGAAAAAGATAATTGTTTGAGGTGATGTATGGTTTACGTATCCTGATTTTATTATTACACGTACTATGCGTGTAGCAAAATGTCACATGTACCTCATAAATATGTACTATTATTATGTGTCAATAAAATGCCAGACACATAGTAGGCATCCAATCAATATTTGCAAATTAAATAAAAGATGAGGAAAAGGTAAATGATACTGTAGCCTAGTGAGACAGGAGAGTTATATGAAAGTAAAATATTGAGTGGGGTAAGGTTATGGGAAGAGACACAGATCATGATAAAAATTTTGGATTTTATTACAAATTCACTAGTGGATGGTGGAAAGTAAGTTCATGCCAGACTAGATTGAGAAAGAGAGCAGGTATGAGGCTAAAATTAAATAATAACATTCTATGGTGATTACATTGTCAAATATTTTTAAATGCTAATATATAAGATTCAAAAGTATGTACGGTACCAAGCTTGCTTACAAAGTTATCATGTGCTTAAAAAAGACTTGTGTTTGACTGTACGACATTTATTCAGGAGAAGACGAAACTCTGGAGACAGTAAAAAGACCAATGGTTGCCAAAGGACTAGAAAGAGGAAGAGATGAATAAGTAAAGTACGGGCGATTTTTAGGGCAGTGAAATTATTCTATAAGATACCATAGTGTTGAATAAATGTCATTATACATTTATCAAAACCCATAAAAAGTACAACACCAAGACTGAGTCCTAATGGACTTCTTCCAGTGACAATAATGTGTCAATGTTGGTTCACTTATTGTAACAAACGTACCATCTGGTAGGGGAATTGATGGTGAGGAAGGCTGTGTGTATGTGTGTTTGGAGGGGCATAGGGGGACTCTCTATCAAGTAGAAATATTTCTACAATGCAAAATTAATGATAAATAGGTACATGTAACTGGAGGGAGGGGATTTAATTGCAATTAAAATGTTGAGGAACACACTTTAGGAAATGCTGACATGGGCAGACAGAGCAATCAGTGGTTTTAATTTTTTATTTTTTAAATAGATTTTGGGGGTACAAGTGCAGTTTTGTTGCACGGATATATTGTGTAGTAGTGAGGTTTTTGTGTAACCATCACCAAAATAGTGTATATTGTACCCATTAGATAATTTCTCATTTCTCACCCCTCATCTACCCTTCCACCTTTCCAAGTTTCCAATTGCTTCATTTTGAAAATTCCCCAAAGTAAAATATCCTAGTGAAAAGTTGCAAATACAAATAAAATAATTATTTTAAAAACAATTTTAGACTCATGTTTCACCGTTCCTGATAATTCGGGAAAATATTATTATTTATGTTCAAGAAAGAACATTCTCCTCCATAACCATAATAAGATTAACAAATCAGTAAATTAACATGAATAAAATACTCTGTGTAATCCTCATTCTCCTTTCAATTTTTGCAACTTATCCTAATAATGCCCTTTGTAGCCACAGGTTTCATTTCAATTTTTTTCAGGAGAGAAAGATTTTATTTATAAAACATACTGGTATATTATCAGCATACAAAAATCTGTACATATTAAATATACAACTGGATGAGTTTGGTGATAAATATATAGCAATGAAATCATCACAATAGCTATGCCTCAACACACCCACCACTTCCAAAAATTTCTTCCAATTCTATTTATTATTATTATTATTATTTTTACATGTTAGAAGAACAATTAAGATCTAACTTATTCACAAAATTTTAAGTATACAATACAGTATTGTTTATAGGCACTATGCTGTCTAGTAGATTTCTCTTTATTTTTTGCATTTCTTTTTATCTAAAGATTTCTAAAATATATTCATCTTGCATAATTAAAACTTTGTACCCTTCGACTAATAGCTCCCTGTTTTCCCTTCCTCCCAGCTCCTGGCAACTGCTATTCT
The DNA here is from genome assembly GCF_003255815.1 of Theropithecus gelada. Classification (NCBI taxonomy): domain Eukaryota; kingdom Metazoa; phylum Chordata; class Mammalia; order Primates; family Cercopithecidae; genus Theropithecus; species Theropithecus gelada. The sequence goes on from NC_037669.1 coordinate 147,658,825, forward strand.
ACTCTCTGATTCTATGAGTTTCACTATTTTCATTCCACATGTAAGTGGCATTTTGTAACATTTGTCCTTCTGTGTCTGACTTATTTCACTTAACACAATATACTCTAAGGTTTATTCATGCTGTTGCACATGGCAAGATTTCTCTTCAATAAATAGTGTTGAGAAAACTGGATATCTACATAAAAAATGAAATAGGCCCCTGTCTTACACCATAAACAAAAATCAACTCAAAATCAATTCAAGACTTAATTTAAAACTAGAAACACAAAACACCTAGAAGAAAACAGACAAAAAGATACTTGACATTGGTCTTGGCAATAATTTTTTGGAAATGATACCAAAAGCACAGGCAACAAAAGCAAAGGTAGACAATTGGGACAGCATCAAACTAGAATGCTTAGGCACAGCAAAGGAAACAATCCACACGATGAAAAGGAAACTTATGGGATGGGAAAAATGTATTTGTAAACCAAATGTCTTAGTCCACTGAGGAAATTATAACAAAATACAATAAACTGGGTAACTTTAAACAATAGAAATGTATTTCTTATAGCAATGAAGACTGGGAAGCCCATGATTTAGGCACTGACACATTTAGTGTCTGGTGAGGACGTACTTCCTAGTTCATAACATGGCCATATTTTCACTATAACATCACATGACAGAAGAGGTGAAGAGTCTCACTTTGGCCTCTTTTAAAAAGTCTCTAATAATATTCATGTATATTTGTCATTGCCACATAGTTACTTCCAAAATGCCCTACCTTTTTGTACCATCACATTGGGGGTTAGGATTTCAACAAATGAATTTTCAGGGGATACAAACCCTTAGACCATAGAACCATGCATCTGTTATAAGGGGTTAACATCCAAAATATACAAATACTTCTTTGTATAGAAGAAATAGCCAAAAAACCCCAAATAATTCAATTTAAAAATAAACAAAGGAATTCAAGAGACGTGTTTCAAAAGAAGACATACAAATGGCTAACAGGATATGAAAAGGTGCTCAATATTGTTAATCATCAGAGAAATTCAAATCAAAATCATGGTGAGATATCACCACCCACATTTTCAGGTGACTATTAATAAACAAAGATATAACAACAACAAATAAAACTACAAAAGGCAAGTATTTGTGAGGATAAAGAGGAAATGGAACACTTGTACACTATCAGTCAAAATGTAAAATGGTGCAGTCACTATGGGAAACTCTATGGAGGTTCCTCAAGAAATTGAAACTGGAACAATCATGTGATCCAGCAATCCCAGTTCTAAGTTTATATACAAAGGAACTGAAATCTTGGAGAGATACGCATTCTCATGGTCATTACAGCATTATTCACAATAGCCAAGATATGAAAGTAACCTAAATGTCTATCAATGATTGTATAAAGATAAAATATGTTATAAACATACAATAGAATATTTTTCAGGCTTCAGCTCAGAATTACGTGTTACAGTTAGGTTTCTTTTGTTATCTTTAGTTTATATCAATTACTTTGATATTCATGATGTTGGCAATTTCGAAGAATATGGGTCAGATATTTTGTAGAATACTCTACACTGTGGGCTTGTCTGATGTTTTCTCACGACTCAGGTTATACATATTTGGCAGAAAAAAAAAAAGAAGTGTTCTTTTCATTGTATTCTATAGGATGCCACAAAATTTAAGTTTGTTGCATTGCAAGTTAGATTCACTTTGATGACTTGATTAGTGTAGTGTGTGCCAGCCTTTTCTCACTGTAATGTTACTTTTTATTTTTGTAATTAATAAGTTATTTATGGGATTAAACTTAGTGCTATGTAAATATCCTGTTCCTCACTGTAGCAAAGTCACCCTCAGGTGATCCCTATTGATTCCCACTTTCAGTTCTCTCTCCTTGAGTATGGGATGGAACTGTGGCTTATTTCTACCTAGTAAAATACGGCAAAGACGATAGGATGTCACAATCATAATTTGTTTTGTTAATGTGTAAGACTCCATCTTGCTAGCCAGTTTACTCTAGAATTAGCGTCTCTGTTGCTCGCTTTGGGGAAGTCAGCTTGAGTTCTACAGTCATAAGGAAATAAATTCTGCCAACAATATGAGTGCATTTAGAAGCAGAACCTTTCCCGTTCAAGCCTCCAGATGAGAACGCAGTCCTAGTCAATTCTTTGTCTGCAGCTTTGCAAAGGGCTCTGGTTAACACCCTGATGGCAGACTTGCAGAGAATCCCAGTCACAGTGTATTCCTTAAGCCCTAAGATAACAAATGCATGCTATTTTAAGATGCTGCATTTGTGAAAATTTGTTGCACAGCATACAAAATTAATATACTTATCAAACTTTCTATGAATTAATTAATTACTTCAGTATGCGTTCTGATTTTATTTACTCTTATCTTATTGAATGGGTTATGATCTGGTACTATCAACATTTCTTTATTCTTTATTTTTTGTTGTTCAGTTCTAATAACAGCTTTATTGAGATACAACTCACTGCCATACAACTCCCCAATTTAAAGGGCAATTCAGTAGTTTTTAGGATATTCACAAAGTTGTGCAACCATCGCCACAATCAATTTTGTATGTTGATTTGTATCTTGCCACTTTGGATGCCCTTTTCTTACTTTTCATTTAGAAAAATGTTTTTGAGGTTTATGAATGTTGAACTTTGTATATATACCATGTTTCAATACTTCATTTCTTTTTATTGCCAAAGAATATTACATTCTATGTATATATGACATTTTGTTTATCCATTAGTCAATTATAGTCATATATAGAGGTCACATAGATGCATATATATATATATTAAATACATACATATAGAGATTATGTATAGATATTATGTATATATTATTATATATGGATTTTTATATATGAAATATAGATGTATATACATATATACAAATAAACATATATACACATATACATCTATATTTAGATGTACATATATAGTATATGTATATCTATATTTCATCTGAGAGATGATCGATGGTATTTGAATTAGCATTGGAATTGAACAGTCCCCTAACTCCACAAATTTATGTAAAAGAAGGTAACTGCGTATATATACAAATTGAGCAAAACTTATATTTCACCCTACATCTGTATCTATTGAAATTCCTGAATTTCTTCACATACTTTTAGTTCCAGTTCAACACCACTGAGTTCATGCTAATTTAATTTATTTCCATGTTTATAACTCCCTTCATTAGCAATAAGAAAATTGACTCCAATTACTCTTCATAAATTACTTATTTGTTCAATTTCCATGTATGTGAATAATTTTTTATTCCTATTGTGACTTCTCCTCCTCTCCAACACAGAGGCAGTGATCCCATAGGCTGAGTCTCAATGACAAGTCACCTTCACTACCTACCACACCCTCCTTCTGCTCAGACTTCAATGCCTTGTTCCAGGTAGGCAGCTCTCCCATGCACAGGTAGCTCTCCTCTCACTGCTGCAGCTGATACTACACATTGTTCTGCTCTTTTGTAAAGACACTGCTTCAGTCTTCTTGGACTCAGACACCACATGTCAGATGTCTTTCAACATGGACATCTTCTTACCTTCCTTAGCCTCTAATATCTTTCACTGTCTATATTTCCAAAGAGGACGTTCTTATTCAGATGTGGCTCTCTTACCATGGATTGACTGCATTTCAGTGTGACTGTTTCCTTCATCACACAAAGCTCTGACACCCCACACTGGAATGCCAATAATCTCTAATCTCAAACCAATACAGCCCACTCTTCAGTCTGAATTTTGCTAGTGCCATCATTGTAAAACAAATAGGAGACAGAGAAACTAATATACACAGAGCTGCAGATAAAAAGAAAAACATTAATTTTTAAAAATGTACTGATGATGAGACAGGAGGAAAAAATGATTATGAGTTCAAAACATAAAGCCAAATAGCTTGCATTAGCAAAGTAAGAATTTTTAATGTAGTATTTTGTGAATAGTCAATTGCCATATCTTTCATATTTTGTAATTAAAATGTAAGTATATATACTCAGTTCTCCTCATGTAACTTTAAGCTCCTGACTAAATATTAAGTGATTTATTCTTTGCTTACTGAAGTTTCAGTATGTACAATTGACTTACATTTTAAAGAGAAAAGCAACAAAAAGACATATGTGTACAAGAATAATTTTATGTAAAAAAAGATAACTGCATATATATACAAACTGATACATACAAACTGAGCAAAACTTATTTAGGTAGCATATTATAATTTCAGATGACATATGGTCTTATTCTGCCATGTTAATATATATATTAATTTGTGAAATACTTATTAAAGTATAAATTATGTATTTAAATAATTAAGAAAAATAATAAGATACAGTGTTACGTAGGTGTAAAGCTGAAAATGACCTTACAATCTATTAATATATGTGACAGAAAGATAAACAAGTTGACGAGTTTCTTCTCCAGGAATTCACGTTCTACTCAGTCAGGCAGAAAGCAAATAGATTATTACAAAACAACACAAGACTTTGAAAAATTATGATAAAATAAGGAGTTGAGAAAAAAAAAACAGAGAAAATAACCATGACCTTGGAAATAATATTTTCTAATAATTATTTTTTAGGGATGCTAAAAACCGTAAAATCTAAATGGCTTTTCCATGAGTCCAAATATTCAGTGTGAGAGCTAGGAATGGAAGCAATTCTTTCCTCATATGCCCTGGGTTCGTTTTTCTTTATTTTCAATACGCCACATTAAATTTAAAAGCAGACATTTTCTAGTATGGTATATCATGAAATATAGTTATATTTTATTCTAAAAAATAAACGATGCAGTTAACTGTAAAACATTTACACACACACACAAACACACACACACACACACACCCTGAGGCCAATGTAAAAATGTAGCTTGCAGTGAAGTAGTTAGTAATAAAGGAGTACAACTTCTGCATATTCAGCATATCTCCATCTAAGATGTTAATGAGGTGGAAAATTAAAAGAAATAACAGCACATGGGTCTTGTAATATTTCCCAACTCCTTTAGTGCTTTCATTCTGTTATTCTTGTTGGAAAATATTTACAATAAATTTTGGTATAAACACTTATCAGTGTGCTAGTGAAAGAGTATAAATTCCTACTGATTTCTTGGATCACCAACCTGGGAAGATTTATGGAAATTTATTTTTCCTTTCATATCATTCTTTTATTCAAGTCTTCAAATCTGAGTAAAAATAAAATAACAAAAACCTTACATACTTTTTTATTTTTACGATTTTTTTGCCTCCACTGAGTTTTAGCTCTATAGGCTTTTATCTCCATATCAAATCAATAAGGAGAAATGAGGTAGCCCAATGCCAACAAGTTAAGGAGAAATTAAGCCATAGTGAAAATATGAAAATAAAGAAATCTCAGGAAGTAGAGTTTAAAGACTTAAGTGGTTTCTGCTAAATTTAATCTTTCCAAAACTACTATGTTTTAATAAATTCCCAGGCCAAGTCCGTAAGTGAAGCCCTGTAAGTGGTTAGAATTAGCAAATCCAAACATAAATAGCTGCTGCAAAGCTGTACTTACAGCACAGCATGTTTTGAACAGATGATGATGATGCTTCAAAATATAAAGTCAAATAGCTTGCTTTAGCAAAGTAAAAAGTTTTAATGCAGTACTTTTAATGCAGTCCTGCTGAAGACTAGGACCACTTGGAATCAGATTATAGATTCATTAAAGCAAACATTACATTTTTCTTTCTTAGTTGGCTACCTTTCTAACATCACAATTGTCTAAGTAGTTCCTGTAACCCAGAAGAGTCAATCATAGAAACCTCAATTATATAGAGTAACAACATTCAAAGAAACAATAGGTTTATAAAAATAGAAGATAGGCCGGGCGCGGTGGCTCAAGCCTGTAATCCCAGCACTTTGGGAGGCCGAGGCGGGTGGATCACGAGGTCAGGAGATCGAGACCATCCTGGCTAACATGGTGAAACCCCGTCTCTACTAAAAATACAAAAAACTAGCCGGGCGTGGTGGCGGGCGCCTGTAGTCCCAGCTACTCGGAGGCTGAGGCAGGAGAATGGCCTGAACCTGGGAGGCGGAGCTTGCAGTGAGCCGAGATCGCGCCACTGCACTCCAGCCTGGGTGACACAGCGCGAGACTCCGTCTCAAAAAAAAAAAAAAAAAAAAAAATAGAAGATAAATTTTCTTTAAAATCTTAACAGATTGTTTCTTAATTTCCATTGCAGAGCTAAATCCAGAAAACAGGAAACACATATGCTCTTTCAATTTAATGTATGACCCCAAATCCAACACATACTAAAAGGTAGTTGATAAAATATGATGCTGAATGTTCTAGGCTATTTATCAAGAGTGTGCATACCGTTCCCTCTACCTGAGTATAATGTAAGTAAACTGTAAATCAGGGAAAACTAAAGTTTAACATTTGGATTTTTGTTTTATTTAACATTAATTTTGAAATGGTCATAAGCTAACACAACACTTATTACTCCATTTCTCAACTGGAACTCAAGGAATTTTATCATAATCTTTTTTTGTGATGCACTCTCATTCATGCATGAGCATAATTTCATCTCAATGTCTTACCTGTCCAAGATTACTATTCCAAATCCTATTTGTATTGTTTCTTGCATTTCTTTATATATAGTGTATATTCCAATGTTTTTTGAAATCTTATTTTTTTTAATTTGAAAAGCGTATTTTACTTTATATTGACTTTTAAGATTTAACTTTGGTGACTTACATATATATTCCAGATGATATACACCTCATAATGATGAAGTGGGGGCCTCTAAAAATCTATACCTCCATAAAGGAATGGAAACACTAGCAAATTTTTCAAAATTAGTATTTTCAGAACTCTTGAAATTAACCAAAAGTTTAGAACAGTCCACAAAGTGTTTTTTTTTTTTCAAGAAAAACGTCTGAATCTTGGTAAAAAGGGGTGAGATCGATAGCATTTGAATTACCATTGGAACTGAACAGTACCCTCACTCCACAAATTTGGTAGTCTTAACAACCATGGTAGCTGTGGAAAACGGTAGTCTAGTAGATGCTGGAGGCAGAATGTGTTTGGAGCTTTCAAAAACCCTGTCCATAAGGAATATTTACTATTACACCTGAAATGAGTGTTCCCTTAAAAAACCTCATTTACAGAGCTTGTGTTCATTTGATTTGATTCAGAGGTCACTCAGGGCATTAGCCAAAAACAATTGGCAGAAGTTGTTTACCATTGTAGATGCCTAAAACGGCAATGCCAATTGAAATGGGAGGGTGGCAGGAAAAGTTGAAAATAAATATGAGGAATAAGAATACTTTAGGAGTCTTGAAAATCTCCAACATTTTCCTGAGACTATATGAGGTTCTATATAGGAGCAGAGTTGTGTACATACACAGGAGAATCCTGAGAAGGCCCTAAGCTTTCATCTCTGGCTAATTTTGAGGCTCTGCAAAAGCACTAAGTGACGCTTAAGGTAGAGTTGTACACTGCCATACAATAGAGTGAAAGTCCCAGTGCGTGCGTGCACACATACACACACACACACAAACATGCATACACACACGCCTCAAGAAAGAAATCTTTAGGTTCAAGTTATAGAAGAAAATCTCTGTCCAACCCTAGCTGACCACTAAGCTAACCAATGAGACTTCAGTGGTTGCAAAAGACAAACAATCAAAAAAAAAACCAACAACTTTACAAAATTAATCTTTAAAAGTCCCTAAAGAACCCCAACAAAACATTATTAACAACTACAAATTTTAAGAAAGAAGCACAATACTATTACCAGTATATGCATTTAAAATGTTCAGTTTTCAATAAGAAGTTAAAAGACAAACATAGAAACTAAAAATATTATCCATGCACAGAAAAAAAGAAAAAAAAAAACAATCGAAACTGTTCCTAAGGAACTCCAGATTTTAAACATGCTAGACAAAGCTTTTAAACCAGTTATTACAAATACGTTTAAAGAACCAAAGGAAAATACATCTGAGGAACTGAAGAAAAGACTGAGAATGATTTCTCACCAAATAAAGACTATCAATAAAGAGAGAAAAATTATAGCAAACAAAATAGTAATTCTGAAGGTAAACATTATAATAATTGAAATTTAAAAATTCACTCGACGTGCTCTGTAACAGATTTAAGCTAGTAGAAAAGAAATCAAAGAAATCAAGCAACATAAAGATAGATCAATCAAGGTTATCCAATACCAGTAACAGAAGGAATGTTGAAAAGTAATCAGTGCCTCAGAGGGCCCATAAAGAAAGCATACTAATTAGAGACATATCCACACTTTTTGAGGTTTAAAAAGAATCTGAAATTAAAATGCAAAAACTGACAGAATTGAAGTGAGAAATGTAGGATATAAAAATGACAGTGGAAGACTTCAACATCCCCAAGTTTAAGAATGGATATAACAATCTGATAAAATATTTTTATAAAGTATAAGACTTATAAAAAGCAGAGTATACATCCTCCCCCTAAAAGACATCTATAGAAGAGTCCACCCAACAACAGCAGAATATGTACTTTTCAATTACAAAGGGAATATTTTCCAATATATGTTACGTTTTAGGCCACAAAACAAGCCTTAACAAATTTTAAAGCATGTCAAATTTTAAAGAATTTTAAAGCATAACTTTGTAAAAACAGTTTTTTAGACTAAATTAGAAATTAGTTGTAGAAGAAACTTTGGGAAATTCACAAATATATTGATACTAAATAACACACACCTGAATAAAGTACCGAAGAAGAAAGAACAAATAAATTAATAAATAATTTTAGATAAACACATACATATATATTAAGTGTATATAAAATCAATAGTACAATGTTTATACATATATATTAACTGTATATAGAATTAACAGAAATAATCTCTTACATTTATTGTCAATTGTTTTTCAACAAGGGATCAAGATAATTAAATGGGGAATAGTTTTTCAATAAATGGTGATGGGACAACTAAACATGCACAGGCAAATGAATGAAGTTCAACCCCAACATCATACACTAAAATCAATGTAATATGAATCACAGATGTGAGTATAAGTGATATCGCTATAGAACTATTAGAAGAAAACGCGGAAGTAACGCTCTGATACTTTAGATTAGGAGATGTTCCACATCAGTGGAACAAACCACACACACACAAAATAGATGAATTGGACTTCATCAACATTGAACATTTTTATACTTCAAATGACACCATTAAGAAACTGAAAAGACCAACCACATAATAGGAAAACAATAATTGCAAGTCATATATCTGATACCTGATAAGGGACTTTTATCTAGATTATTTAAAGAACTTTCACAATTTCATAATTAAAAACCAAATGGCAATTTTAAAATAAGCAAAAGTCTTGAACAAATATTTTTCAAAGATGGTGTAGCAATGGCAAATGAACCCATTAAAAGATGGTTTACGTCATTAGCTATTAGGATTATACAAATCAAAACCATAATGAGATCCTCATTCACACCCCCAAGAGGATGGTCCAAATTAAAAAGACCAAATTAAAAATTAAAAATAGCTTGGTAAGATATAAGGAAATTGAAAGTCTTATACATTGCTGGATAATTGTGAAAGGGGCAACCACTGAGGAAAAAAGTTTGTAAATTCTTCAAAATGTTAAATGTAGAGATAACAGATGACTCAGCTATATCATAAATAATTTTATGTCCAAGATAAATTAAAACTTACATCTACACTAAAACATATAAATGAATGTTCATACCAGCATTATTCATTATAGACAAAAAAGTAGAAATAACCCAATCATCCATATGACAGATGAACAAATAAATTATGACATATCCATACAATAGAAGATTACATGGCAATAAAAAGGAATAATGTGCTGATGCATGCTACAATATGGATAAACAGTGAAAACATTATGCTAATAGAAAGAAGCTAGTCAAAAAAGAACATATGTTGTATAATGTGATTCATATAAAATGTCCAAAATAGGCAAATCTATAGAAGCTGAAAATAGGTTAGTGGTTGTTTCAGGCTGGAGTTGGGATGTGGTATCAGGAGTAACTACTAAAGGATATGGGATTTATTTGAGGGGTGATGTCAGTGTTCTAAAGTTGAAGTAACAATTGTATAATACAGGTCTGTGAATATATTTTAAAATACAAAAGTATGTATCTTAAAACAATGAATTTTAGTATATGTGAATTATATTTAATAAAGGTATTATACAAACCACATCACTGTGTTTCACCCATATTGCTACATGTAGATATATTTATTTATTTGATAGCTGTATAATACTCATTGCATTTTTATCACACCTCTGATAACAGGCATTTGAGCTATCTACAGGTCTTTGGTAGTATTAAAAGTGCTGCAATGAGCATTCTTGTGTCTATCCTCAGCTACATAAGCACAAGAATTTCTCTCTTTGCCATGTAAAGTTAAGACGGCATACAAACAGAAAAAAAAAAAAAAAAAAAGAAACAGTTTGAGTTGTGTTTTCTGTGTTTTTTTATTTGTTTGTTTTAGCAAGTTTGAAATGACTGGAGGCAAAAAGGAACCAGGTAAAGTTAAATACAAATTAATTACTGCAGAAACTTTCACATTTCTGGAAAGAGCAATAGGATGGTGCTACCCAGAGCCCAAGGTCACTGTAACACTAAGTCAGCTCTCTTGAAGACTTGGGTAACTAAGAAAGAACCTAGAAGCCCACATTAACTGGCTGCTGCTGCTTTCTCAGTTGCCACCGTCCCTGCCACCAGGGTGCTGTCACCATCACTACTGCCACCATGGTTTCCATCACCACTACTGCTATTGCTGTTAATAACGTCACCGCCATGTCCTCGCTAGAGCATCACTGCCAGACTGAAAGTAGGAATCATAGAAAAGTGGAGTTCTTTTCCTGCAGATCATTGACAAAACAGAGCAGTAAACCAGCTGACAAGGGCATCTGGGAAATGTAGTTTACAGACCTCTGACATGGTAAGACAGAGGAAAGTACCGAGAGCAAGTGTGGAAATGAGAGGCACCTAAAGCTTTCCAGCACGGTCCAAACTCTTGAACACATAGTATCCTTACAGATCTGCCTACCCGTGTCTAATCTTCTATATAATAACAATAAAAACCATATCATATTTTTCATAACAGAAAGCCACTAGACTTCATACAAAGATGCACCCTCTCAAAACTGCACCGAGTCCATGAATTCATTTCTAGAATTGTTAATTGCCCCACTAACAGAGTCACAAGACATCTAAATAGTCTGCAGTGTAAAGACAAAATCATAAAGCTAAGCATGGACAGCTTTTACAATTTAAGTTAATAAGGAAAAGGAAAATTATAAAATGCCTAATATATTAAAAATGTACATAATACACAAAGTAAAAAAGATCCACAGCTACTACAGTCCTTGTGTCTATAACTTGTCTCAAGGCTATAGTTTTTGTTTGTCACTTTCATATTCATTCTCCATTCTACATTTTCTTCTCCCTCATTTGGCATCTCAGCCGGTCAAGATTCCTAATGAGATGAATCGAACTGTCTTTGCTGAAGGATAAGAATCATTGGCAGAACTAGGTTTCAGATTTAATTTTCTTCCATTAATTGTATATGAATTGGAGTCAATTAATCTAGACAATATAGTAGCTTCCTCATATACCTGTTTATTAAATGGCAAGAGGAACCCCTAATTTTAGTTCTAAGGAACAATATTTTTGTCGTCTAGCAAAAATAACCTTTCTTTTAAGGAAGAAGTGAAATATTTACAACTAAGTTATTTAAGTGCAAAAAATGAGAATAGACACTCTTGCGTCTAGTTTTTAATTCCCAGATATGAGCATTTAACCCCTAAAGAAGAAGAGGCATTTACAGAGGGCATTCCTTAGATTATAGAAGAAGCTCAAAGATTTGGAAAAAGAGGTACTGGAAAGGAAACTGTATTAATTAGCCCCTACAATTTCTACTTTTCTCTATGCTTCCTTCTCAGAGTAGGACTTCTTGCTTGCAAGATTTTTTTCCTGAGGATCCCTAAATTGCAACTAATTACTCCTAAGCCAATGTCAGCGGATAAAGAAAAAATCTCTTAAAGTTCCTTTCCAACTTAATTATCCCACAGATGTAATAGCCCTGCTTCCAGCAAAAGTAGATCCTCACCTCAATGGTTTCACACTCACTAATTTATAATAATGACTCTTCAAATCATCCAGTGGGTTCCAAGGTTTTTTCCATTGTGTTATTTTCTCTCAGTTATTCCTTTGGAGTTTATCTTGGCTAAGGCTGTGCCAGTGCAGCATCTTGCTAGTAACTGAATAAAAAAGCATGCAGAACTGTGTAACAAGTGTGCAGGAGCTGTTTAATCATAAGTGCATGGTTTATTTCCTTGCTAATATCCAATAGATAAGGAGATATTTAAATCACTTTACTAAATATTGTTTAAATCAAATTCCAGAAGGAATAAAATTCCACATATCCATATGTTACCACAGCTAAAAGTATAACACCTTGTTGGAAATTGACTCCAGAGACAGTTTGAATATCACAAATAAAATCAGATTAACTTTATAATTGCATCTTGTTTTTAACCAGAAGGGTTGTTACCCTAGGCTGAATGCCTGTTTCATTCACTAGACATGAGATTTAATTATTCAAAATAGTTTCCAAAACCAAATATACACTCAAAATATGAACACTGAATTACATGAAACATGAAATCACTGATAAAAAATTGCAAAAGAAAAAATAAAAAAACAATAAAATATGATCCATGGAAATGTACACTAAAATAGAAATTGCCAAAAATGGTTTCCAAATAATTTATCTTAAAATATATATACAAAATTCTAAAGTCACTTCAAAATAGTCAGCAATCTTTTAGCTGTATTGTTTGTGATTTTCTTAGAATGTGTTAATTAAATATTTTATTGTGTGATAATCACAGATTCACATAGAGTTATAAGAAATAATATAGAGTGGCCCTCTATGCTTTTCATAATATCTAGTTTCCCCCAGTGGTAGTATCTTGCAAAACAATAATGAAGTAAAATATCCCAGATGTTGATATTGGTACAGATTACCACAAAAATCCCTCAAGTTGACCATTTATACTCATATCCACTTCCCTCCTAACCACCCTCCACCACTCTTTCCTCATCCCTGGGAAACCATTAATCTGTTCTTTATTTGTAAAATTTTGTCACTTCAAGAATGGTGTACAAATGGAGCGTTACCTTTTGGAGTTGACTGTTTTTCATTCAGCATTATTCTCTAGCAATTCATCCAGGTTACTGTATATTCACAGTCCCTTCCTGTTCATTGCAGTGTGCTACTCCATGGTGTGCAGGAACCACAGTTTGTTTTTCCATCCACCTACTGAAGGACATCTGGGCTGATTCTAGTTTCAAATAAAAGTTACTACAAATAAAACTGTTATGAACATGTGTGCCCAGACTGTAATATAAATATAAGTTTTCATTTATCTGGGATAAATTTCCAGGACTGCAATTGCTGGGTCATACGATAATTGAATGTTTAATTTCAACAGAAACTGCCAAAATGTCTTCCAGAGTGGGTGTATCATTTTACATTTCTACTGGCACTGAAAGCGTCATCTACTTTCTCTCTTTTATCAACAGAATTTGCGCTTCTTGTTTTTGTTGTAACATTTTAAATTTGCATTCTTTCACTAACATTTTGTGAATTATCAGCATACAAGTCTCCTGTGATTTTGCAGAACTCACTGACAAATAAAGTTCCAGTTATTTCATCAATTTTGTAAGCTTCTTTATGTGGACAATTACGTCTTCTGCAAATGTAGATTTCTTCATTTCCAATGTGTATTTCTTTTTGTTGCCCTCACTGGTTAGAACTTCCAGTATTATGCTGAATAAGAATGATGAGAGGGACCATTTTTGTCTTGTTTTTTTCTCTTAAGAGAAAGGAATTCAGCTATTCACCGTTTAGTAAAGTATTATCTGTAGATTTTAGATGCTCATTATGAAGGTTAGGAAATTTTCCTCTATTCCTCCTGTGTGGAGAGATCTCATAAATGAGTGTTGAATTTTGTTAAGCGGTTTTTCTGCACAATTGATATGATCATGTGATTTTTCTTCTTAGTCTATTAACATAGTGACTTATTATAATGAATTTTAAAATATTAAATTAGCCTTACATCCCTGGAATAAATCTCAGTTGATCTTCATGTATAATTCTTTTAATATACTACTAAGTTCTATTTGCTCATATTTAGATAAGAATTTGTGCATTATAATAACAATATTTGTGTTTAGTTTTCCTTCCTTTAAATATTGTGTTCCAGTTATGTAGTGGCCTCAAAAATATTTGGAAGTATACATTCGTAATTGCTTATTAAAGTGCTTCCATTATGACTGGTTCAAACTCGTTGTTGGGTAGTACTGAGATCACTGTTACCTTGGTGTTGGCATTTATTGACTGTCTATTCATCCTTGCTGATAATATCACAGAGATTAGTATGGTTCATTATTATTAAAATCTGGATATTTTGAGTATTATATTATCTGACACTGAACCTTATTTAAACCTTCTTTGGTAGTGAGCTTCCTCTGACACTGCTCCAGCAGAGGTTGGGGAACTATCATCTCCTTATTGCCAGGTCAGATGAGGTGCCCAGTTTCTGCATTTGGCCTCCCTTTGCACATGATAAGAGTAGGGGCTTGCTATTGTCTGAATGTTGGTGGTCCACCTGAAACTTCTAGGTTAGAACCTAATACCCAACAAGAGGTTATTGAGGGGCAGGGCCTTTGGGGAAATGAATAAGTCATGAGGATGGAGGCTTCATGAATGGGATTAGTGTCTTCATAAAAGAGGTTGAAGAAAGGGTACTGTATTAGTCTGTTTTCACACTGCTGATAAAGACATGCCTGAGACTGGGAAGAAAAAGAGGTTTAATTGGTATATAGTTTCCGCCTGACTGGGGAGGCCTCAGAATCAGGGCAGGGGGCAAAAGGCACTTCTTCCATGGCAGCAGCAAGAGAGAATGAGGAAGAAACAAAAGCAGAAACCCCCGATAAACCCATCAGATCTCATGAGACATATTCATTATCATGAGAATAACATGGAAGAGACCAACCCCCATGATTCAATTACCTCTCCCTGGGTCTCTCCCACATTACGGGGGAATTCTGGGAGATACAATTCAAGTTGACATTTGGCTGGGGACACAGCCAAACCGTATCATTCTGCCTCTGGTCCCTCCAAGTCTTATGTCCTCACATTTCTAAACAAATGATGCCTTCCCAATAATTCCCCAAAGTCTTTTTTTTTTTTTTTTCTGAGACGGAGTCTTGCTCTGTCACCCAGGCTGGAGTGCAGTGGCCGGATCTCGGCTCACTGCAAGCTCCGCCTCCCGGGTTCATGCCATTCTCCTGCCTCAGCCTCCCGAGTAGCTGGGACTACAGGCACCCGCCACCTCGCCCGGCTAGTTTTTTGTAATTTTTAGTAGAGATGGGGTTTCACCGTGTTAGCCAGGATGGTCTCGATCTCCTGACCTCGTGATCCGCCCGTCTCGGCCTCCCAAAGTGCTGGGATTACAGGCTTGAGCCACCGCGCCCAGCCAATTCCCCAAAGTCTTAACTCATTTCAGCATTAATCCAAAAGTCCATAGTCCAAAGTCTCATTTGGAAAAAGGCAAGTCCCTTCCACCTATGAGCCTGTAAAATCAAAAGCAAGCTAGTTACTTCCTAGATAAAATGGGGGTACAGGCATTGGGTAAATACAGCCATTCAAACGGGAGAGATTGGCCAAAACAAAGGGTTACAGAGTCCATGCAAGTCTGAAATACAGTGAGGTAGTCAAATTTTAAACCTCCAGAATGATCTACTTTGACTCCAGGTCTCACATTCAGGTCACACTGATACCAGCGGTGCATTTCCATGGTCTTGGGCAGCTCTGCCCCTGTGACTTTCTAGGTACAGCCTAACTCGGCTGCTATCATGGTCTGGCCTTGAGTTTCTGCAGCTTTTCCAGGTGCACAGTGCAAGCTGGGGACACTCCCAAATCATATCATGTACACACATCTTGTACCATGTGAGTACACACAGAAGGCACCATCTATGAGGAACAGGCCCTCACCAGACACTGAGGCTGCCTGTACCTTGATCAGAAGACTCACATGGGTCTCTCTAAGCTAAAGTCATAGTGTTAACTGTGCTGCATTCTTTTTTGGCAGCTCTCAGGAAAAAACCATTCCTTATCTTACCTATTTTCCAGAGGCTGCTCACATATTTTGGCTCTTGGTCCCCTTTGTTCTTCAGAACCAACCATACTGGGTCACTTCCTTCTTAGGTTTCCATTTCTCTGGCTCTCTTCTTTCTCCTTAATATTTTAAAAACCTTTGCAGTTATATTGGGCACATCTGAATAATCCAGGATAACCTCACTATTTTAAGATCAGCTGATTTACAATTTTAATTCTGTCTTCAAATATATTTCCCCTTTGCCATGCAATGTAACAGATTTACAAGTTACGAAGACTAAGACATGGACATTATTGGAAGGCCTATTATTCTGCCTATTACACTTAGAATCATCGTTTTTGCAGTAAATTTCTTAAAGGCCAGAACTATTTCTATGTGAATTATGTATTCAGAGTTTGGCAAGATATCCCTGTGAGCTAACCTCAAACATCATCTAACCTTCCTCATACATTTTAGCTGTTAATTTATTGCTAGTGGTAGGGAATTGGGATAGGAGAAGTGTCTTAGGTTTGAAATACAAAACTCTAATCAAGATTACTTATATTTTTCTGATGTGAAAGCATTTCAGCATAAGTTATGTTAGCAATAAATCAAGAGGAAAAATAGAATAATTGTACTAGGAATCTCATTTATTTACCTCTTTCCTACACTTTTGCATGCTGAGGACAGGAAGAGGATATAAAGGGGGAAGGAGAGACTCAAACACCATCTCACTTTGTTCCTCCAGGTTGTACAAAGGTGAAGATGTCCTGACTATGGTAGATCTCATTCTGGGCTCTTAGATCATCAACAGGTGAGCACAGGAGAGGTAACCTGATGACATTGAGAAGAAAGTAGGTTATGATGTTGTTCCCTCATGAGGTGACTGGCTTGATGTTTTGTTGTTGTTGTTGTTGTTGTTTGAGTCACAGTCTCGCTGGGTTGCCAGGCTAGA
The DNA here is from genome assembly GCF_003255815.1 of Theropithecus gelada. Lineage (NCBI taxonomy): Eukaryota > Metazoa > Chordata > Mammalia > Primates > Cercopithecidae > Theropithecus > Theropithecus gelada. The sequence continues at coordinate 147,675,949 of NC_037669.1, forward strand.
GTGCAGTGGCACAATCTCTGCTCACTGCAAGCTCCACCTCCTGGGTTCAAGCGATTCTCCTGCCTCAGCCTCCTGAGTAGCTGGGACTACAGGCATGCGCCACCACACCCAGCCGATTTTTGTATTTTTAGTAGAGTCGGGGTTTCACCATGTTGGCCAGGATGGTCTCGATCTCTTGACCTCATGATCCACCCTCCTTTGCCTCCCAAAGTGCTGGGATTACAAGCGTGAGGCCACTGTGCCTAGCCTGGTTTCAAGTTTTAACCTTAGTTTTGCAAATTAGGATCTGACAACTAATTGAATAAATTGGACTGTTGGTACCATCTACTTGACTTTCCATCACCAGGGATGGGTCTAAGTGCCCCAATCCATTATCACAAAGGTTTAGAAAATATTTTCTAATTACTATTACAAATCACATGTTTCTGGGAACTACCTTATATTAACATAATTAGCTAAAATATTTAGAATCTAAAAGCTTAGCAGATAAAGTATGAATACTGATTCTCTTTCTATTTTCTCCTTGTGAACCATTATGATTACAGTGGAAGTGACAATGAGAGACACGTCATTGATTTTATGCCTATTGAAATATAGCCTTAATAGTGCCAGGATGTTTCTACCTTTTGACACTTAAGTTCATTATTAAAAGTCAGTGAAGTGTCTCCCAAGAGTGCCTCCTTCACTAAGCTTTGTACTGTTACTGTCTTCACAATGAGCCATTTATTTTTGGTGGTCTTTCACACATGAGGCAGGAATTCACAAAGATGTCAAAAAAAACAAACAAAAACATAGTATAAAGACTGTATAATGAAATCAGTTTGAAGGACAAAGTGCAAAACTGTTTGCTTCCCACAAAATACCATGGAGAAATCAAAGTGACTATTGAATATACATTATATAATTATGTTAAAATAAATATATATATAAATAATAAAGTATCAACTATAAGTTTTGCTATGTAATATTAAATAATTAGGCAGAAAATGTGTGAAAATATTTGTGGACTGTCCCTGAAAAAAGTATGCCTGAATCCCGCCAAAATTTTGTTATAGGATATAAAATTGGGAGACTTTTTATTACTTAACGGATTTAAATAACAAAGGATGTTTCAGGATTGAAAGAGAAAAGAAAAAACATATGAGCAATAGCAAGAAGTAATAAGAAATAAACAATTCAAGGTAATAATAACAAGAAAACAGTATTTCCATAAATACATGACATAGTATAAAATGAAATATCAGTATAAACCAAGTACATGTACAATTGTTTGGTTCAATATTTCTTACATTGAAAGAGCTTAACAATGTCAACTGTTATTTGATAGAAACCATCTGAATGGAATTTCTTAAAGTTTCTATCACTAGACTTGTAAGCCTAATTTGTCATCTTCCTTCCTTTCACAATGCAAGGAATGTACCTATGGAGTCCTCCTTCCTGTCTTACAAAGCATAGCCATTTTCTTCTGTAACCCTAACCCTAATTCTAGCTTAAAATCCAGTTCTAACCATCAGTTTCTGCATAATCAATCACTCCCGTTCTACAGAATCTTTGACATCTTGTATAATATTCAGTCATATCAAAGTAAGCTTCCAGGAAAACGTCTTAGAGTTCTGATAGAGTAGTGTCTAACCTAAAAACTCCTGGATAACTGGTGACATGAGACTTTTAGGACTCTCAGGAAGAGCAGATATGAAGGTTTGAAAGGAGAGTTTAGAAACAGGAGTGAGATACGAGTAGTATCAATGGAATCCATCCATTTCTCTCCCCTAGATCCATTTTGTAGGGCAATTGACACTTGATAAAGAGTCAGACTGAGGGTAAGTGAACCAGAAGGAGCTGTGAAGCATAACTCTTTGATCACATAGCCCCCTGAAAAGGGTTGGAAAGGGGTCCTTTACATCCCTTGTAAGTTGGATTCCTAGGTATTTTATTCTCTTTGAAGCAATTGTGAATGGAAGTTCATTCATGATTTGGCTCTCTGTTTGTCTGTTACTGGTGTATAAGAATGCTTGTGATTTTTGCACATTAATTTTGTATCCTGAGATTTTGCTGAAGTTGCTTATCAGGTTAAGGAGATTTTGGGTTGAGACAATGGGATTTTCTAAATATACAATCATGTCATCTGCAAAGAGGGACAATTTGACTTCTTCTTTTCCTAACTGAATACCCTTGGTACAAACCACTGCTCAGTGAAATAAAAGAGGACACAAACAAATGGAAGAACATACCATGCTCATGGATAGGAAGAATCAATATCGTGAAAATGGCCATACTGCCCAAGGTTATTTATAGATTCAATGCCATCCCCATCAAGCTACCAATGAGTTTCTTCACAGAATTGGAAAAAACTGCTTTAAAGTTCATATGGAACCAAAAAAGAGCCTGCATCTCCAAGACAATCCTAAGTGAAAAGAACAAAGCTGGAGGCATCACACTACCTGACTTCAAACTATACTACAAGGCTACAGTAACCAAAACAACATGGTACTGGTACCAAAACAGAGATATAGACCAATGGAACAGAACAGAGTCCTCAGAAATAATACCACACATCTACAGCCATCTGATCTTTGACAAACGTGACAAAAGCAAGAAATGGGGAAAGGATTCCCTATTTAATAAATGGTGCTGGGAAAATTGGCTAGCCATAAGTAGAAAGCTGAAACTGGATCCTTTCCTTACTCCTTATACAAAAATTAATTCAAGATGGATTAGAGACTTAAATGTTAGACCTAATACCATAAAAACTCTAGAGGAAAATCTAGGTAGTACCATTCAGGACATAGGCATGGGCAAAGACTTCACGTCTAAAACACCAAAAGCAACGGCAGCAAAAGCCAAAATTGACAAATGGGATCTAATTAAACTAAAGAGCTTCTGCACAGCAAAAGAAACTACCATCAGAGTGAACAGGCAACCTACAGAATGGGAGAACATTTTTGCAATCTACTCATCTGACAAAGGGCTAATATCCAGAACCTACAAAGAACTCAAACAAATTTACAAGAAAAAAACAAACAACCCCATCAAAAAGTGGGCAAAGGATATGAACAGACATTTCTCAAAAGAAGACATTCATACAGCCAACAGACACATGAAAAAATGCTCATCATCACTGGCCATCAGAGAAATGCAAATCAAAACCACAATGAGATACCATCTCACACCAGTTAGAATGGCGATCATTCAAAAGTCAGGAAACAACAGGTGCTGGAGAGGATGTGGAGAAATAGGAACACTTTTACACTGTTGGTGGGATTGTAAACTAGTTCAACCATTATGGAAAACAGTATGGTGATTCCTCAAGGATCTAGAACTAGATGTACCATATGACTCAGCCATCCCATTACTGGGTATATACCCAAAGGATTATAAATCATGCTGCTATAAAGACACATGCACACATATGTTTATTGCGGCACTATTCACAATAGCAAAGACTTGGAATCAACCCAAATGTCCATCAGTGACAGACTGGATTAAGAAAATGTGGCACATATACACCATGGAATACTACGCAGCCATAAAAATGGATGAGTTTGGGTCCTTTGTAGGGACATGGATGCAGCTGGAAACTATCATTCTTAGCAAACTATCACAAGAACAGAAAACCAAACACCGCATGTTCTCACTCATAGATGGGAACTGAACAATGAGATCACGTGGACTCGGGAAGGGGATCATCACACACCGGGGCCTATCGTGGGGAGGGGGAAGGGGGGAGGGATTGCATTGGGAGTTATACCTGATGTAAATGACGAGTCGATGGGTGCTGACGAGTTGATGGGTGCAACACAGCAACATGGCACAAGTATACATATGTAACAAAGCTGCACGTTATGCACATGTACCCTAGAATTTAAAGTATAATAATAATAAAAAAATAAATAAATAAATAAATAAAATATTCTTCTCCGCTAGAAGGAGAATCCCTAGAAATCATCAGTCCTCACTGCCTAAGTAAAGGCTGGTGCATAATAGTTCCTGAATCAGTAAATATGTCTTATTTACTGATTACTTAGTAGATGAATGAATAAAATAAGTCAGGAATAAAAGGAAAAAAAAAAGGGTTGGAAAGATGGGGAAAGATTACCAATAGCATGGAAGCGTCTTAGAGGAGAATATTCTAAAGCCAGAACAGGGAGCTAGTTGCCCCAAATGGAATTCACAGATTTTTTAGCTAGGATAATAAATTCAGGAACAAAGGGAGTTCTGAGAACTCCTGGAGCCTAGTACAGACTGGAAGACAGCAAATTTGCATGTGGAAATAGAAGACAGCAAGCATCTTAGGTATGAAAAAGTAGCTAACACATTCTGGAACTCTCAAAGATGCAGCTTTCCTGAGGAGAAAAAAACATCAATATATCAGAAAGAAAAATTGTAAATTTTTGCGTTTTTAATAACAGTAACTCTGCTCTAACATGAAAAAATATTAATCTTTATTTTTATAGACTTCTTTTTAGAACAATAGTTACCTTAGAGATTTACGAGTTCTGCAAGTAACTGAGTGAAAAAGAAAAAGATACTTAGAGGGGACGAGCTTAGGAATTATTTTCTATTTGGAGTAATCACCCTGTATGTATAAAAGGTGAAAATGCTTGAGTGAATTTTTCATTGGTAAAATATTAAAAGCAAAGTTCATTTTGAAGCCTCTTTTAAACAGATTTATTGAATTATAATTTATATAATATAAATTGAAACTATTCTGTAAATAAATCTGATAAAATGATTTTCAGTAGATTCTTAATGTGCAATAATCCTCATGGTTCAGATTTAGAACATTTTCAATATACCTAAAAAGTTTCCTAACATCATAGGTTAATGGCAGGCAATAATTGGGCAAAGATTGGGCTTAATCACTTGAGTCTATGACACTTCCTTCTGAAGATTAATCTGTGTGTGTGGGTTGCGCAATACATTCAAAGTTTAGGAAATTTTGATGTCAGCCTCAGATTTTACTTTCTTCCAGAAACTCTGTTCCTCCATTACACATTTTCATAGTTTCACAGTCAGACAAAGATGTACCAAGAAGTTTCCAGACCTTATGTGGCTCCTTCACTTCCAGGATCTCCCCATAAAGTTTCCATCTGGTCCTCCACTTGCCTCAAATGGTACAGCAACTTCAAGCGAGCTGAGCTGTGGCTCTCTTTATGTTTTCCTATTGAATTTGTTCTTCTTACTGGGGATCAATGTTTTCCCTCCACTCCAAAGCAGTTCAGTTACCTCATGAAGCAAATCTGCTGATATTCATGGTCAATCCTGTCCTGATAAAATCACATTATTCATGGAGCTGGGGACTGCACCAGACAAGAAACTGCCACTTCCATTATTCTTACCTAGAGTTTGAAAATCAGGATTTCTCAATTTGTGGTTATCCAGTTATCAGTTTTATGCTTGTTTTTGTAGGAAAGATTTGCCAATTATTTAATTCCTCTGTAAGTTCCCAGAATTTCTACTTTCAAGAAGTAAAATAGTTTAAAAACAATGTTGTGAGGTGCAGTTGCACAAGCCTGTAAATGCAGCACTTTGGGAGGCTGAGGCAGGAGGATTGCTTGAGCCCACTATGAGGTTGCAGTGAGTATGAGGTTGCAGTGAGCTATGATTTTGGCACTGCACTCTAGCCTAGGTGACACTGCATTCTGGATCTAGGCAGCACTCCGACCTAGTTCTCTTCAAAAAATATATAATATATATTAATATTTATATTGCAGCCATAATTTTAGGATTTGAAATAATGTTTTGTTATCATGTTTTTAGGGAATAAGTTATTAGACTTTGCTGAGCGGTGAAACTCTCAAACCATATCTCACAAATTAGATCTCAAATAACTATAACCAGTCTTCTATTCTCCAGGCAAAAGTTTGGATGTTCACTTTCTAGGGAAACTGAGCAGACCCAAATAAACAACCTGTAGATTCTGATGTTTTGTCATCCACATGAGGTGTTCACGTAACTTGTAGTATAGCCCAGTTACACAAAGGAACCTTTCCATTAGCATTTTAGTTATTCAGCTTTAAATATTTAGATTTCAATATAATATTAAATGAACAAAGGGAAAAGAAGTATAGAAGATTTTTAAAGGCTCTAAGCATATTTTATTAGAAACCAAAATACACAATGGAAAAGAAAAACAAAGCACAAAAACAATCAACCAAAATATAATAATAGTTGGGAGCAAGCAGTCACATAATACTGGAAGCAGAAGAAAATGTTAAATCAAGAATTATAATAACCTTAGAGTGATAGAAGAATAGTTTGTATCTATGAAACTAGAATAAAAATTTCATAAAAGGAGCCAAAAAAAAAAGAAATCTTGGAAATACGAAAGTATGATAGCATAAATTAACGATTCAATAGGACAGCTGAAAAATAAAGCTCAGAGATATCCTTGGCAGTCAAAAAATGTGGATGGCAAATGTGAAAGCAAAGAAAACTAGGGAATTATTGTAGAAGGTTTAACATCCAACTGTGAGGAATTCCATAAAGGGGAAAATATAATTACATAGGTATTATACAGATATATATATATATATAGAGAGAGAGAGAGATAAAATTTATATATTTGTATAACATTGTCAAGACAATTATGAATTGAGTGTGGGAGGCAGCAATAGACAATGAAAAAATAAAATGGGGAAATATTCCATGCAAGAAAAGAAAAAAGAAGACATATGTAGGAAGAATGATGGTGCAATGACACAAAATGTAGAGAAAACAACACATAGTTTCTAGAACTGAAACAAAGGACATGCTTCAGAAGGAACAGGAGATAAGGTGAAAGGGTCTCAGGGATCCAAAAAAAATGAGCCTCATTGGCTCAACTAAAGAATTTCCAATTTGTTCCAAAATGCCTATGAGTCTTGGATTGATGAAGTTAGAATAGCATTCATTTTCTTAAAAGTTTCTTGTCCTTTAATACAGTTTCAAAGTTACTGATTCTACTGAAAAGAAACTGTCAGTGTATGAACTTGTAGGTGTTTAACACCTTGAGGTAAGGAAGGTGGACTAAGACTTGAGGCAGAAGGTTACAGCAGCAGGCAGCAGGCAGCTGAGCCATAGCAGCTCCAGCGAAAAACAAGAAACTGAATCCTCCCGGGATGGACCGAACACACTCATGATTTCAGTATTCTCAACAATGAAGATCTCCTCAACTTAAGTAAAAGAACTAGGAGACATGGGGAATGATTCCAAATTGTTGAAAACATATGAAGTGCACTACTCTTCCTAATACACACACACACACACACACATCTATATGTATTTCTAGCCATTTAAAATGAGATATGTACATTTCAGCAGCAAGCTAGCTTCAAGTATTGGCATTGGTGAGCTGATAGGAAAGAGCTGGCCTTGCCTGCAGGCCATGTGCTGGGGCTTTTCCAGGGCTCCTTGCTGATGCTCATGTGACACTGAGTCATTCTGTAGGGAGCCCACACAGGCTGTTTGAAGGGGAATCTTTAACAAAGCCAAGCTCACTCCTGTTTATCTGAATATTACTGTTAAACCAAGGTATGCTACCAGATGACCGTCATTGTTGACTCATTTCTTCTATGTTGCCTTCACCTTTGTTCCAGCTCTTAAGAGACCCTACATCTTTTTGTTGTTGTTTTTGTTTGTTTGTTTTAACCAAAGGATGCATTTCATTTTCCCTCGTTTTTTTCTGTTTTTTAAATTTTTTTTCTTTGAAGTTCCTTTAGCCAAGAACAAAATGAAAGTTGATATTAACTGAATAAAAGGGACAGTTTCCTTAGTATTAATATACTTCTCACTAAACTGGATACCATGTGACATTTATAAGAGATGTTTTTGTTATCGTGTGTTGTTACCCTTACTAATGGGTACAAATCAAAACAGGTCAATATTTTGTACTTGTCTACTTGGTGGAGAGGTTAACATTAATATTTGAGCTATGTTAAGCCTATATTTAATTAACTGTGCTCCTCCCACCCAAATTCATCGTTGAAACCCAACTCAAAATTGTGATGTTTTTGGGAGGTGTAGCCTTTGGCAAGTAATAGGATGATGAGAGTGGAGCCTTCATTAATAGAATTAGTACCTTTATAAAAGGCACCCCTGAGGGCTTGCTCACCTTCCTTCTATCATGCGAATATACAACAATAAGTTGGCAGTCTGTAACCCAGAAGAGGACCAGCACTACTACTCAACCATGCTGATATCCTGATCTTGGACTTTTAGCCTCCAGCACTGTGAGAAATAAATTTTTATTTATAAGTCACCCAGTCAGTTTGTTATAGTAACCTGAACTGACTAAGTCACCTGTACTAATACATATTTTAAAAGATGTTCTGTAATAATATAGAACAAATTTTATGGGTTATCTACATGATACTCAAAACACTGACTGTTACCAGTACTTCCAATATAAAACAGTGAATACTATAGGAACTAACAAGCACGTTTAAAAAAAAAAAAAAAGTTCAAATAAAATACTTTAGACAAGTCTAAAACGATTGAGATTACAAAAATTGAGATACAATTTTATAATTCAAATTCGATTTTCATGCATATTAAGTGAAAAGCAAGAATGAATGCCATCTCAGCAAATATGAAAACCCACTTGTGATAGCTATTATTACTACTCTCATCTCAAAAAATAAGAAACTGAGATGTAGAATGTTTGAGTGAAGCATCAGTATATTTATAGTGGAAAGCAGTGAATATGGGACAGTCTAGGTTTTCTGACATCAGTTCCATATTCTTTCTACTATATGGCATTCTTTTTCTGCGCTTGGATCCAAACTACAGAATTGTAACAACGCCATATGTATACACCTACACAGCGATGCATAAACAACTCACCAGTTATATTCTGAAAATATTTTTTGTGAGTTCAGCAGTTTCACACATTCATTAGGGACTAATGATAACTTTAAGCAGTAATAGAGTAAATATTTTCCTCTTACCTGGTTATGTTAACTAATACTGAGATTTTAAAACTACACACAGAGGGCCAATGTAGTGAAATATATACATTCCATAACCAGGCACATAAAGCAAGCTAAATAAACCTATAATTTAAAATTTACCTATCATTATACATATCAAAATGTTTTAAGTTTTAATCTAAGGTGAAAACTATAATTGATTAGGTTAAAAATAAACACTTCAAATTACAAAAATAAAAAATTATTGAACCATAAATCTGACATTTCAGATAAAAAATATTTGCAGATATTGTTGTAGATAGTGAAAAACTGCCATTCCATCACTTTCACTCTGTTGCTTTCAATGAAATTAACATATAATGGACCCAAAAGTTCAACCTAAGATACAGTAATTAAAATTAAGCAATATAGCCAGGACACAAAAAAAGTTTATGGTTAATTAATGCAAAAATTAATTAAATTTGATTATTTTTCTAAAATAAATAAATAGCGATATAACTGGGTTCCTCACCATCCATATGACTCAATTTCAGATCCTACTGAGCAACTCCTGCTTTTCTCCTTCTCAAAGAAAATGTATCTTAAGAATGTTATAAAATATTTTTGTTTCTAAGAATCGCACGCATGACGAAACCCTGAACAAATACTGGAATTTTTTAAAAAAATCAAATTTCAAAATAAATATCATGGCTTTCAGGTAAAGGAGGATTTACACCTGTGTTGGACAGCCTTCATTTGCCCCTCCAAACCCATTCTCTACCCTTTTCCAACTTGCTCTGACCCCCAGAGGCTGACCACTGTGAAGGTAACCAGTGGGCTACAAGTCTTCTGGCTTCCTATTGTGTTCAGTCTATGGGAGGCTCTGGCTAGAGATTGGAGGGCAGGCAGAGGGTGCTGCCAGCATATTTATTACCCCACTCCACCACCACTCGTTCCCTCCCTGTCAAAGTCTTGGTTTTCAGTAGTCGTGTGGCTACATTTCACAAGATCTTATAACCACTCCTTTTTCAATGTGAGGCCTACAGTGAATGCATCCCTTAATGCTATCTCTGAGTGCCTCACCATATCTTGTTGGTTTCTCTTAATCCTGCACACATCTCAAGATGCACAGACCTCAAGATGCCGGTATGCTCATGTGCTTCTTATTACTTTCTCTTCCCTCTTCTTCAATCTCTACTTTGATCTGCCGCACAATCTTCCTTCAATTCTTCCTTTAATCTTTCCCAAGTTGGCATAAACTAAACAAAATGTTTTTTTTTTCCTCTAGTTATACTTTTTACATCATCTTACAATGGTTTTTCATATTATAAATACATTCTTAGTAAGCGAATGCTCTCTCACCAAGGTAACTGGAGAGTGGCACACAAGAAATTTACACTCAGAGTTTAGCTGTTAGTCCAATTCAGCTGTTCTTGACTCCATTTTCGTGACTACAATAATACATAGAACCGTGGCTCCCCTGTATATGTAGGGGATTGGTTCCAGGACCCTCCCACATATCCACCTATACCAATATCCACTTATACCAATATCGATGCATATTCAAGTCCTACAGTCAGCCCTGAAGAACCCATGTATATGAAAAGTTGGGCTTCCTATACTGAGTTTCACATCATGAGAATATTATATTTTTGATCCATATTTAGTTGAAAAAAAAATCTTCATATGAGCAGAGTTATGCAATTCAAACCTATGCTGATTAAAGGTCAACTGTATTATATAGCCCTTGTATCTCTTTCTTTCTTTCTTTCTTTCTTTCTTTCTTTCTTTCTTTCTTTCTTTCTTTCTTTCTTTCTTTCTTTCTTTCTTTCTTTCTTGTTAAATTTTTCTGTTTTATCTTTTTGTCATCTTCTTTTTTTCTTTCTTTCCTTCTCCCTTTCTTCCTCTTTTCCTTTCGTCCTAAAATTTATTATTGAGTCTCTCCCTGAATTGACTATTTTTACCTTTTTATCTGATTAACCTTGACCCTTTCCCTTATTCAAAATAATGCCTACCTCAAATATCTGTACAGTAGATCATGTAAAGCATCAGAATATAATTCTTAAATTAATCCAAATAAACTTTCAGCAAGTTGCTATGTTATTAACTCACCTTATCAATGACATATTTGCAGGAAATTGCTTATTGTAAGGAAACACGCATTTGGACATCATTTTTCAATGATATCTGTATGTAGCAGGGAACCAGCAGGAAGATAAAGAGAGCAGAGATTTTCAATCCATCGCTGATATTGTTATCTTTGAGCTAATTTTAAAGTAGTATTTGCTCCTTCAGCTTTTTTGTACTGATGGATAATAATAATAGCACAGTCACAGTTACATAAAGAATCCAGTCCCACCTACCATTGAACTCAGTATTCATAAGTGGCCACAAGACCAGTGGTAACAGTACCCTTTAAAAAAAGTATACTAATCCCTTACAGCTTTTTGATCTTACAGCTTTTCTTTCTCTCTGTATAAACCTTCAGGTCTACTGTTTAGTTATTATTTATTTTTCAATTCTAAATATCTTATTGTGGTCAAGGATTGGTAATTCTTAGGTGCTCAATCTCTGCCTTCTTTGGCTGACTTTAAAAAGCAGAGTATGTAAAGCATACTAATATATTTCTTAAGTTAATTCAAATAAACTTTCAGCAAGTTGCTATGTTATTAACTAGCCTTATCAATGACATCTTTGCAGAAAATTTCTTATTGTAAGGAAACGTGCATTTGGACATCATTTTTCAATTCTATTGACATTGTTTAAACTCTTTCCTTTTTTTTTCTTGCTGATACTTTATTACCAAAAAACAGCTACAGAATCGACTGGCCATTTTCTCCCAGTTTGTTCCTTTTTCTGTTATTGTTTAATTTTCTGACAGTTCAGTACCTTCTTTTCAGATTATGATTCAAATTGATAATATCACTATTTGTTTAAGGAATCAGGATAAAGGAATCAGAAAAAAAAACAGACCATACATGTTAAGCAATCTTTGCATTTCTTTAAATTAGAAATTTATTTGAGCATTCATATACATACATTATATATGTAGATTATACATTAGGAAGCACAAAAATGTGCAATAATAAAATCGTCCATCATTTTAGAATCAAATGAATAAGACAGCATTTTTGAGATTCAATGCTTTGATTTCTAGTTTCAAGATTTGTGTCATTAAAACAAAAGTTGTAGAGAATCAAGACAAGACATTTTAGTATGTGAAAGATCTATATTGTATGTCCTTACTATATTTGGCTAGAGAAGACAAATGCCTTCAAAGTCAAACTACTCTTAAGAGAAAGCAAAAGGGACTCTAAACTTGGAATAAAAGGAAAGATTGATGATAATAAATTACATATTATAATGATATATTATTGAATAAAATATTTTCAAAGCTTCTTCCTAAATTTCTAAAAGTTTGGACATCAAATATAAATTTCAGGAAAAAATATTGTTGTTGAATTACATCATAACTAGTTCTGTATTTTCTTTTTTCTTGCATATTAAGATATTTTTCAATATGTCTTTCCAATAATAATATTTATATTTCTCTTAATTGAAAACTAAAATTTATACAATGGTCAAGAGCTCATCCTCTTGAGTTTAAAATTCTCTACCTAAAAGTAACAAGGAAGTAAATACTGTTCTAACAAAATTCCCTATTGGTTTATTAACTGCCTTTTGTGCGGAGGGGACAAAGATCTTTCTGGAGTCAAAGACAGGCCATGTTGCCACATAATACCTTGATTAAAGATGTTTAAGTACAGAGTGGGTAAAAGCATGCATTATTGGACTTTGAGTCAAATACCAGGCTTCAAATTCTAACACCTGAAGAATTTGGTGTTGGAAATATTGCTCTTCTTAACCAGTTTACTTGTTAATAAAGATAATACAGAATATTGCAATGAATAAAATGACTATATCAAAGATTTTTACATTTATTTTAAACTCAACTGTAGTTCATGAAGACTAAAAATTAGGTAGCAAATTCAGTGTACTATATTTATCCTGGTATGTTACTTTGTGTTTCTCCATGATGTTAACTATAGAAGAATTGATCTGGGAAAGACATTACGCAGAATGCATTTTTGTAGTAGCTTAAAGCACAGTCACTGAAGTCGCATAGCTTCTCAGTGTTACCACACATTAGCTAAATTTGAAGAGATTAAACAATGTATAACCTTTAGTTCCCCTGTTTTAGAATAAGAATAACAATAACCCAAGCATCATGGCATTTTAGAGATTAAACATGATAATCTATATCCAACGTGTACTTACTTGCAACCTTCAGGTATAGAGAATTCTGCTAAAAGAAGGAGGCAATGCCTGCCATCATGGATCTTATATTGTAGTAAGGAAATAGCACATCCAGATATAGTTCAATGGTTTATAAGAGAAAGTAGAGAAGGCTAAGTGGAAAACAGAAGAAATGAAAAGAATTACTGTAATAGAACGCTGCAGCCACAGCCTCGCCTTTCTTGTCTGTCTTACCCAAAGGCCTTCAGGCCAGTTCTAACACACAGGCTTCTTTGGTTTTGTCCTCACATGGTTTTACATATTAATGATTTTCATGTAAACATTCTGATTTCTGGTTCTTATGGAAAAATTGGAAGATCTGGCACCCCTGGACCTGTATTTCTACGTGGCAACCATCATCTAATGTTGCATAACTACCAAGCCTTTAAACCATGTTTTGGTTCTGTATTTTACCCCACAACTGCTCTAACTCAGGAGAAGAAATGTGGGGAGAGCTGTGAGCTATATGAACTGGTGTCTCCAAGGTGTCAGAGGGGAGCTGAGTGGGGAAAGAAGAGCCTTGAGCTGCCCCTCTAATCTCATATCTCACAAAGCTGTTTCAATCACACCTAAGGTCCTATGAAGAGACTCCAAAGGCTCATTCAAATCTATACTGGAATAAAGGAGTAAGTTTTACTAACTCTAATTTCTTAAGAGCCCAGAAAGGTATTGCTTAACCTAAGTTCATTTATGAGAACTTAATTAATTTTCACTTTATAAAAATTATCTGAGATAAAGTATTTTCAAAATCTTGCAGTGGCACAAGTAATTTTCATAAAACACTATCTCCCATCTCCTTTCTAATGCTTTTTTCCACGGCCATTCTCCAGATCTTCATTCTCACCAATTACTGGCCAGCCTCTTGTTTTCTTCCATGCTTTCCTTGCTTTCTGTCTCATTTCCCTATGCCAGAGCTACCTCCTCAAACAGTCTAAATGTCACATTCTATACATTGTTTATACAATGATTATACATTGTTTAGTTTAAATGTTTTTGTCCACAATCTTCATGCAGTTCAGAGCAGTAGTGTTCAAACCAGCCTGTATGGTCCTACCACCTGGGGCACTTTACAAAGTCATCAGTGCATGGGTCCTACTCTAGTTGATTGTTTTAGGGCTGTGGCCCTAAAATCTTAATCTTTCCAAAATTATTCCAAGGTGATTTTAAAGTGAAAAGAGCGCTGAAAAGCACTGTTTTAGATATGAAAATTATTTAACTTCTTTAAAATGCACAGTGCTGACAAGATGTGAGGTATCAGGGGATGTTCCATAGGGAAGTAAGGAACAGAAGGCTTGGAATGACCAATCAGTGCAGACAGTTATAAAGTAGCCATTGCTTTCTTCCTTCCAAGAATTGTAGAAAAAGCTTTTCCCTGCCCCCGCTACCCACCCCGGCCCCTTCCTAACCACTCCTCACTTCTCACCACAAAAGGATGACTTCTCATTGTGAAATTTGGAATTGGTTGATTATGTATATGTGACCTAAACTATTTTGGGTTCTTTCAGAGATGACTACCCACAAACTGAGCACCTTCTGCTCTCATTCTTGAGTCAAGATGATGCGAATACTTGACATAGAGCCCATGACAGGACTGAGTCTCCCAAACATGTCCCAGTGCCTCTACCTGAGGTTCAAGGCACGATTTGAAGCTTCCTAAAAATCTCCTTGCAGCTGAATGGAGACTGTGTGTTGTCTCTCTTCTCTCCCTGCAGTGCATTCCAAGGATGGGACTTAGTGGTGGAGGTGTGCAATTGACCAAATGTGTCCCTTGGAAATTCATATGCTGAAGCCTAAATTTCCAATATTATGATATTTGGAGGTGGGCTTGTTACAGGTAATTATGTCATTAGACTGGAGTGCTCATAAATGTCATGAGTGCTCTTATCAGGAAATGAAGAGACCAGAGCTCTCTGTTCTCCGTCAGATGACCAATACAACGTAGCCATCTGCAAACTAACAAGAGGGCCCTCATCAGAACTGGACCATGCTGTCACCCTGATCTTGGACTTCCCACCTTCCAGAACTGTGAGAAATAAATTTCTATTGCTAAGCCACCCGATCTATGGTATATTTTATTAGAGCACCCTGAAATGACTAAGACAAGATGACACTTGGAAGAACCATAGATTATTCTCTATCTCATCTCACTCTGCCATCTAAAATTTTGATCTCTATTTGGTTCCTGTAAGTGTTCTGACTATTCCTTTGGAAATTCTAATGAAAATATTATCTCAGACACAGTAAAATATCAGAAGAAAGGGGAAAAAATGGAAGGAAGAGAGGGAGGAAGGAAAAGGAGCAAGGAGAGGAAAGAATGTAAGATCTTTGCTGAGGGATCTGTACCTTTATCACTTTCTCCTCCATAGGCCTCAATAATCTTTCATTGAATTGAGCTGTAAGTCTGAAACACATAGTTAAAATTATCATTGAAATATTCTGTCAATTTAAAAATATAAGGATAATAGGATCTTTTACAATGTGATTTTTCCCATAATTTAAACACGATGTATTTTTTCAGAGAAATTAGATGATTTATTCATCATAATCAAAATTTGTTCCCCAAAAGGCTCCAATGTAAGCATTTACCTAACTATTACAGTCTTCTATCAAAGACCTCCAATGTTTTTAGCCAGGGAGTAGGTCTTTAAAAGAAAGTCAGTAAAAGAAACTCAGTAAAACCAACCTCTCTTCTGAGCCTGTAAGTCCAGTTGAAGTATTGTGATGTTAAACAAAATTCCTCCTGTTTCATTAAGTGTAATTGTCATTCAATAAAATTCTGTACTTAAAACAAAACAAATCCTTGTAAAAATAAATGTGGACAATTGGAATGTATGGACTTGTACACACACATACATACAAACATTACTATAGAGCTAAAATAGACGTAATAATTCAAATATTCTGCTAGGAACAAGTTGTACTTGGGTTTATTTCTCAATTTAATAAACCTAATGTATCATTCCCTCTTGAATTTAATTCTGCCTGCCACTGATTTCATAGATGACCCCTGAAAAGACATTTAACTTCTTTTAACTTTAGTTTCCTTTATATTTAAAACAGGGCTTGTAAACTTTGCTAACACCACAGAGAACATTTTTATTGACTACAAGAAGTATGTTACTGTTGATTAAAAAGCTCTTCGTACTTAAATTTCAATTGTGACTATAATGAAAATACAGAAAGGATTTACTCCAATTCCCTATCAAAGTGAATTTTCAAATAAAAATTAGTAAGAACAATTGAAAAACATGCAGTATTATCCAATAAATATGTACATATGCTTTACATTTAGATGGAAAACTAAACCCTTTTTTGTTTGTGAAATATGTTTCTCTGAATTCTCCATGCTTTATTGGGATGCATTAAGCATTATGCATGCTGGAATTTTTTATCAGTCAGCTTTCTATTTTGACATAATACACTAAACCACAAATTAAATTTATTGTGTACTTTGAGGCCCTCTGGTTGTGTACCAGTTTCTTAAAATTTGTGATATCCTTCAAAAGTTCTTGTAAAATAGACAAGTACAAATATTAACGCAGAGCCTTATTTATGATAGTCATATGTGGTGTTTCCTATAGTTTCACAGGTTTAGATTTATAGATTAAATTTACAAGAAGATTTTTTACCACTTAAAGTATTTGAACCTGTGATTTGGTAGACTACTGCTGATTTTCTCAGTTATACATGGTTATACATACATAATTATATCTATATTTGAAACCAGCAATTCTTAAATATTAGTACATAAAAATAATCTAGAGGCATGGTACAGTGGCTTATGCCTGTAATCCCAACACCTTGGATGACTCGACACTAGGAGTTAGAGACCAGCCTGGACGATAGAGTGAGACTCTATCTCTACAAAAAAAAATTAGAAATTTAGCTGTGTGTGGTGGCGTGGACCTGTAGTCCTAACTGCTTCAGAGGCTGAAGTGGGAGGATTGCTTGAATTTGGTTTGAGGCTACTGTGAGCTATGATTATGTCATTACACTCCAGCCTGGGTAACAGAGTGAAACCCTGTCGCTATTTACAAAAATAAGAAAAAAAAGTAAAAAAAAAAAAAAAAAAACTAGAAAGGCCCCAAAATGAAAATTCTTGGGCATCAACCTTCTGAGATTTTATTGAATGTATCTGGGTTGGGGGTCAGCAACATGCATTTTGACAAATGCTTGATAATTTTAAAGCATATATACCATGTATCACAAATGAAGAGCTATTGGCATTATGATACACACAAAATTATTAGAGAAATTTATTGGCATGAAAAAATATTTTTATTATGACAACTTATATTACAATGATTAATGAGTAAAGTCATTCATATTGTCAAGTAATAATGCACTTGTGTAAAACGCAATACATTTCTCACTAATCTTTAATTGGAAGAATTCAGTCACAATTGCATGGGTTCATACCTTAATCTGACCTTGATCTATCTAATTTTTATGAGAATGTTCTATACGTAACATTTCATTAGGGTAACCCATAGACCTGAGACCTCAAATCTATTTGTCATCAAATTCTTAAAGGCTTCTCACTGCTGCTACTTCCATTTCCTCCAGTGAAGGAAACTGCTCCGTGATTTTCTTATTAGCTGTTTCTGGAGTCATCCTTACAAGTGTTTTCTCCATCAAAGTCAATAGGGGCATCACTCTACCATGAGTAGACTGGGATTCCCAAAATTTGCTGTGATTTCCTCCAGTCGTGAGTTGTCCTCATTCAGCTACACTTGGGAATTTTGTTAACAGTGCTTCTTTTCTACTTTCAAAACTGAGAAAATGATAAATATCTACTTCCAGAAGTGTATCTCCCTGCTATTGAATATCCACTCAGTCAGTCTGGGTAGTTCCTTCACCCCTTCAATATTTTTGTGCCTAGTTAGGGGCTGCAGTTTTCCACTCTGATTATAATTCATCCCCAAATCCTTACTCACAACATAGTGTTGTATATTTTTGTCAAAAGGAAGTTAGAGAATATCATAATACTCCAGTAAATCTCAAACAGTCCAAATGTTCCATAAACATTCCATATAAACATTTTCCATCTAAACATCTTTACAATATTTACATACAAACTAGATTACTGAATTACTGCTGAAATCTTTTCAACAAAATGCTAATTTTTTTATTTTTAAAATGATGTCATAGCTTTATGAACAATAGAATACCATTCGTTTAGAAATAAATTAATTTTTTATACAATATAGTTCTAGGATTGAAAATATGAACAAAATTAATATCGTATTTCACTAAGAGAAATATGCAGCAGTTTTGTACAATTACAGATCTGATTCAGTTCAACTGTGAAAATGAGGTTGTAATTTGCTGTTGTCTTCAAATGGAAAAAAAGAGACTAGATGATTTCAAATTAAAAGCATGAGTTTGTTCAAGATTTGAAAGCTTATATGCATAGTCAAATTATTTATTATTAATCAAGATCATAAAAACTTTTTATATTTATAACTCTTCTACCTTACAAAAAGTGACTTAGACCGCTGTGCTGAAATATGAGCTAAACATAATTGTTACCTTTTATAACATATTTTTATATGAAGTCTTCTCTGATTTATGTGAGGCCACTTATTTACTTTGCATTAATTCTGGAGCAATGTGTCCATTTCTAGAAAATAAGATAAATATATTTAAAGTATAGCATATGAAAATATGACACAAATACCGAGACTATAAATAAGCTAGAAGACAACCATATAAAATATTGTTTTATAAGAAAGAAAAGACTAACCTATGGATTCAGAAAATCACCCTTTTCAAGCAAGGTAGTAAAAATCAGAAATATCCACCTGAAAAGTTACTTTCATTAAGTGAATGAAAACAGCTTCACATGTGAAAAAAAAATGTTCTGAAGAGCTTGAAAACACATTGTGTAACAGGAAACAGTTTAGGCAACTTACTGCACACAGCCAAATGGCAACAAATCCTCAATTTGCATATAAGAAATAATAGCATCTCAAACCTTTTTTTAAAACTATTTTCAATAAATCTTCTTAAAATCTTAAAATAGATAGTAAAAGACTTTGTTATAATCACTGCTTCATACTCACTTTTTATCAGTGAACTTTACTCAATATTGATTTTAGAGATGAATACTGAATTTGGTATAGTTTCAAAAGCATGGAACAACTGCACAGCAGATATAACACAGCTACTTATGATTACATAATAAGTCAAGCACAAAAACTAGTTGAGGTGGAAAAGATGGAATATCTCAAAACCAAATCAGAAAAATAGATAATTAATATTTAAACTTTAAATGTGGAGATTTTTCCTCTATATAACATAGTTCATTTGCTTAAAAGTTGTCTCAGGGTCTGCTCCTGAGACTCTAAGTCTGAACTGCTCTCAGGACTCAAATGGCACCACACCACACCACATGACTTCCACCATCATAGTCATCATCTCGTCACCATGGAAAGTTACATGATTGAGAACTTTGTGCCTGTCACAGGGGTGATCATTTTAAATATATTATTTCCCTGTTGATGAACGGAAGATACTATTACTGACATTGTCTCTGTTCTACCATGTCAGAAACCGAGGTCATTAGCGACTGAGTTGTCTAAGAAAATTATGTGACTGTGAAACATGGTGAGTCTCCTATTATTAACCCTACTGAATGATAAAAAACTTAAAATCGTATTCATAAAATCACTAAATGAATATATGTCAGAAACTTTGATTGTGTTTGTGTATGTTTAACAAATTTCTTTCTTTTGTTATTTAAGGATGTTTATGTATCATTTGCCTTTATTTGTTTGTTTTTAGTTTTTTCACTTTATTTACTTAGCAAATGTCTCCTCTCTCCCTCTTGAAGGAGCAAACCTCCCTCTTCTCTTATTTGAATTTTCTCTCACTTCACTTCATATATGGGCAATATGTATGACAGCGCAAACTACACAGAGTACTCTAAAGTTTTAATAGTTTATCAATTTTAATCTTTTTAACTGTTTATTTTGTCCAGATCTATTGCTTTTTATCCGAAGTGTCTGTCTCTAAATAAGTCAAGGCTCTGGGTGTATGTTTCTTTCTAGTTTATTAGCTTCCTATTACACAAATAATGTCTTGGATACAAATTGCCCCACTAACTCCACCCAACCAGCCATCTTTACAATGTTGGTATGTCTCTAAAGGGCATGCCAAATGTGTAACTGTATCAGGTAAACAATTAATATCCTCAGGAGTTGTTGAATTATAGTATATTTCTGCACACTACAACTATAACTTTTGAAACACACTACTCTCTCTGCCTGCAGGTTCTCTATACTTTTAGTATTATGTAGATATACAATCCCTTATCTGCAATTCCACAACCAAAAGCTCTGAAAAAAAAGTTTTTTTAAGCTACAAAATCATTTGAGAGAAAAACCTAATATTATATAAAGCTATTTATCCCACTTAATATGATTTTCTTCTGCTACACAAATTATTTATTTGATTATGGTACTCTGCTTTAAATGTCTCTCTGGATGACATATAATATACAGCATATGTAAAAATCATCCATCTAACATATGAAATAATTTGATTTCTTAAAACCGGAAGCTTTACTTAGGAGATTCTAGATGCTATGCAAAATTTTAAGAAGTCTTGCAAAGCTTCAATATATGTGGCTTTATTGGCTAGATTGATGAACATTTCAAAACCCACATTGCAATCTCAAAGTCTGAACTTCTTTAAAATCAATACAGCAAACCACACATAAGTAACAGGAGCCAAATATTATAATAGGTACTAAAGATAAAATCGTGATTTTCACTTGATCCTCGCCGTCAGTTAAACTCAAGCTGAAATCTTTGAGTCTTCCTGATCCTTTCAAAATATGGTAACTATAATTTAAGGGTGTCTGTTTCAAGGCTTCACCTATTTTGATATTTTGTATATACCTGGGTATTAAGTCAACAAAAAGCTATTATTGTACAATGTTATAAAATTCTAAAATATTAATCTTTCTGTGGTAATAAGAAAATCTAGTTATTGCAATGGTGTCCCTTGCTTTTTTGTCAAAATGAGTGCATATTTGCGACCTCTTTCTACACCTGTAAAAAGCAAGCTGCTAAGTGGAAGATATCATGATATACACTGGCTTAGTTTCTCTCCTTATTTGAATTCCATACACTGGTTTTTGTCAAGGCTAAAATAGGAACTATGCAACGGATTAAAGTAATTTTCAAACTTGAGAATTGAAAACACAATTTTGCACTTTTCAGTCGCCCAGATGAAACTTATTTTCGAGAAAGAACTGAACTCCTTAGAAAATGAACTATTGTAAAACTACTGTTATTTTCTTTTATGATTTGTTTTCTACCTGTGCATGATTGCCAGTTTTTTTACACATCTAAATTTCTCATTTGGAATCTATTCTGTTTATAGTTCTGGTCTCTATAAAAATGGTTTGTACTTTGGTTAAAAAAACTTCCAAACTTCAGACATAATCTCAGAAACATAATATCAATTGGAATATCAGGATCGTATAATATTAGAGACGGAAAATATTTCAGAAAGTTTGTGTCCCAAAACTTTAATTTTACAAATGAAAAAAAAAATCAAGGCTCAGAGAAGTTATCAAATCTTTTCAAAGTTTACACCTATTTGCTGACAAATCCCATAGTAGGTTTCCATCTTCTAGCCTGGAGTCAAGTGTTCATCTCAGAATTTCCTATTGTACCCCATCACTCTCCTACATCAAATACCCATATTTTCTTATCTAAATTTACATATGATACTTAAGTTAATTATTTCTTTCAGTGATATCTTAAATTTAATATTTTAAGTCATATATCTTCACTTTACTCTCTATACTAAAAGAACTGGAGAAACTATAATTCCAAATATATGAGATAAACACGTTTTCTGTATTGAAAACTTTTAACATAGAAGACATTATGACACTTGAAGTTTTCCAAAATAATGCTAAATAATGAGTACATGGACAAAGATCCAATAAGACCTAATATTGGCAACAAAAGAGACAAGGACATTCTATGGTGACATTTAAACATGTTTGAAAATGCACATAAATAGTCATAGATATTTCCACTTAAAATGTCAAATGAAGCCTATGTTTTAACTGACTGTCTGTATTACAAATGCACATTGAGAGATAAGACTGAACAATAGAAACCCAAAACCAATTTGCCATGCACAGAAACAAAGCAAAAATCTCTAACAAGACATAAATGGAATAGAAATGCTGAGCAATGATCAGGCCTGTGATTTTGGAGACAATAGATCTAAAAGTCATTTTATTTTATCCTTTAAGCTTTAAGTGGAGACAAATGAAATCAACTCATAAGAGATGGGTAAACAAAACAGGCAGAGATAAAATAAATTAATTAATAGATTAAGCAATTGCAACAGACTAGCCAACATAATTATAAATCACGCAGAGAAATCTAAGAAAGATATCCAAACTATACTGAACATATATTTATTCCAGATGCAGTTAATTTTGTGGAATAGATGACAAAATATTTTATAACAATATTTATAAAATGCATGAACAATAGTGAAAAACTGGTTCGTAAAATTGGGTCACATAATTAGCAGAAATGAAACAAGAACAAGTGGTATGAAAAATAGCTAACAAAAAACTTGGAAATAAAAATGGTAGTTAAATTTAAGAAAGTATTACTAGAAAAACTGCAATTTCTTGAAACATTGCTGAACTTGAAGATGTGGAAGCATTCACCATACAGCAATAGTTTAAAGAGTCTCCATCATACATCTTCAAATAGGATTTGCAGAAGTCAATTGAGCTAATGGCTGAGTCTTTAGTTTGAAAGTGTGTTGCTAGCATTGAGCAGGAAAAAAATAAGCTCACATCCAGACACAGCAGAGTAAACTGCACAACATCAGGAATAAAAAGAAAATTATTTTAATAAATTCATCATTTTTAAAAAGTATTATTTTATAGTTACTAGAAATAAAAATAGTCTACAACTAATAACTATTATGAGGGCATACATTTATTAACACAACTGTTAAATGATGCTAAAAGACAATGAAATAACATCTTTTGATTTGTTTGTGAATAGTGAGTCCATTCAATATTATAACCTGCCAAATGGTCATTCAAGTATGGAGATAAAGTAATAATACATTTTGACATTGCAAGAGATAGTATTGCTGTAACACAAGAATTCTCACTAAAAAAAAATTCTTAATGTACATATTTCATCCAGATGAAATAAGAAACTGGAAAGATGTATAAGATAAAAGAGAATGAAAATTAATGGAATATGTTGCTAAAAGCTTCAACTGTTTACTAGAAAAGCAAAAAAAAAAAGATTGTATTTTAAAAAACTGTCAAACTGTCAAACTAAATTTCAAAGCAGTGATACAAAGATGCTAGAATACAATAGGTGAACTAGTTTACTATTAATGGGTGCAGCACACCAACATGGCACATGTATACATATGTAACAAACCTGCATGTTGTGCAGATGTACCCTAGAAATTGAAGTATAATAAAAAATAAATTAATTAATTTAAAAAAAGAAAGAAAAGAAAGCTACATGAGTAACTGAAGGATTCTAATTTTTTCAATATGTTTATTAAAAGCATCATTAATATTTTAAAAAAAAAAGATGCTAGAATACAAAACAGGACATGATTTGGTTGCTTAGAGTGCAATAAAAGCTGTGTCATGTTTAGGTTGAAATACTCATGCAAAATAAATTTAGATTTAATGGAAAAGTTTCATTACTTCTATGGTGTGTAATTTGAAGAATTACAAAATAATAGACACAATCTAGAGCTTGTAAATGAGTGGACAAAAAAAAAACAAGAGAAGAAGGAAAGAAAATGGGAAAGAAAAAAGAAAACATGTAAGAAATAGTAGAATCCTTGATCAATTTCACAAAAGTTAGAAAAAGAGGCTATAAAGAAAAAAATATATGGTACCCAGTAAACAAACACAAAACAAAATACAATTTTAGAAATAAATACAATATTTCAGCCAATGGCACAAGTATTTAGATTGTATATTTTAAACCAAGATATACATGGTATTAAAAAGGATACATTTAAAATGAAGCTATTATTAAAAATAAAGTAGTACAAACACATATATCACAAAAGCATGACAATATTAATATTAACCAAAATATAATTAACAAAAAAGCAATAAAGATAAAGCAAGAGACTGTGAAATATAAAAGATAATATAATAACATTATAATTAAAAATAATGTATTTATATTGAAAATATGAAATAATAAATGTACAATTTACACAGTTAAATCATCACATAAAACTAATAGTAGTTAAATCTAACACTAAACAATGCATGTAACAATACATACAAATATCCTAAACGTTTTACAATTAAAAAATAATTAGCACATTAATTCCAAAAGTGCAAAAAAAGAAGGTACGCCATGACTAAATGAGATTCTTTTATTTTTTCGGCTGTTGGGGGATGGAGTCTCCCTCTGTCAACCAGGCTGGAGTGCAGTGGCGCAATCTTGGTTCACTGCAACCTCCGCCTCCCAGGTTTAAGTGATTCTCTTGCATCAGCCTCCCAAGTAGCTAGGATTGCAGGCATACGCCACCACACCTGGCTAATGTTTTTTGTATTTTTAGTAGAGACGGGGTTTCACCATATTGGCCAGGCTTATCTTGAACTCCTGAACTCAAGTGATCTGCCCACCTCAGCCTCCCAAAGTGATGGGATTACAGGCGTGAGCCACTGCACCCAGCCTAAATGGTATTCTTGAAAGCAAGTCAAATACACTTGAGTTATTGGGAAATGTATCAATATAATATGCCACAGTGACAGGTTAAAGATGAAAATTATATGATCATCACGATAGACTCTGAAACATGTTTAAGAATAATAAATGATTACAAAATAAATAGCACTAACAAGCTGTCTTAGCCTGATCAACCAGTTGCAGACATCACTCTAATGGGAAAACAATAGGCATATGGTAATAATAATAACTAGTGATTCTCCTATCTCCAAGATTACTAGCTTCATACTGATTAATCAAGGCAGTATGACAAAAAATAAATAGATAAATACATAAATAAAAAATGTGGGCTATAAGAAGTGGAAGGAAAGTCATATTAATTAGTTTTTATTGGCTGAGTGCAAAGAAAATCTCCAAGATTACACAAGTTTATATAACGTCAATTGAACTTTCAGCAAAGATTTTGGTTAGAATATGAATACAGAAAACAACATAATTTCTGCATTTCCATAACAACTGATATGGTTTGGCTCTGTGTCCCCACCCAAATCTCACCTTGAATTGTAACAATCCCCATGTGGCAAGGGAGGGACCAAGTGGAGGTAGTTAAATCAAGGGTCATTTTCCCTCATGCTATTCTCACGATAGTGAGTGTGGGTGAGTTCTCATGAGACCTGGCGGTTTATAACGGATTTCCCATTTCATTTGGCACTCATTCTCCCTCCTGATGCCCTGTGAAGAGGTATCTACTGCCATGATTGTAAGTTTTCTCAGGCCTCCACAGACATTCTAAATTCAGTCAATTAAACCTCTTTCCTTTATAGATTACCCAGTCTTGGGCATTCAGGGATGTTTTTATTAGCAGAATGAGTAAATTGGTACCACAGAGAATGGGGTACTGCTTTAAAGATACCCCAAAATGTGGAAGCAACTTTGGAACTGGGGACCAGGCAGAGGTTGGAACAGTTTGGAAGGCTCAGAAGAAGACAGGAAAGTATAGGAAAGCTTGGAAGTTCTTAGAGACTTGTTAAATGGCTTAGACCAAAATGCTGATAGTGATATGGACAATGAGGTCCAGGCTGAGTTGGTCTCAGATGAAGATGAGGAATTTGTTGGGAACTGGAATAAAGGTGATTTTTGCTATGTTTGAGCAAAGAGACAGGCAGCATTTTGCCCCTGCCTTAGGGAACTGTGGAACTTTAAACTTGAGAGATGATTTAGGGTATCTAGTGGAAGAAATTTCTAAGCAGCAAAGCATTAAAGAGGAAACAGAGCATAAAGTTTGGAAAATTTGCAGCCTGACAATGACAGAAAAGAAAAACCCACTTTCTGAGGAGAAATTCAAGCTTGCTGCAGAAATGTTAATCACCAAGAGAATGGAAAAAATGACTCTAGGGCATGTCAGAGACCTTCCTTCATGGCAGCCCCTTGCATCACAGGCCCACAGGCCTAGGAGGGATAAATGGTTTCCTGGGCTGGACCTACTGCCCTCCTGCTCTATGCAATCCCAGAACATGGTGCCCTGTGTGCCACTGCTTCCACCACTGCTTCAGCTCCAGCTGTGGCTAAAAGGAGCCAATGTACATCTCAGGCCATTGCTTCGGAGGGTGCAAGCCCCAAGTCTTGGCGACTTCCACATGGTGTTAAGCCTACAGGTGCACAGAAGTCAAGAACTGATGTTACAGGACCTCTTCCTAGATTTCAGAGAAGGTATGGAAATGCCTGGAAGTTTGCTGCAATGGTGTGACCCTCATGGAGAACCTCTGCTAAGGTAGTCCTGAAAGGAAATGTGGGGTTGGAGCCCCAACAAAGAGTCCCCAGTGGGGCTAGTGGTGCTGCCTAGTGGTGCTGTGAGAAGAGGGCTACTGTCCTCCAGACTCCAGAATGGTATATCCACCAACAGTTTGCACCATGCACTTAGAAATACCACAGATACTCAGTGCCAGCCTATGAAGGCAGTCAGGAGTGGGGCTGTACCCTGCAAAGCCACAGGGGTGGAGCTGGCCAAGGCTGTGGGAGCCCACCTCTTGCATCATCATGACAAGGATGTGAGACATGAAGTCAAAGAAGATCATTTTGGACCTTTAGGGTTTAATCATGGCCATGTTGGATTTTGGACTTGCATGAGGACTTTAGCCCTTTTGTTTTGGCCAATTTCTCCTGTTTGGAATGGGTGTAGTTACCCAATGCCTGTACCCCTATTGTATCTAGGAAGTAACTGACTTGCTTTTGATTTTATAAGCTCATAGGTGGATGGGACTTGCCTTGTTTCCGATGAGACCTTGGACTTGGACTTTGGGGTTAATGCTGAAATGAGTTAAGGCTTTGGGGGAGTGTTGGAATGTCATGATTCTATTTTGAACTGTGAGGACATGAGGTTTGAGAGGGTCCAGGGGAGGAATGATATGGTTTGGCTGTGTCCCAACCCATATCTCACCCAGAATTGTAGTAACCCCTACATATCAATGGCAGAACCAGGTGGAGATAACTGAATCATGGGGGCAGTTTTCCTCAAGCTGTTCTCATAATAGTGAGTGAGTTCTCATGAGATCTGATGGTTTTATAAGGGGCTTGCCCCTTTGTTCGGTGTTCATTCTCTCTCCCAACGACCTTTGAAGAAGTGCTTTCTGCCATGATAATAAGTTTTCTGAAGCCCCCCAGCCATGCTGAACCATGAGTCAATTAAATCTCTTTCCTTTATAAATTAGCCAATCTTGGGTATATCTTTATTAGCAGCATGAGAACAAACTAATACAATACCCAACTAAAAATAAAAAATAAATTGTCATTGAATTTGGAGAAACCAAATATAAAATATATAAATTACCTGATTGTACTCAATAATACAGAAATTTTTTGAGAAATTTTACAAGCATCACTGAAGGACAAAATTAAATAATTAATAGAGAAAGATATATTCATGAATCAGAAAACATAGTTTTGTTTAAAGGTCATTTGCCTCAAATTATTTTATAAATTAAAAAAGTCATCAAAGTCTCAAATGTCTTATTATTGAAACTCAAAAGCTGATTTAATAATTCATAAAAAAGACAAAGGCTAAGAATGGCTAAGATAATTTGAATAAGAACAAAGGTAAGGCTTATCTTATATTTAAATTTTAGAAGAAAATGTGAAGTCTTTTTTGATGTCATTGTAGGAAGGGTTTCTTAAAAGTGTTATAAATATATATGCCGTAAATGATAAATTCCTATAATTAAAAGTTACTAAAATAAGAATAATGGCAAACTGCTGATGGTAAATATATATTCAAATTATAAAAGTGACAAAGGATTAGCATGCATAATTTATAAGAACACCAACATATCAGTTTAAAATAGTGCAATGCATTAGAATGTGGGCAAAGACTGTACATTGGCAACTAATTAAATTGAAAGCCTAAGTGACAAAGAAACAATGAACAATCTCCATAGTAATCAGAGAAAGGCAAAAAAAAAAAAAAAAATCCATAAGATACATTTTTGTGCTCATCAGTTTGGAAGTAATTAAATATCTGACCATGTCCATCAAAGGTAAGGGGAAGAAATGGAAAAACCTCATGACTGGATAGTGAAAGACAATAATTGCAATCTTTTGGACAACAATTTAATGTATCTAATAAGAATAAAATCTGCATTCCATTTAATCTAGCAAGTCCAAGACTTCTTTCTATATACCATAAAGAAATAGGTACTTATGGAAAAGGTAACATCTATAATAATGGACATAAGACATGATTTGCAATAAAGAAAACTAGAAACTAGCTAACCATTCTTCAATAAAAATAGATAAATGATTTCTGATCTAATCACACAATGTGATACAGTATGGCCAATTCAATGAAAAGTGTGTGTATATATATGTATCTGTACATACATACACACTTACATAACATATGCTTTATGTCAATTCTACCTATTTACCTAACATATAATATATATCCTAATGAGAAAGAAAAAGGAAGAATATGACATCATGTTGATAACACAATTTAAATATACATGAAACAATACGATATATTGTTTATCAACATTACAGAAATATAATAATATTTTCATAGAAATGGTAATTACATAGTTTGGGACTGATTCACCAGGAATGGGAGGGGAACTAAAAAGTTACATACAGGAGCTTCAACTGTATCTGTGTTGTATCAGCGCTCTATTGTTTGCAAAGTACAGCCACATAATAGTTCTGCATTCTGTGATTTCTATTATACTTCAATTCTGTGATGTAAGCTTGGTGAGCATTTGTTTTATACATCAAAAATTGATCTACACAAAACCTAATTATTACACATCATTACAGAACATATTTACATAATTTTGGTGAACTACTTCGACTTTCTGAAACCTATAAAGCTATTGCTATATCTGGTAACTCCAACTGTGCATTATTGGCAGTTGTCTAGAATTCAGAATATTTCCAAATGGATGAAATGGACGGACCAAAGTATATTTTGCCAAGATTGTTTTCTGTTGATTTTTAAAGCTATTGAGTATATGTTTACACAGAAAGAAATTTATTCATAGTAATAGATATTTGTGATAAAGAATATTCACAATTACAGCATTTCACGTAAGTAACATTTGGTAGTGAAAAACCTTATATAATAAATTCATTATCCTAAATAGCCCACACCAATATATAATTTAACAGAAATGATATTATTATTATCTAGATTTTAAAAAATTAATCACGTGGCAATAGAATGAGGGAAAAATCTCATTTGTCGATGCATCCCTCACAAAAATCTGAGTACTTTAGTAAATGCTAAAATGAACACTATTAAGCATGATAACATGGCAAAGCAATCTTAAGTAGAATTCCAGGAAGTATAGAATTGTGACCATGAGGAGTTCTCCTAAAGCCATTTCTAGACAAAGTGATATATATATATACTTCCTTCATTATTGCAGTTTTATTATGTTAGTAAGATTGAACTTAGGTGCAAGTAACAGACTGGCTAATCTAGAGCAGGTGCTTCAGGTGAGGCTTGATTAGGAGATGACTGAATTTTCCAAGGACCCACTGGTTTTCCTTCTTTCATTTGGCCTTCCCCCAAGGCCGCTGCATCATATGGATCCTAATATGCTTCTACATTCATGAAGGACCTTTGTGTGAGAGGAAGCTCGGTGTATGAGAGACAGCATACCTTGGTGGACTATGAATGTAAACTCCCTGCGTGAAAAACCTGTTTCCACCACTTCCTAATAGTGTGACCACAGGGCAGGTTAATTAATCTCCTTGTAGCTCAGTTTTCTCGTGTATAAAATGAGGATAATAATATGCCAAAATCACAGTTTGTTAAGAGATCTAAATATGTTAATATTTGTAAGTCACTTTGAAAAAAACTGTAGAACCCAGAAAATAATACGTAAATATTTGTTAAATTAAAACAAAAAATTTCCCAAAGGTTTAACCCAGTATCTGACACATAGTAGGTACAGGAAAAATGAATGATTATTGAATGAAAAAGAGGTACTCCTAGCAAATTCAAGCATAAACGTAATACAATGGCTATAATAAAGAGAGATGAAATGACACGGTATGGAAAAGGTTTCAAGGAGGAAGTTCAAGCTAGATAAGAAATCACTAATTATGTCCATAACAGTAAATTCCTTTAATATGTAAGAAAGACTAAACTTGTTCTGTTTCTCAGAAAAAGGTTAGAACTAGGACTAAAGAACAGAAGATAATTGGATAATTCTGGTAATTGTGTTTATCTAATAGTGTGGAATAGGTTGATATTAAGCAGCAAGCCCTGTCACTAGAATCATTCAAGCAGAACGTATTTGAAAAGTTCACTAAATTCTGGAGTAATTTAGAAAAAATGACTAACACCTAAGAAGAATTGATGTACATATTTCATTGTATAGACTGAAACATAGAATGGTTTTGCAAACCTCTGTTTCTTCTTTGTCTCTACCTAGACTTCTGAATGTCATGTCGATTTTGCTGTTTTTATTTCTGTAATGGAAAAATTAGTAAAGGTATTACTGTGTTTTGAGAATGACTATTAGGTCAATGTAAATTTCTATGCAATGCTATCACAGGTAAGAAAGAATGTTTTAAGACCAGTGAGCATAAGTTTCTGGCAAATTGATTTATTTCAATAAAAAAGAAGGATAAGAAAGAAATTTCGGCAATGTCATGATTATGGCATTTGTATAATACCTACACAGCAGGCTATCAGATTTAGTTGAAATTTACATTGCCAGTCTTTCCTCTGGCAGAAGGAAATAACTCGTGCACCCTTGGAGGGAAACTAGTAATGGAGTATGAGGTCAGCCTGGAACATAAAGAAAAATGGAAGTGCTACTTTCCAGTTTATGCAAACTGCTTAACAAAATTTAGTGATTCATAGGGACCTAGAAGCTCACATTCTTTGAGACTCAATTCCATTTCCTACATTCGCTGTATTCTCAAACATTTCCAACATTTTCTTAGTCATGCCATATACATGCAAAATTCAGATGCAGAAAAAAGTTACACCATGAAAGCAATATAAACAAAGCTTACAAGTCCTTGCTCGATGACAATTCCATACTATCTGAAAAATCTTAACTTGATTTCCAAAAACAATGTTCTTGCAAATCTGCTATATGTAAACCAATCCATCATTTCATCTTTCAAGTTCAGGAAGAAAAGAAGAACTCACAAAACAGCTTGGAATTTAACTCCCAAGAGAAATCACAAAAATGATTATTTTCATTTGTTAGCATATGTTGCTTTGAACTTAATTTTATGCATTTCCTTTTGGGAGACTGCTAATCATTTGTAAATTACCTCGTGTAAAATTGCTTCCATATTTAAATCTTGTGTTTTTTTATCTATAAATGTGCAGGTATTTAAGCACATTTAAAAGTAGCTTTAAATGATGCTCACTTGATCAACTAAGCAAATTTTAATGAGTAGAACAATGCATCAAAACACCCCACTCATCACAAGTTGACATATCTGTTGGACACGTTTAATTTCCTTTTATATATTTTGGTTATATCTATCTGGAAAATTATAAAAATATTTAACTATTAACTAATCCAGAAATATAGTTTAGAAAACAAAAGCTAAAATACATTTTTATAAAAATCCTATTCTGCTTATTAAATCCAGATCTTTGTTTCACTGCCTGTATACAAAGGTGACTATTTCTCTTCAAAAGCCTTGCTTTATTCAGGACCAAATTTCTGCTTAAAAACACTATAGAAAATTGAACCTCCCAATGCATATATTTATCAATGAACCTAAAATGGCAATGATAATAAAAGCAAAATTTATTAACTAAATATCATCTATTAGGTGAATGGGGTTTGCAAATGCCTTGTCCAGAGCAACATGACCACTCTGAGATTTATTCTTAAATTTTAAATATAGACAAGCTTCTTTAAAAAAGATTAATTGCAAACAAGTTGTTAAAAATAAAAGTACAAATTTTTCAGAAGTTATATTAAAAATAGTAATCATCTTTAAAAATTTCCAAGTTTATTTTTTGTAAACATATCATCAGAAGACACAAAAAATCAATCATGTTTCTATATACTAACAATGCTCATAAAGAAAACAAAATTAAAACACAATACCATTGATAATGGCTCCAAAAAAATGAGATACTTTGTTATACAGTTAATCAGGTACATACAGGAGCTCTATGCTGAAAATTGCAAAATGCTGATGAAATAAATCAATGATGATATAATAAGTAGACTTGCCATGGGCATGTATTGGAAAACTCAACATAAACAAGATATCAGTTCTCCCAAATTTATCTATAATTTCAACACAACTCCATCAAAATAGCAGAGAGATTTTTTTGTAGCTATGGACATGATTATTCTAAAATTTATATGAAATGAGAAAGGAGATAGCAAAATAATTTTGAAAAAGAAAAATTTTTTAAAAAGGGAAATCAGTTTACCTAATTTCAAGACTTAAAATATAACTATAGAAATCAAGATTGTGTGCAAGTATACACCCATACATCTGTGGAAAAAAAAACAAAGAACACAAAAATAGACTCACAAATATATGCCTAACTGATTTTTAACAATATGAAAAAAATTCAATGGAAGAAGGATTTTCAATAAATGGTGTTAAAGCAATTATCTATAGGGAAAGAAAATAAACTTTTTTCTAAGTCTTATACTTTACATAACATTTAATTAAAAATAATATACATAAATTTTAAAATATAAAACTGTTAAAGCATAGGGGAAATTTTTCAGAATCTATAGGTAAGCAAAATGTTCTCAGACATAAGCAAAGAAAGCACAATTCATTAAAATGTAAAAAACTGTACCTCAACAAAATGTTTAAAAAAAATGGTCTATGAAAGCCTTATTTATTTTTATTTATTTTATTTGAGATAGAGTCTCGCTCTGTTGCCAAGCTGTAGTACAGTGGCACGATCTCGGCTCACTATAACCTCTGACTCCCTAGTTCAAGTGATTCTCCTGCCTGGGATGACCGGTGTGAGCCACCGCGCCCGGCCGAAAGCCTTTTTTAAGAGGATATAAAGACAACCTTCATACTGGGGGAAATTATTTACAAGTTACATGTTAAGGGCTGAATATGGTGCCCGCCTCTTTCAGAGTTTTGGTGTCTGGAGATGGGGGTCTCTAACAAAGTAATTAAAATTAAATGAGGTCATAAAGCTCATTTAAATGAGCTCTCATCCTGTAGGTTCAGTGTCCTAAGAAGAAATGCAAAAGAGCCGTTTCTATCTGTGCTATGTAAGAACACAAGAAGATGGTTGTCTACAGCCCATGGATGGAGCTCTAGCCAGACACTAATGCTGCTTGCACCTTGCTATTGGGCTTCTCAGCCTCTGGAAATGTGATAAAATAACTTTCTGTGATTGAAGCCACCCAGTGTGTAGTATTTTGTTAAGACAACCCAAACTGACTAATATACCACATATGTGACAAAGAACTAGTACCTAGAATAACTAAGGAACCTTCAAAGATCAACACAAACACACAACACAATAAGAAAATGGACAAAGACATTGACCATTTCATGGAGGAGGATACATAGACGGCAAATAAGCACATGAAAAGATGTTCAACAATATTAGGAAAATGCATATTAAAATTACAATGAGATATCACTTAACCACACTTACCAATATGGTTAAAAAAAAATTAGTGATGATACCAAATGCTGGTGACTATGCACAAAAGTGGAATATGCCTACAATATGGTAAGAGTGTTAAATGATACAGCCACTCTGTAAGACATTTTGGCAGTCTTTTATAAAACTAACCAAGTTATTACCATATGAACCAGTAATTGCATTCCTGGGCACTTATTCCAAGTAAACCAAAATTCACATTAACACAAAAACATGTACATGAATGTTAATAGAAGCTTTCAATAGCCAAATACTAGAATTAACCAAGATATCTTTAAACAGGGCACTGGCTAAAAAAATTCTGGAGCATAAATACTATGGAATACTATTCAGCAATGAAAGGGAACAGAGTATAGATACATGGAACCACTTGGATGAATCTCCAGAGAATTATGCTGAATGAAAACAACTAATCCTAAAGGGTTTCATACGAATCATCATATGATTCCATTTATATACCAGTTTTTAAAAGATAAAATTTTAGAAAAGACTAGAAACAGGTTCACAGTTTCAAAGTCTTTAAGACTAGAATAGGTATCAGGGGAGGTAGATGAGGTTATGAAAGGACAAGAGAGATCCCTGTCATGATGGAACAGCTCTGTATCTTGATTGTGGTGGTGGTGGATGCACAAACCTACATATATGGTAACATTTTATTGAAATAAATACATACATAAATGTGTACACACATAAATGGAGACAAGTAAAACAAAGGAAATTTGAATAAGATAGATGAGTTATTTCTTTGTTGATATCCTAACTATAACACTAGACTATAGTTTTAGAAAGCATTTTCATTGGAAAACTCTATAAAGAGGATATGATATTTCTATGTATCAGTTTTTATAACCACATATGAATATATAATTGTCTTAATAAAAATTTCTATTAAAAACATCATTAAGGGAAACAAGTTGAATATCCTCCAAAGATGGAAATACTATAAATTGACATCTAGCTATAACACAGATTATTATGCTGCAAGTAAAAAGAATGAGTTATTATTTTTCAAACTGATTTGATGAGATTTCATAATCCATTGCCAAGTGTAAAATTTTAAATATAAAGTAATAGATATAACAATTTCATATTCATAAAACAATGATGAATGCATACAAATATATAAGTGGCTGTATGAGGATAAAGAAACATTCAGAAGAATACATCAGATGATTAACACTAGTTTCTTAGAAGTGATGAAGAAGAGAACAAAAAAGTATTCAAAAATTTTTAAAAGAGCGTGTATAATA
Organism: Theropithecus gelada; assembly: GCF_003255815.1. Taxonomy (NCBI): domain Eukaryota; kingdom Metazoa; phylum Chordata; class Mammalia; order Primates; family Cercopithecidae; genus Theropithecus; species Theropithecus gelada. The sequence goes on from NC_037669.1 coordinate 147,711,227, forward strand.
TGATCACATCTAATAACAACATATAAAAATATGTAGAGTGTGTGTGTGAAAGATGTATAAAATTATGGCAACCACAACTTTAATGGCACCTATTTTTGGTTACTATATTTAAAGACAATGTTTCCTTTATTTACTTTAATATACATTTGTTCATTTTCTACATCTGGTACTTTTACTGAATTAATTAAAATGCATTTCACTTTTCAAATTTTTAAATGGTCACTCTTTTAGTCAACATTTTCTACATAATGTAATTGTATCATAAATGTGTTTTGGCTATATATTCAGTGTACAGTTTTGTCCTAGTCTTTTTGGTTTTTCAGGGAGAGTTGTTGGTTCTGGGTGTTGTTGGAGGTCAAAGCTTTTTCTATTGTGCAAGCCTGGACTACATGACTTGCAGTTTGGGCTCTTTTATTCCTACACAAACTCAAACATACATGAAAACTCAAACATACTGTATTAATTAGGGTTTATTTTTCACATAGCAAGAATTCTGTAGGTAGGCAGTTCCGGGCTGATAATGGATTTGGAGGAGTTCAGTAGTGAGGTAATCGGTTTCGTCTAATTCTATCCTCCACCATTTTACTTTACAATTTTCCTTCCTCGTGGTTACAAAACGGTTGTTTCAATTCCAGGTATGATCCACACTCCAAACAAGAAGCCTTTTGTTCACCCAGAAAAATAATAAATTTCCCAGAAACTCATGCAGAAGAGAACCTCCTGCACCTCACTTGTTGAAACAACATCATATTGTAACTGCAGGAGCAGTCCAAACTGGACCTACCTTATTTATAACAGAATGTTAAGTTCCCTTGAAGGCAGAAAAGAGCCAAACCTGCAAGTCATGTAGCCCAGGCATGCACAACAGAAAAAGCTTTGACCTCCAACAACACCCAGAACCAACAATTCTCCCTGCAAAACCAAGAAGACTGGGACATAACCTGAACCAGACCACTGGAACATACTCAGAAGTCAGAAGTCTATTGGCCAGGAAGATTCACAGATAAAATCTGCCTCAACATACCGTTCAATAAATAGTCAAATTTGCAGCCCTCCAATCAGATCCCTCCAAGTCAACATTCCTAAATCCTTTCCCTGGCCCTCTGCTGATCTCTTAAAACTTGACCTAGATCCCAAATAGGGGAGACAGATTTGAACTGCGTGTTCTATTGCCTTGCTTGCGGCCTTTGCAATAAAGCCCTTCTTTTGTCAAGAGCCAGTGCCATTTTACCGGCTTCTCTGTGCACTGGGCTGAGCCCATTTGCTGAATAACAATTCTGGTACCCAAAGTGGGACAAAAGCCTGCCCCCAAGGTACTACAGCTCCTCAGTAAGATCCTGAGACTCTTTGCATCCAAGTGGCATCACCAAGATTGGTTTGTCTGTTTTTCTGGAGGCTCAGTTAGCTGTCCCTCTTTCTCCACTAGGGTCCTCCTCCAACACTACTTTGTCTTTTGAGGAAAGAATTGCTTTTGGATCATTGTCTTTTTGGTGAGTACTTTGTTAATATGTGTCTACACCTTAAATTGTCTTTCATTTAAGATTGTGGGTTGGATACCCATTTTTGTCTAGGATCATAGGTTCAAATCCTACCCTAGGGAGATTTTGGACAGGCTTGAGTCCCAGCCTTGGGTTAGTGTCCCAAAGACTAAGGGCAAGATCAACACTTAAAAGCTATAACCCCTGGAGTACTCAGTCTAGTCTGGTTTTGTTTTTTTCTGTGTGTGTGTCTGTATTTTTGGTCTGGGTAATAATAGTTGGCCTAATAGAGGTTAACTACTTTTACAGTTGCAGCAAAAGCCTTATATCCTTCCTATCTCTTTGCTGGTTGGCCTTGCAACAAAGTCATTCTTTACTCAAAAGCTGGTGCCATATTGTTGACTTCTATGCATGGAGGGCAGGGAGCCCATTTGCTTTAATAACAATTTAGCCACCAGTAGCTTTTGGAATGTTAATTTTTAACTGGACATATTGCCATGGCATTTAAAATTAGGATTGTATGAGTTTTTAAAAATGAAATAATAGAAATTAAGTAAATATCCAGTAATATCTAACAGTATAATAAACATATATAACAAATTCAGTAACAAATAGCATTATACTATATAGTAAGCTTAAAATAGATGATCTCTGCTTTGTCAAAAGATAAACTTTAGGCAAATTAAATGTAAAAGCACTTACATGAGCAGAAAAGATAGATTCAGGATCAAAATAGATAAATTCAAAGCAAAGTGTCTGGTAGGTAAGAATTTAACACATGATACAATGTAAACTGTTTGTATTCCAGAAATATAAGACAATGTATTGTATTTTGCATTGCTTTAAAACATTTAATTATCTTACAAGCCTGTTGGGACATTTTAATGAGGTAATACAAATAAGCCACTTAATACTCTGAGTGGCATATGAAAAAAGCCTAGTTTTTCTCATCATTTATAATTTGAAAATTAATTAATTTAGATAATTACCTTAAACCTCATACTTCTTGCCTAAAAATAAAATTCTAAGCATATAATTAATAATTATCTTTGTCCTTTTAAAAAACTAGATGTTCTCCTAGCATAATAATGAACAAGCTTTGCCTTTTCTCAAAACTAATTAGGAGTCACATTACAAGGATTCAGATTATACTTGAGTTTTATTTGAGGTGACATTGCATGTCCTCAAAGTGTATTTTTAATGATGCAATATTGAAATACCAACAAATTAAGAGTAATGCTTAATTGTTATTGACTAACCTAAGAAATGTTTCTATTAAGAATATTTCCCAATTCCATGCTGAAGATATAAAAACAAAGAAAAAAAAAAAAAAGAATTGCTTTAGTTATCCTAGAATACAAGCAGTTCTTACAGATAGAAAGAGTACACATTGTATTTTTAACTGAAGTCAAGGGATAAGTGTTAAGATTTTTAAAAGAAACTGTGCAAGAAGCCAAACCATAAAAATGTGGAGATGGCAGCTTGCTGTAAATTTTTCTGGCAGTTATGTCTGTAATCCTAAATCCGAGTTACTGAAACCCTGTAATACAATAATAATAAAAGCAATGCAGCGTGAGCACTAGGCCTGTCAGATTTATGATGAACTGGTGTCTTCCATGAAAGGAACACACCAAATCAAATTAGTGGAGGGGAGATTAATAGAATGTCATCAATTTCTAGGATGGAGAATATAAGCCACATCATAAATTTTCTGTGTCCTGAAAGGCAATAACTTCAGCGCTTTTGAAGGCTAGTCCATAAATGACCACCACAAGTGGCCTTAGCTATTGTGAGGCAGGGCCTTAGATAGTTTAGTGTAGGGGAATGAGTTTCAAAGACAGCACTAGTACTCTACCTTAAGAAGCAGTGTATCGATCTCCAGACCTCGTGATCCGCCCGGTGAAACCACGTCTCTACTAAAAATACAGAAATAAATTAGCCGGATGTGGTGGCGGGCGCCTGTAATCCCAGCTACTCAGGAGGCTGAGGCAGGAGGATGGCCTGAGCTCAGGAGGCGGAGCTCGCAGTGAGCCGAGATCGCACCACTGCACTCCAGTCTGGGTGACAGAGGGAGACTCCATCTCAAAAGAAAAAGAAAAAGAAAAAGGAAAAGAAAAAGAAAAGAAGCAGCAGCAGTGTATCATAGTGTTGTATGCTTGAATTCTAGGGCCAGTTTGCTAAGGTTTAAATTCTGCCTCCACTACCTACTAACTCAATGGGATTGGGAAAATTTCTTAGCATATCTGTGCCTCATTTTTTATTTGTAAATGAATATCAATCTAATAGAGTTGTGGTGAGGATTAATATGGTAAATACTTGTAAAGTGCTTAGCACAGGGTTATAGTGAGCTATAGTACCAGCCATTATTCTTCTACACCTTTAATTCCTACCTGAATGACTGCGATGAAAAGAAAGTAAAGGCAAGTAGAAAAAAACAGAAAGCAGAAGAGGGCTCTGAAGTGCAGACTCATCTGCCAGGGCAAGGAAAGGACACACCATCCCTCTGAGAGAAAGAATTTTCTATCACTTTGGTATGGAAAGTGTGACTGCAGGAAATTTTGAGTTTCCTACAATTATGATTCAGCCAAAAATTGCTTGACTCCTTATAGGTATGATGGGAGCATTGGAGATTGGCCTAAAGAGTTTTTGTCTCCTTCAAACCCAAAGGTTATAATTGTTATAAAATTTCTATTTGAAAAATGGAGGGGTATTGTGAACCATTTAAGAGTTAATCCTTTTAACAGCAAATCTAAACTCTTCTGGACTATTAACACCCTATGACTATTTGTTTGACTTAGTAAATATTACCCTGTCTTCAAAGGCATAAGATCTTGTTTGAGTTTTGTTTCATTCATAATTTTTCAAATTCATTTTCTATGAGACTTTTGTAACTAATTTGAAGTAACTTGAAAACCCATGGGATATTCAGAGATATCACAGCATCATATATCTGCAGATCTTTGGCCTAAAACTATCTATCCTGAAAACTGGTATGATATTTATGATGTTTCTCCGTTTAAGGGAGAAGAAAAGATGCTGACTTTTGCCATGCATAGGGGTGGAGGGCAGAAATACCGAAATAGGTAAAGACATTATCTATAATATCTAAAGAAATTAAATTAACAGCGCGAAGAAGATCTACCACAGATGTCAACTCTTGAAAGCCATATTGTCTTTGTCTATGATTTTTCAAATAAGATTATAATTGCTTGAGGGTACAGATTTATGTCACACTTACATGTGCTTCACACGGTGCCTCACATAGTACTATGCTTCTCTTCTTTACCTGCATTCTCACAATCAGTCCAATCTATAAATGCCATCTGTTTGATTAAAACATTTCTGTCTTTATTCCTCTCCTGTCTCCTCAATCTTATATATCCAGCTTCCTATTCATTTAGTTTGATTATCTAATATGTCTCAGTGTATGCTCAAGTGAATTCTTGACTTTAATTTCTACTTCTGTAGTTTTCCAGCTATAACAGTTGGTGCTCTAACCCAAAGCCCATGGGATTCCTTAACCTGTTTCCTGTTCCCATTCCTCAGCTTCAACATTCTTTGAGCTTGTACCTGTAATAGTCTGTCTTAGCTAGGGATGCTGTTAAAAAATACCATAGACTAAGTGGTTTAAACAACATACATTTATTTTCTCATAGCTGTGGAAGTTAAGAAGTCTGGAATGAAGAGGCCATCTGATTCGGTTCATGGTAAAGGTCCTCTTCCTTGCCTGTAGATGGCCAGCTTCTTACTGTGTCCTCACCTGGTGAAGAGACAAAATTCTTTCTTCCTCTTCTTTTAAGGCCACTAATCTTAAGAGGCCCTAAATGTCACTCTCATGAGATCTAACCTAATTATTTTCTAACCCTTATTTAATCTGACCCTAATTATTTTCCAAATACCATCTCCAAATACCATTAAACTTAGAGTTAGGGGTTCAACACACGAATTTTGAAAGGAACACACTTGAGTCCATAGCACCTTCTAAAGAAGATAGCCCTTGGGCTACTGGAGCTGCTTAGAAGTCACAAGGAACGGAAGTGCTTAGGAATTCAAATTGAATTCCCTGATCCTTAGCTCATACCCAGATTGACTTAAGGGAGGAAAAACTCTGAGATGAATTTGTGCTCTAGAATTCCTTACGAATCAGGTGTAGCCTTTATCTATCAAGGCATTCTTGCTCAGCTTTCTTCCTCTCCTTTTTATACTTCACACTCCCTTAGTCTCTCCTGGAAATATTTTCTTATTAAATTATTTGCAAACAAATTCTAGTTTCAGGAATTGCTTCTAGGTTTACATACCCCAAAAGCCATTTTTATCTCCCAACGACTCCCCCTCTGGCACTTCTTCCTCAATAATACCACCATTACATCATGTTTTTCAGTCCTCAAACCTTGTCACCATTCTTGATTCCTTTTTTCTCTTCATCTTACATCTCATCTACTGGTATTACTGCTGACTCTATCTTTTTTTTTTTTTTTTTTTTGAGAAGGAATCTCGCTCTGTCGCCAGGCTGGAGTGCAGTGGCATCTCGGCTCACTGCCAGCTCCGCCCCCCCAGGTTCAGGCCATTCTCCTGCCTCAGCCTCCCGAGTAGCTGGGACTACAGGCGCCCGCCACCTCGCCCGGCTAGTTTTTGTATTTTTAGTAGAGACGGGGTTTCACCGTGTTAGCCAGGAAGGTCTCCATTTCCTGACCTCGTGATCTGCCCCTCTTGGCCTCCCAAAGTGCTGGGATTACAGGCGTGAGCCACTGCGTCCAGCCGACTATATCTTTAAAATTTCCCCACTGACCGTTCACATAACCTTCGTTGTTACCCTCTTAGATAGAGGACCATAAAATGTACTGCACTCTCTCTGAGAGTGAATGGGGATACTACCAATAATTTTATAGTAACAGTAGGTAGAAAAACAAGGATCTTTTCCAACACAAACGAATGTAGGATAACTAATCTTGGTCCCATCTATTATACTATCCACTTCAATCTTGACCTAGACCTGTTCTTGGAAGAGCAGCAAAAGTGCAAATTAGATTACGCCACCAACTGCTGAAAAAATCTCCAATGGCTTTACATCACAGTAGATTAAATTCCAAACTCTTTATCAGGCCCTGAAATGCTCTGTATGATTTGCCATCTAACAACTTCTCTGACCTGAATTTCTACTACTCCCTCATTCACTCACTGAGCTGCAGCCACACGGAAATCTTTGATGTTTCTTCAGTACTCCAGGCGCATTCTCAACTCGGGATTTTGTATTTGCTACTTTTTCTGCTTACCCAAAATAATATGCCTTCAGTACAGCCCTGTGTCACTCATTTCATTCATGTTTCTGCTAGCCTGTGTACGATACATCCATCTTCCTTCTCAGTCACTTCATGCCCTGATCCTCTTTACTGTTCAGTATTCTTTTGTAGCAATTATAGTAACTTATCACCCGTCTTTGTGTATTGTTATTAATATCATTGCTCTGAACTAAGATGCAAGCTCCCTAAAGGAAAATTCATTTCAAAAGCCTGCACCTGGTCCTAAAAGGTTAGCACAGAATCAGCACACAAATATATGTAATGAGTTTAGTAAGTTCTCAATGAGTGCTAAATTCCCCTTTAAAATTCTTTGTGGCTGTGTCTGAACGTACAATGCTTTAGATAAGGCACTTTTAAATTTTGTAAAAATTAAAATTAAAATTAAAAATACCAAAATGCATTTCAACTCTCTAATCCTGTTTTGTTTTTTTCTTATTTATTGAATTTAATTTGTCATGTGTTTCATAGTTAATTTTAGAAACATAATGAATTATTCACACTTAAATGAATTATAAGAATTAGTATCTGAGAATGAGGGCTTAAATATGTATACTGTTTGATGAAAACACATTGCAATTTCTTACACAGAAACTAGAAACCTTCTTTACCTTTGAAAATCTCTCCATCTTGCCATCTCTTTTTTATTCACAATATGCATAGATGGTTCTTTTACTTGTAATAAGCATGCTTGTAAACAGCTAATGTATTTTAAATATTAGGTCCTGGAGTATAATTTTAGAAAATGAGTCCTGGAAATCTAGCACAAAGCATTCCTTGCATAAATCCTGAGGATGTAGAGAAAATATTAAGAACCGCTTTTATATATTCCCCGTTTATCTGATCCTTTCTAACTCTTCAAGACCTTTCTGCCACAACTGAAAAGAAAAAAAAAAAAAAAAAAAAAAAGATTTCCTTTAAATTTCAGTTTCAATCAAAGTGAAGTGGCATCATCACATTGCTTTTAGACACGAGCCTATGTATGTTTTCTCTTTAACATTTCGAAAGATAGAGGTGGAATCCCTGAAGTTTGTTAGAGACTGAGGTGGGTATACCCATCTCACAGTTTGATGCTATATTCTACTAAGATGTGATCTACTTGCTAAATATTCATTCCCATCTTGGTATTTTTTTCTACTTTAAGTGTAAGTAATACATGAACATAATTAAATAAAGAATGTAAATATATTCTCACTTTAGTGAAAAAATGTAGATATATATAGAGTAAAATATGAAAATCTTTGTAGCTGAAACTCCAAACATCTCTCTGAAGAAGCCACTGTTAATAGCTTGGTGTGTATCTATATTGTCTTTTTCATATGCATGTGTGTGTGTGTGTGTGCGCGTTCACATCTGTTTACTTCAATGATATCACACATATGTGTTTATGACTTTCTATGCAAGTATAGGTTTCCTTTTTTATTGTAATGGCTAAATGTATACCATAGAATATATGGATTCACATTTGCCCTATCCATTTTTTTTGACTTGAAGTGATTTCTAATTTACAACTATTTTTAAAATTTGTAATAAATATCCCTGTAGATAAACCTTTGTGCACGTGTGTGTCTGCATGCTTCTAGGTAAGATTAATAACATACTAAGTTGAGTGAAATGCTACATATAATTCTTATTTTGATATATCCTGCCAAGTTGATGCTCCAAATAGATTGTGCACTTCCTTTAAGAGTACATGAGAGGCCGGGCGCGGTGGCTCAAGCCTGTAATCCCAGCACTTTGGGAGGCCGAGACGGGCGGATCACGAGGTCAGGAGATGGAGACCATCCTGGCGAACACGGTGAAACCCCGTCTCTACTAAAAAATACAAAAAACTAGCCGGGCGAGGTGGCGGGCGCCTGTGGTCCCAGCTACTCGGGAGGCTGAGGCAGGAGAATGGCGTAAGCCCGGGAGGCGGAGCTTGCAGTGAGCCGAGATCGCGCCACTGCACTCCAGCCTGGGCGACAGAGCGAGACTCCGTCTCAAAAAAAAAAAAAGAGTACATGAGAACACATTTCTTCCCACCAGCACCAGTAGTAAATACTACCATATTTTTGTATTCTTGCTAAAATAATATTCTTAAAAACAATGTCTTACAGCTGTTTTAATTTTTATTACTTAAAGAGTTATTATTCCACATCTTTAAATAGAAAAATATTACCCATTGATATTGCAATTCTAATATATTTGAGTTTATTTTTTTCTTGTTTATTTACAGTATTTAACTTACCTTGTTTTCTTAACTCTCTATCTGATCCTGTCTTGCTTATAGTAATTTGAAAGTATTATCTTGCTTTGATTTTTAAATTTTAATTGTATATTAGATATATGATGTCTAATCTTGCAAAATCCTTAGGTCTTACTATACAGATATATGCTTGATTTTTTTTTTTCTTACAATGCCCACAATTAATCAGAACGAATTATATTTCTCCATAAAACATGAACCACTTAATCTACTATTTCCCCTACCCATTATCTCCACAGTGAAATCATCTTAGTGTGAAATTGATTTATTTTGAGGGAGGTAAAAGGGTATTTTTATGTTGAAGTAAAATTTACAAACAGATAAATAAGATCTTCGACCTACCATTTAATGCTTTAAGAAATGCAAACATCTATGTCACCACCACCTCAAACAAAATGTAGAGCATTTTTATAACTGCTGAAAGTTTTCTTATACCCTATCCCAGTCCCCACACAATGCATAAGCAATCGCTAATTTAGTTTCTGTCACCATAGATTAGTTTTGTCTGTTGTTGAATGTCATATGAATAAAATTATAGGGTATACTATTTGTGTATCATTTAAGTCAACCTATGTTTCTGAGATTAATCTGTATTATTCCTTATATCAGTAGTTGGTTTTTTCTTTGTTGAGATGTCTTCATTGCATATATATATCATGATATTTTCATCCACTTTCCTGCTGACGGACATTTGAGTTGTTTCCAGTTATTGGCTATTATGAATCAAGCTGCTATAAGAATACATGTGTAACTTTCTAAGAGTATATGTCTTTATTTCTCTTAAATAAATACTTAGAAAGAATACTGATGTATTATGGGATGGTTATGTGTTTCATTGCATAAAAAGGAAAAGCCATTAACTAGTTTTTTAAAAATAACTTACAATTTTATACTCTGAGCAATGCTTCAGAATACCAATTGCTGTGCATCCTCACTGATTTTTTCAGTCTTTTCAATTTTAGACACTCAAGTGAGTGTGAAATATTATCACACTGTAGTTTCATTTGTGTTTGCCATTTTAATGATGATGGTGAAAAACCTTGGAGTAATTTTGACCATTCACATATTTCATATCGTTAACACTCGGTCAAATCTTTTGCCCACTTTTAATTGGGCTGTTTGTCTTTTTTCTAACTGCTTTATAACAGTCATTTATATATTTTTAAAATACAACTTTTTGTCACATACATGAATGCAAATATTTCTCCCAATCTAATATAACTTCCCCTTTCATTGTCTGAATGGTAACTTTGGAAGGACAGAGGTCATAATCTTAACAAAATTCAATTTAACATTTTTCTAGCATCTATTTTCTCTCAAGCGTAGTGTTTGTTGTGTCCTCTCAAACAAGTCTTGTCTACTCAAAGTCACAAATATATTTTGTGCTTTTTGCCAGAAGCCTTATAGTTCTGGTCTGAATCCAGTTCAAATTAAATTTTGTGAATGGTGTGAAATGAGGATTAAAGTTTATTTCTACTCATATGGATATCCTGTTTTTCTGGCATCATCAGGATTTATTTATTTATTTATTTATTCGTTCATTCATTCCTTTTTATTTTGAGACAGAGTCTCGCTCTCTTACCCAGGCTGGAGTGCAGTGGTGCGATCTCGGCTCACTGCAACCTCCGCTTCCCAGGTTCAAGCGATTCTCATGTCTCAGTCTTCCAAGTAGCTGGGATTACAGGCCCGCAATGCCATGTTTCGCTAATTTTTGTATTTTTAGTAGAGATGGGGTTTCACCATGTTGACCAGGCTGGACTTGAACTCCTGACCTCAGGTGAACCACTCACCTCAGCCTCCCAAAGTCGTGAGCCAAAGGATTATAATTGTGAGTCATCACGCCCAGCCAGGATTCTTTTTTTAACTTTTCAAGTTTGACATAATGAGTAAGAGTGCATGTTTTGGGCTCAAACAACTTATATTTAAATCCTGCCTCTACCATTCCCCATCTATATGACATTGAACACTATATCTAACTTCTCTGCATATCACCCTTTAAGTATGGATAATACATTAACCTTAAAGTTGCGAGGATAATGGACATGTTTCTGAGTTTTGCTTTCTTTCTTTTTTAAATGTTGAGGATTATATGTTATCACATGTATGAAGATATTGACACAATACTTGATATACAATAGCTTCTAGAAATATTAGGTTATAAAAAGAGAAAAAATGATTTCAGAAATAATATGAAAATGTTACAAAAGTATCTGGTAAAATAATATAGTGATTCTGATTTCTTAAGTATGAAATGCTATTTTCTCAAATATTTTAAATATTAAGTCAGTTTCAAACTAATGTCACAAAATTTTGAATATACTACTGTATTAGTATGTTCAATGTAAAAAATAAAACTGACTGGCTGATAATAACTGATTAGCTAACATAATTGTGGGTTTTTTTCCTACGAATTAACTTTTTCTCTCCAGAAATGTGGTGTCCTGAAATTTCAGACCAAATTGGTATTCTTTTGTTAATCTTCTTTGATGCTAGTTCTATGGGAACTTCCAATCTGATTACTAATATATTTTTTCTGGCAATGTTTACTTTTACACTTTTAGTTTATATTTCGAGGGGACATGTGTAGGTTTTTGTTACATGGATATATTGCATGATGCTAAAGTGTGGAGTATGGCTTTTATCTCCTAGGTAGTAAGCATAGTACCTAATAATTAGTTTTCCAACCCAGCCTCTTCCCCCTTTAGTAGTCCCCAGTGTCTCTTGTTTCCATCTTTATGTCCATGTGTAATCAATATTTAGCTCCCAGTAATATTATGTGATATTTGGTTTTCTTTTCCTGCATTAATTCACTTAGAATAATGGCCTTCAGCTACATCCTTGCTGTTGAAAAAGGCATGATTTTGTTCTATTTTATGGCTATGTAGTATTTCATGGTGTGTATGTATCATATTTTATTTATCCAATCCACCATTGATGGGCACCTAAGTTGATTCCATATCTTTGCTCTTGTGAATAGTGCTGCAATGAACATATGCATGTCTTTGAGGTAGAATTATTTATTTTCTTTTTGGATTCCCAGTAATGAGATGGCTAGCTAAGTCCCCAAAAGCAATTGCAACAAAAACAAAAATTGTTAAATGGTACCTGATTCAACTAAAGAACTTCTATACAGCAAAAGAAACTGTATCAACAGAGTAAACAGACAATTAACAAAATGGAAGAAAATATTCACAAACTATGCATCTGACAAAGTTCTAATATCCAGAATCTGTAAGAAATTTAAACAAATCAGCAAGCAAAAAACAAATAAGCCCATTAAACAATGGGCAAAGGACATGAATAGACAGTTCTCAAAAGAAGACATGCAAGTAGCCAACATAGGAAAAAATGCTGATCATCACTCACCCCCAGAGAAATGTCAATTAAAACCCAGTGAGATCACATCTCACACCAGTGAGAATGGCTTTTATTAAAAAGTCAAAAAATGACAGATGCTGGCAAGTTTGTAGAGAAAAGGGAACTTATACACTGTTGGTGGGAATGTAAATAAGTAAACTGTGGAAAGCAGTTTTGAGATTTCAGAAAGAACAAAAACACATCTACCATTTTACCTAGCAAAGTTTCTTCCGTTATTTTTTTCTTATTTTTCTGTTCCATTCTCTCTTTTTTATTGATAACTTCTGTTGATTCACATTAAAACTTTTTTATATCACTTCCAACTCTCTTATATTTTCTGCTTTTAATTTGCATCATTTTTTGCCTTTGCTGAATCTTCCAGTTGATACATTTTTACTTTAGCTGTGACCATTCTCTTATTCAGTCTGTGTACTAATGCTATTTAACTACAATTATATTTTCTTTTCAGTGACATTTATTTTTAAAAATAATTTATTCTCATTTTCTAAATGTAATACTTTCTTTATTCTCACTGAAATATTTATTTATTTTAAATTTCCTTTGGTTCGTTTTATTGGCATAGTGCTATAAGGTGTTGGTTATTCTGCTTATTAAATTCGATAATTCTCTTTCACATTGTTGGAATTTTTAAAGAATTTGCTCATTCTTTAGTGCATGATGAATTTGATATTTGTTATATGTGTTTGCTTTAATTGTAAGTAACTTCTGTTTGCCATAGCTTGCTTTGTAGTTATATATTGAAAATCCGAATGTGCTTAGAGCTTTTACTCTGGGTCTGAGGGAACCCTCTGACCCTAAAAAATTACTACCTACCCCTGGGTTATTGCTCAGCTTCTGTCCAAAAGCTGCAACTCAGGAGTAGCTCAGAGAAATCACTTCTTCCAATCTTCATAATTCTCTGCCAGAGAAATTTGTCAAATAAATAAAAATGATTTGAAAAAAGAACATAAAGAGAGAGAGAGAGAAAGTTTTGTCTGTTTGTACATTTTATTTATTTATTTATTTATTTATTTATTTATTTATTTATTTATTTTTGAGTCAGTGTGTCACTCTGTCACCCAGGATGGAGTGCAGTGGCACATTCTTGGCTCACTGCAACCTCCACCTCCTGGGATCAAGCGATCCTCTCACCTCGGCCTCCTGAGTAGCTGGGACTGCAGGTGCTGTGTGCCACCACTTCCGGCTAATTTTTATATTTTTGTTAGAGGTGGGATTTTGCCATGTTGTCCAGGCTGCTCTTGAACTCCTGAACCCAAGCACTCCACTTGACTCAGCCTACCAAAGTGCTGGGACTACAGGCGTGAGCCACCACACCATGGCCATCTTTACATTCTCTTAATAATATCTTTCACAGAGTAAAAGTTTTAATTTTCATGAAGTCCAATTTAACAAGTTCTACGCTCATTCTTTATTTATGGATCATGCTCTTGGTGTGATAACTAACTCGGCTCATCAATATCTGGAAGATCTTTTCCTGTGTTTTCTTCAAAAAGATTAACATTATATTTTATATTTAGCTCTAATATATATTTTGATTTAACATTGTTATAAGGTGTGAAGTATAGTAAGAGGTTTATTTATTTATTATTTTTGTAGGATGTCCAATTGTTTTAACATACTTTGTTGAAAATGCTTTTCTTTCTGTAATGAGTTGCTTTGTACCTATGTCAAAAAAAAAAAAAAAGAGATTGACAAGGACTTCTTGTTTTAGGTCTGATATGTAGAGCTTGAAAATCATCACTCCTCTCTTCATAAGAAAAAGCTAAAAACTGAAAATCAGTTACTTTTCCTTTATGCATTGGAGCACTGAGGTCTCAGGGCAAACGTCTGGCCTGAAATTTGAACACACTTGGCACACAAAGTGCACTCAGCTGCCCTGACCTACTTAATCCTATGCACTGTTTATGGTCAAAGTCTTCGTGGGGTCTCACATCTATCGTTAGAACTCCAGCCACTGTTCTTTGCTCCAGTACAATTCATTTTCTCTTAGGGACTCCTTTACTTTTGTTCATTTCCTAAATGCGTGTGTTCCTTCAAACAGTATATTAGGTCTTTCTCTAAATTTGCATGCTCAGTTTGGATCATATGATCCAGTGTCATAACTTTACTCTAAATAATTTATGATTAACATTTTTCTTGGTCACATTTTTTGAGAATCTAGGGAAAGCTGTGGATTTTCTCTGTGGATATATTATATGAATGGACTCATGCATAAAAAGTTTTGCTTAAAGCGTTTCAGAGAATTTTTAGACTCTCTGGCTAAGGATAGCTGTATGTATTTGCTGATAATTTACAGAACTGTCTCTTCAGTCTCATTTTTCTTCTGAATTTAAACTTTGCATTTTCAATTTTCCTTTCGAACAGCTTAATGTCAGCTTAGATATTCTCACGTTTCAGATTTAATATGCCCACATATGCTTTATGCCTAAATATTCTTTCAATACCTATTGCTTCTCTGTAGTTTTCTGTGTCACTAAATAGTAGCACTATCTGCCCATCTGCTCAAACTGGCAACTCAGTTGGCATTCCTGACTCCTGCATTGTTCTCCCTCTTGCTCCTCCCAGCCAAGCCAGTACCAAGACCAGTTGAAACCACATCCTCAACATCCATTTACTTTTCTCCATTCCCTGTACAATTGTCCTTTTTAACACCAGAACAATCTCCCATGAGATAAGGGAACAGCCTCATGCCTGATTTTCCTAATTCTAGTCTTAGTCTAGCCAATCCATTCTCTACACCACTGCTCGAGTAAACTTTCAAAAATGTATGTAGGTTGCTGCTTAAAACCCATCTTTCCTTAACATAAATTGTGAGGGCCTTATTTATTCAAACTTATCTCCCCACACAATACCTTTTGTCCTGGGCTTGCTCTAAGCTTCAGTCCTAGAAAACTATTCCAATTCTCTGGGAGACATGAACATTCTCATCTCAGACTTTTTCTCAAACTTTACCTGTACAGGTATTCGCCCCTCTCTTCTCCACTTTAAATAACATATAGTGATCTTCCAGGTTAATCTTCCCAGAAGATACCCCTTTCTCTTAAGAATAGTCTGTGTGCATCTCATAAATGTCGTCATTAATCTAATACAATCTAGCTCCAACACTGAAGTCTTTGTTATATTAAATTCCGTGTTATTTAGTTGCCTGTCTCCATCTACAAGAATGTAATCTACTCGAGGATTTCTAAGATGTTACCATTATAATATTTCTTGAATAAATAAACGAGTCCTTCCAGAACCATTGCAAATTCTGCCTTTCCCAGAAGACTCCCTCTATTACTTTCACCCATGTGGATCTTTTTTCTTATCTAAATGCCTCATTACCTTGTTTTCCCAATGTAGCTCTTACCTTTTCCTGCATAATACCATGAATTTATTCCTTTCTTCTAGCCTCTATAATACCCTTAGATTCATGCTGCAAGCTAGATGTCTCTTCTAGAAACAAAAATTGGGTTATGTCTTGTCTCTATTTAAAAATATTGTATTCCCACCCCGTATGCCCCTATCCCTAGTTTAAAGAAAGAGAAATAAAACTTAAAATTCTCACCTGTCTTATAACATATTACGTAATTTAAACCTTACCTGAGTCTCTAGACTTGTTCCTCCACATTACTCTTTAACAACTGTTATCCTGCTTCAAGGCTCAGATCATATGCCACCTCCTAAAGAAGTGTCTTCAGATTTCCCTGTTTCCACGATCCTCCTTCCCTTCCACTTGGATGGGACCTTTCAGGCTTTCTTCTGAGAATTAGTTATTATTTTCCTCCACTAAAACAAGAGTTATTCTTTTCCTCCACATGATCATATCCAATCTCTTTCTGGAGAGTGGAAAAATAAATTATTTATTGTCTCCTCAAAAACCCTAATACAGATACATTGTAGGTACTTAGGAAATGCTTGTTGGTAAGGAAATGGAAGTTTTCATCTCCTCTTTCCTTCAAGTCAGGCATCATGTCATTCTCATTTGTACAACAGAACCTACAAGAAAGCTAAGCATATTGATTGTTGATTTAAAGATCATACTATGAGGCAAATTTTTAAGAAAATACAAGCCACTTTAGTAGGATTCCAATGTGGAAATTTCTTAAATTACCTGATCTTTTATAATTACAGTGTTATAAAATCTGAGATAGAGAAAACACTGCTCAGTTGCCAAAGCTTAAAAATATATGTGATATCTTAAATAAATAAACCATTTACGTTATTTGTTTGTATTATATATACAATGAATGTAATGCATAGTATATATAATTTATATTTATTTATACTGAGTAAATAAATCATTATAAGGCCCTAAATAGGTGATAAAGTAATGTTAACTTTATAAAATAAGATTAATTATAAATGTATATTGTTTTGCAATGTATAAATTACTCTGAATTTTTGTTTTACTCAATCTTCACATCATCCTATAGGGTAGTGTCTTATCAAGGATTCTACCTAGATAGTTGATTCCCAGAGACTTGGGGTCATTAGAGCAAATGCCATTTTTAAAGAAAACATGTTCTCTTTGATCATCAGATTTTTCTGGAAATTATTTGAAACCTGTATATTTTAATAATTAAAAAAATAGTGACAACTTGGTTACAGTACAACAGATTCAGTTAGAAGCCAATGTTATGGTTTCAATGCAAGGGTGTAATTGGCTTTTGGTACTATATTTTAGAAGATTTGTTTAGCTGGTTTGTTTGGGGAGCCCACCCTCAAGATTCCTGGATGATCTCCATAGATGTAAGGATTAAATTCAATTGACATAGTAACAACAAAGGTCTTGCCTTCAACTCTCAGGGCCAGCCTTGTGACTCAGGATGACCCCTTCTGTTTAAGATACTCTTTTCCACTTCTCCCTTGCCTGCACAAGGAAGAACAAAGTTTACATAGGGGCCAGATGACTGTCCCCAACTTTCTGCCATCAGAATGTATAGGATCCTAGTTGGATTAGTGAGAAATGCTTACTCTTGACTTTGGCTCAGGACACTCCAGTTTCTTCTATACCCATGTGGTCTATGAACGAAAGGTGGTGGGAATAACGTTTGTTGATATTTCATCTTTACCTTTGAGTTTCTGTGTGTTAAGTCTTCATCATATTGGTGAGGAAAACCTGCCTGTAGCTCTACCTTATTAAATTAGAATATTTAATCAGACCTTAATCCAGCTTAATTCAAGCATAGAGACACCTTTTTAAGGTAAAGTTTAATGTAAAACCAGCTTTTTATTTTACACACACAAACATCCTTTGCTATGTAAGGATTATGTTATGTTAGTATCTCAAGAAATGGAATTTTAAAATGGATTTCACAACATGGTTCAAATAACACATAATGATCTAGAAATATTTTTCTCTTTTTTTTTTATCCTAAGTGTTGCTCTCCTATTATCACAGAACTGTCATTTCAGCAGCACATTATTTCTAAATTATCTTCCTTTTCTGTAAACTCAGCAGAATAAATGTGGAATCAGAGGCCTTTCATCAAGGATCTAGAAAACAACCGGTTAACACAGTTCACATAAAGTTCATCTTTTTTGTCATCTTCATGATTTTGTTGATTTCTCAAAATTATAAAAATATATTACAATTGAATTAAATGGACCTTTTGTCCACATAACTATAATTTTGTGTTCAGTAATAATAGTCCTCTGTGTTTCACTGTTCAACTAAATGAGTTTCTGCACCAATGAATTTGTATGCATACTCTCTCTTCAGATGTTAAAAATGAAGTACTATTTCTTGTAACTTTTAAATATGTGTATTTAGGCACTTTTCTAAGCTAAACAATGCATATATTTTACTTTAAAAATATTAATTTTCCTTAGAATTACATTCTCCAATTCCATCAGCCTGCTGCTAATGACATTATTTTATCCCTCTTTTTGGCTGAGTAGTATTCCCCGGTGCATATATACCACATTTTCTTTATCCACTGGGTCAATGGGTATTTAGGGTGGTTTCACAGTTTTACAATTGCGAACTGTGTTGCTATAAACATGCATGTACAAGTGTCTTTTCCATATAATGACTTCTTTTCTTCTGGGTAGATGTCCAGTGGTGGGATTGCTGGATAAAATGATAGTACTACTTTTAGTTCTTTATAGAATCTTCATACTGTTTTCTATAATGGTGTAGTAGTTTACATTAGCACCAGCAGTGTAAAAGTACTCCCTTTTCACCACATCATGCCAATATCTGTTATTTTTTCTATTTTCCAATTATGGCCACTTTTGCAGGAGTAAGGTGATGATATGGTTTGACTCTGTTTCCCCACGCAAATCTCATCTCAAACTATAATCCCCAATTGTCGAGGCAGAGACCTAGTGGGAGGTTGTTGAATCACGTGGGCAGTGTCCCCTACGCAATTCTGATTCTTTTTTTTTTTTTTTTTAGACGGAGTCTCGCTCTGTTGCTTAGGCTGGAGTGCAGTGGCGCGATCCCAGCTCACTGCAAGTCCGCCTCCCAGGTTCAAGCCATTCTCCTGCCTCAGCCTCCCGAGTAGCTGGGACTACAGGTGCCCGCCACCACACCTGGTTAATTTTTTGTGTGTTTTTAATGGAAACGGGGTTTCACCGTGTTAGCTAAGATGGTCTCGATCTCCTGACCTCGTCATCTGCCAGCCTCGGCCTCCCAAAGTGCTGGGATTACAGGCTGAGCCACGGCGCCTGGCCTCTGATAGTTTTAAAAGTGGCAGTTTCCCCTGCATGCTCTCTCTTTGTCCTGTCACCTTATGAAGACATGCCTTGCTTCCCCTTCACCTTCCACCATGATTGTAGGTTTCCTGAGGCCTTCCCAGCCACGTGGAGCTGCGGNT
Organism: Theropithecus gelada; assembly: GCF_003255815.1. Lineage (NCBI taxonomy): Eukaryota > Metazoa > Chordata > Mammalia > Primates > Cercopithecidae > Theropithecus > Theropithecus gelada. The sequence goes on from NC_037669.1 coordinate 147,730,428, forward strand.
TTTTTTTTTTTTTTTTTTTTTTTTTTTTTTTTTTAGAGGGAGTCTCACTCTGTTGCCCAGGTTGGAGTGCAGTGGCATGATCTTGGCCCACTGCAACCTCCACCTCCTAGTTCAAGCAATTCTTCTGCTTCAGTTTCCCAAGTAGCTGGCAATACAGAGGCACATGCCACCATGTTTGGCTAATTTTTTTTTTATTATTGTATTTTTTTTTTAGTAGAGATGTGGTTTCACCCTGTTGGTCAGGCTGGTCTTCAGCTCCTGACCCCAAGTGATTCACCTGCCTCCACCTTCTAAAGTGTTGGGATTACAGGCATGAGCCACCATACCTCACCTGGCCTCAGGTAGTATCTTTATGGCAGTGTTAGAACAGATTGATACAAGTGGTATCTCATTGTGATTTTAATTTGTATTTCCCTGATAATCAGTGATGTTGAGCACTTTTTCATGTTTGTTGGTCACTTGTATATCCTCTTTAGAGAATTGTCTGTTCATGTCCTTTGCCCACTTTTTGATGAAAACTTTTTGTTTTTTTCTTGCTGATTTGTTTGAATTCCTTGCAGATTCTGGATATTAGTTAGTTGTCAGATGAGTAGTTTGTGAATATTTTCTCCCATTCTCTGGGTTGTCTGTTTACTCTGCTGATTATGTATTTTGTTGTGCAGAAGCTTTTCAGTTTAATTAGGTCCCATGTATTTGCTTTTGTTTTCACTGCTTTTGGGTTCTTTAATTTGCTTTTGGGTTCTTGGTCATGAACTCTTTGCCTAAGGCAACATCTAGAAGAGTTTTACTGATGTTATCTTCTAGAATTATTATGGTTTCAGGTCTTAGGTTTAAGTCTTTGAGCCATATTGAATTGTTTTTTGCAGAAGGTGAGATATGAGGCTCCAGTTTCATCTTTCTACACGTGGCTTCCCAGTTATCCCAGCGTTATTTTTTAATAGGGTGCTTTCTGTTTTTGTTTACTTTGTTGAAGATCAGTTGGCTATAAGTAATTGCCCTTAGTTCTTGGCTCCCTATTCTATTTCATTGGTCTATGGGCTTATTTTTATACCAGTGCCATGTTGTTTTGGTAACTATAGTCTTGTGGTATAGCTTAAAGTCAGATAATGTGATGCCTCCAGATTTGTTCTTTTTGCTTAGCCTTGCTTTGGCTATGCAGGGTGTTTTTAGGCTTTGTATGAATTTTAGGATTTTTTTCTACTTCTAAGAACAATGATGATGGTACTTTGATGGAATTGTATTCAATCTGTAGATTGTTTTTGGCAGTATTGTCATTTTTGCTATATTCATTCTACCCATGCATGAGCATGGGATGTGTTTTCATTTGTTTGCGTCATCTATGATTTCTTTCAGCAGTGTTTTATAGTTTTTCTTGTAGAGATCTTTCACCTCATTGGTTTGCTGTATTCTTGAGGGCTTTTTGTTTTGTTTTGGTTTGGTTTTCTGCAGTTGTTATAAAAGTGATTGAGTTCTTGATTTGATTCTCAGGTTGGTCATTGTTGGTGTATAGCAGGGCTTGTGATTTGTGTGTATTAATTTTGCATCCTGAAACTTTACTGGATTCATTTAACAGATCTAGGAGCTTTTTGGAGGAGTCTTTATGGTTTTCTAGGTATACGATCATATCCTCAGCAAACGGTGACAGTTGGACTTCCTTTTTACCATTTGGATGCCCTTGATTTTTTTTTTTAATCTTGTCTGATTGCTCAGCTAGGACTTCCAGTACGGTGTTGAATATAAGAGGTGAAACTGGGCAACCATGTCTTATTTCAGTTCTCAGGGGGAATGCTTTCAACTTTTCCCTATTCAGTATAATGTTGGCTGTGGGTATGTCATACATGCCATTTATTACCTTGAGTAATGCCCCTTTTATGCCAATTTTGCTGAAGGTTCTAATCATAAAGTGATGCTGGATTTTGTCAAAAGCTTTTCCTGCACCTAATGAGATGACCATATTATTTTTGCTTTTAATTCTGTTTATGTCATATTTCACATTTATTGACCTGAATATGTTGAACATGTTGAATATGTTAAGCCATCCCTGCATCCTTGGTATAAAACCCAACTGATCATGGTGTATTATCTTTTTTGATATGCTGTTGGATTCAGTTAGGTAGTATTTTGTTGAGGATTTTTGCATCTGTGTTCATCAGGGATATTGGTCTGTATTTTTCATTTCTTGGCTATGTCCCTTACTGGTTTTGGAATTAGGGTGATACTATCTTCATAGAATGATTCATTATTCTAAATGAAGTACCTCATATTCCCATTTATAAGTGGGAGCTAAGATATGAGGACAGAAAAGCATAGAATAACATAATAGACTTTGGAGATGTGGGATGCATGGGGTGAGGGTCAAGGGATAAAAGACTACACAGTGGGTACAGTGTACACTGCTCTGTTTCATTGATACACCACAATCTCAGTAATTACCCCTAGAGAACTTATCCATGTAACCAAAAACCACCTGTTCCCCAAAAACTATTGAAATAAATAAATAATATTAATTTTCCAAAGATTAAAACCCAGATGCACATATGTGGAAATATAATAATAGTAAGTAACATTTGTTGAATGCTTATTATATGTAAACAGTGTTCTACTCATGTGATTCCATTTATCTCTTTAAGATAGGTTTAAGATCATCCTATTTTTTAATAGGGAGGAGTTAAGTAAGATAAGTAACTTGAGTATCATATCCAATATAACACAACTGTTGAGAATATGTACATACATTTACATAATCAGGTTTTATATAGAAAAATACATTTTAATAGACTCATATCTTATCTCAAACTACAGTCTTAAAAATAATCTAACTATATCCCTAAGAATAAACTATAAAATATAGTCTTGATTTAACCCATTTTTAGAGATTACTTAAAGTGTAATAGGAATAGTAACATGATAATCAGGGGACTTTCACTATATTTTGACTTTCTTCATACAGATATAAGCCCTTCATACTTACATATTTCTGTTCAAAAGAATAGTGTAGGCTATAAATACATGTGAGCTTTTAGTTTAAATGTTGTATAAATCAGTTGAAGGAATAAGCACACTAATTAGTGGTGTTTTCAACAAATCTAAACAGGTAACATTAGAGATTCTAAAGACCATAATTGCAAAAAGGATAAGATTTGTTGAATTTGCTTGAAGTATTCCACCATCCTCAAATTGTATTCAGGGTAAAAATAATATTTTATCTGGTTATCAATTGCTTAGAACATTAGAAATAAGACTATGTTTCCTGTACACTTTAGACAGCAGATTTGAGGTTTTCTTGGATAGAAATGATATCTAAAAGGTCAATGATTTGTGCAGAAACAAGTTGATGTTTGGACTCTGAGTGGATACTCAGTGCCATTCACTCTAGGCACAGTTGGAAGCCTAAGGAATCTACAACATCTGCTGAGGACTTCAGATATAGAAGTTGCATTGAAAAGTAAAGAAAGGTACTCAGCAACTGTCTATATTACTCCTGGAACAAACTAGTTTTTCATCAGTGCAAATTACATGGGAATTTCTGGGGAATTATATATAATAATAACTCCATAAAACTAAGAGTTCAATTTGATCAATGTGGCGACAATTAACAGGTAGACAAGACATTACATACCTAATTTCTGTTTTTCCCCCAAAAAACAGAGCAAGACAGTCTGTCTTCACTTATTTTCCCTTATTTTAATTCACTGCTGCTTTAGATTATTTTTTAGAAAGGATAGAAGTGAAAGTATCCTATAGTCCAGAGGCTGAGATAGCATTCGTACAATGATTATGTAGACATAATTTTGGAAGCTGATAAAAACAAATGAATTAAACATTTCATAGCTTTAGCAAGGAGTTTGGAAAGTGGATATTTGAAACAAATTAATTATATGAAAGTGAGTGCATGCATGTTTGTGTGTATGGGAGTCAAAAGTAGTGAGCTTTTGAGGTCACACTTGTATGAGTCTTAATTGTCACTCACAAGGCAAGAAGGAAGCTGTACACAGTTCTGTGACAACAGAGAACTATTTATTTTGAACTATTTATTTGACAGTGATCTCATATCCATATGTATATCATATCCAAAAGTAACATGATCTGGAAAGGAGTCATTTCCCATCACATGCCCTCTGTAAGTATGGAGAATTGGAGAAGACTGTAATGAGAGACACACAGCGGGAGAAAAGACATAGTCCAGCTGCGTTAATCCAAAAACCTAGAATTGACACTAATCTCTCGTGTAATTTTAAAGGAAACAAGGTTCTTCATAGCACATCAACAGTGATTGCATTCTCAAGAGGCATGACTTGATCCCTCCTCTTTGCTGTCTTACTATGGAGCAGACTATGATTGATATAGATATTTCTGCCTCCAACTCAGAAAATATCATTTGATTTATTAACACACACACTCTCTCTCTCTCTCTCTCTCTATATATATATATATATACACACACACATACATATAAAAAATATTATTTTCTAGGCTTTCGGATTTTTTTAGAATTTTTTTGTCTTGTTTCATTTCTGCATCTTGCCACTTTTAATAATCATGACATTGTGTAAAGATTTCATATTGGAAAATTTTAAAAATAAATAAATTCCAAGTTTTGGTCTTGTTTCTGCTTCTATTAATTGCATTATTGTTAGTATATCAAGTATCTTCTTTAGGTCTCATCATCCTTGTGTGTAAAATGAGGAATGAATCTCTAAGGTCATTTTCAGCACAAATTCTATGAAACCTGTAATTACTTCTATTTCATGGTGGTTCGTGACATGCCCCTGCTTTTTTTTTTTTTTTTTTTTTTTTTTTACAATTCAGGCTTATATTCTTCACAACCATTTTAATAGTTCTAATGCTCCCAAGGGAGGGAAAATAATAGCAAATAAGCAGATTATTTGCTCCCCATGATGCAGTATCTGAAAATTTCAAAAGCTCTGACCATATGCTTACATTCCCATCTCCATCTTTCATTCTAACCAGTGATTTTACATTGACACATCCTACCTTTTCTCTTATTTTCTGGTGATAAAATCAATACATTGTCAATGTAAGTAGTAACTTATAAAACATAACCAAAAGAAAAAAAGTAATGACCTTTCATCCCAGTATCTCAGAGACCTATTACAAAAATTTATTTCTCCGGATTTTTCTGTGTGTGTGTGTGTGTGTGCATGTGTGCCTGTGTGTGTATGTGTAATTTAGATCTACCATATTTCCTAGGTTGTGCTTTCAGTGTCTTTTGTGTCTGCCTTCATAGCATATAAACATTGTGAACATTTGTCCACGTTAGTGAAGATAGAACCTATACTATTTTAATTGCTACTAGTTATTTCAGTGTTTAACAGTGCCGTGACTTATTTTACCAAACAATAGACTGTTGGAGAATTTATCTATTTATAACATTTGTGATTATAAGAACCTTAATAAACATCCTTTATCTTTAAACATTTATCTGATTTTTTTCGTTGCATGTTGTATACACAAGATTTATATACTTTAGTTTGTTGTTGTTGAGAGTCAACTTACAAAAGTATTTTCATCTACATCTGGTCCTGTGTAAATACCTTCTTGATCCTACAATTCTCTTCCTGACTTTCACTTCCTGAGTCACAATTCCTTAGAACTTCAGCATTCACCATTTACCGCACCCACATGTCTGCCTGTCTCAAGAGCTCAAGCATGGTTCTCGGCTTCAGTGTTGCCCCAGTAGCATGGTCATCTGCTTTGGCTTTTAATTATCTTTTCCTTTCCTTTCTACTTGTTCAAAGCATGCTACAAAAATCTAAATTTTAGGCTATATATCTTTCTTCTTCATTCTCAATAAAATATCTGGGATGAAATGTATGTACCATCATGTGGTTTTATGTATCTTTTTATTTACTCCATTCTACTGGGGATCAAATAGAGTTGGTTTATATAATTAATATTTTAATTTTATACACTTTGTTTATGAGTTTATATTATATTTATGTGTAAAACTTGTATAGTTGATCTTTTAATCCCTTGATTTTATTCTTAGTCTATATGCACCTAGAGGATTAATGTCATAATTCAGGGACATGAAGTATATCAACAAAATCCTTTCGTATGATATTGACTACTAGGTTTGAGCAAAGAGGCATAAACTTTTTGTACTTTTGAGATAGCTAAAGAAGAAAAAGATAAATAGACTTTTCTGCTACTCAGTGGATTCTACAGTCTCTCAAGTGCATCTTAGCTTCATTTAATCTTTGATCCATCTTATATAAAAATAACTATGATACCTTTCTTGCAAATACAACCTCATAGTTGTAAAAATACAGAAGCAGTAATCTTCTTATCTAATATAGAAATAGCTTATTTTTGTTCTAGGGTATGCCAATCAAAAAAATTAGAGAGAAGTATTCCAAATATGTTTAATTTATTCAGGAATTAGAAAAGTGGATTATAACCCCATATGCACAGCTATGGCAAGTCACATATACATCTGAAAAGGGGAGAGTAAAGGGAAACTTCTATTGGCAAAGGAGAAGTTCTCATAAGTTGCTTGGAAACAGAGTTCTTGGTTTTAGAGACTGAAAGCAATAACTGGCATGAGTTCATTGGCAGAGATGCCATTAGTGGGCAGGTGTTCTTTCGAGAGCATCTTATCTGAATTGCTGCACTCCTAAAGAAGAAATTCTTATGCCTTATTTTCAATAGTCCTTGAAGCAGTCTTTATCCCAGATACGCAAGCACGAACACTCCTCTTTTGTGTTCTCTCAGCTCTGGGTTGTTTCCATCTGGAAAAACAGTGATTTCATTCCGATATCTGCAACTCTCACAGGTAGAATTCAATAGTCAGTGTCCGCATCACGCCTATGCCTAGACGATGAACACAGAAAGCTAAGGTTGGCAAGTGTTTACCCTTGCTAGAACTTGAAAATATAAAAATCTAGACGTGGCTTTCAATATAGTTACCTTATGTAAGCAACATGACAGCCATTCTGTACCATAATCCTGGGAGCATGATTAGCAACCTTTCAGAATTTCAGGAAGACTAAAGAGAAATAGAGAAAATATCCAAAGATCAAATAGAATGATCCATCCTGAGCCATCTTAAAATCTCTGCAGAGGATGATAGATAAGATAATAGTGAGAGACCTCAGTAAGTGTAAATAAGAGCAGGTTGTGGGAAGGAAGAAAGACAGAGTTTCCCAATGCCTGCAACCAAGAAGCTGAGGGAAAAGAACAGAGAGAAGTGGATAAGATCAAAATTACCAAACATAGGCAAGAAAAGGCAAGCGAAGAGGCAGATTACAACCATCAATCTTACTTCGGTTTATGGCCAGTATTTATTAGACACAGTACTGCTTCTCACAAATCCCCAGGATGATGGTTAAACTGTGCAGAGTAGGTTTAACTGGTTGAGCGGAGGTGCTTAGATGCTGCTAGTGTGGCTGTTCTGGCTCAGGAGTGCATACACACACATATATATGCACACAGCACCCCACGCCATTGGCTTTCAAGCGTGTGGTCACTTTTCTTTTTCACATTCAGGAGAAACAAAGTGGAAACAAAAGCAGAGAAGAGAAAAACAGTGATGAAACTGATGCCAGTGTTTATTCCTGTGAACCATTAGGTCAGAGAGGTTAAATCCAGAAAGTAATAGTTATATATATATATATATATATAAATTTTTTTTTTTTTTTTTTGAGACTGAGTCTGGCTTGTTGCCCAGGCTGGAGTTCAGTGGCGCAATCTCGGCTCACTGCAAGCTCCGTCTCCCGGGTTCACACCATTCTCCTGCCTCAGCCTCAGGGGTAGCTGGGACTACCGGCACCCACCACCAAGCCAGCTAATTTTTTGAATTTTTAGTAGAGACAGGGTTTCACCGTGTTAACCAGGACGGTCTCAATCTCCTGACCTTGTGATCCGCCCGCCTTGGCCTCCCAAAGTGCTCAAATTACAGCTGTGAGCCACCACATCTGGCCCTAATAGTGATATATTTATAAAATATCATGATATTCTAGGACACTGATACAATTTTTAAAAATTGTTTCCAGGAGGGTCATTGTGAGTCGCTGCTGCGATGTGGTGAAAATAGGACATTCTCCCTCCATTGCATTGATCTCAACGGCTCCTTTCTACACGAAGAACTGGAGGTTAATGGGAGATGGCAGCCCATGGCAGAAACAAAGATGCTCATGGTGAGTCACCTTCAGTAGGGAGTGCAGTAAGTTTCCTTGTAACAGCTTTGCAGGTAACTGGACTTGCTTAGAAGGAGCAGCCAGATTAGAAAAGATAGACTTGGCAGGTATTCGTATGGTAATTACATCTGACTCACTGGCATAAGGGACACATTTTTTTTGGGGGGGGGGGCGTTGGGAGTAGAATCTCCTGATGTAAGTAGGATTTATTCTGAAGGACGAAGTATCTTACCTGAGGAATGTTGAGTATGGAACCATTGTAACGTGGTATAAATTTATATACGTCTTATTTGTAGCCACAGGCATAGCAAGATTGGGCGATCTCATGGTTACATATTAAAAAAAAATAACAGGCCTGGTGCAGTGGGTCACACCTGTAATCCCCGCACTTTGGGAGGCTGAGGCGGGTGAATAACGAGATCAGGAGATCGAGACCATCCTGGCTAACACGGTGAAACCTCGTCTCTACCAAAAAAAAAAAAAAAAAAAAAAAAGTTAGCCAGGCGTGGTGGCATGCACCTGTAGTTCCAGCTACTCAGGATGCTGAGGCAGGAGAATTGCTTGAACCTGGGAGATGGAGGTTGCAGTGAGCCAAGATTGCACCACTGCACTCCAGCCTAGGTGACAGAGTGAGACTCCATCTCAAAAAAAAAAAAAAGTGTGTGTGTGTATATATATATATATATGTATGTATACGTGTGTGTGTGTGTGTGTGTGTATTTCAAAGGGAAGCCAAAAGTGCTCCAAATATTGTGTAAATTTTATATATGGCTCTGGAGAATTTTCCCTCTGGGGAGTTTCTTTATGGTTTAGATCAATTTGAAGTCCTCCAAATGACTTCATATGGAAAATACCAGGTAGTCCAAGGAAGCCAGCCAGGAACCCCCTGGTTTCAAACACCAAACTGGGATCGTAAACTAAGTCAATAATTTTTCATAAATTCCTGACACAGTCTCAGAGAGGGAGCAAAGTCAGTATCAGTCAGATAAAATTTTCCCATGTCATGCAAATCCAGACCATAGAGCTCTGAAAGGGGCCTGCTGTCTCTCCGATGGGATGGGGATGAAATAGCATCAAACTACCTCATCTGGAATAAACAGAGCTTCCCATAATCAACATTTGGAACATAATGAACGGTCTTCACATTAAATTTATGATAAAGAAAGAAAAGCTGCTTTTTTGTTTCTTTAAATATGAATTTGCTTGTGCCTTATAAGAAATTTTCTCCACAGGCAGAGTCTGGAAGCTAAAAACGAGAGAAAAGAGGACAAAGAAACTACTGTGTCAAGGGCCATCGTCCCAAAGGCAATACAAATTTTAACACTATCTGCTCCCAGAGTGAAAGTTATAATTGATCTTAAACTGATTTGATCTTAAACTGATACCATTTTTTCTTTGAGATATGTATTTTTAAAGAATGCATGTGTTTGAGTGTTTGTGTATATATGAGTGTGTTTTTTGTCTAAGAGTAATTTCCTAGCAGGACAGAGTAACAGAATCCCAAACTTGGATGAGAATGGGAGGGGAATCCAGGGGCCCTGAAACCCACTTAATTTAATTTTATTGTTTTGAAACAGGGTATCTCCCTGTTGCCTAGGCTGGAGTACAATGGTGCCATCACCGCTCACTGGAACCTTGATCTCCTTGGGCTCAGGCAATTCTCCCACTTCAGCCTTCCACTTAGCTAGGACTACAGCCACTCGCCACCACTCCCATCTAATTTTCTGTATTTTTTTCTAGATACGGAGTTTAGGCATGTTGCCTGGGCTGGTCTTGAACTCCTGAGCTGAAGTACAGGCCTGCCTTAGCCCCCCAAATTGCTGGGATTACAGGCATGAGCCACCACGCCTGGCCCTGACACCCATTTTAAACACCTGTTTGCTGTGAAGCAACTCATCCAACTGCCTCTCTTTTCCTCAAACTACTACCAAAACCTGCATGCTATTATACCAGTTACATAACTCAGATATTGCAAATAGACAGCCATGGAGTATTATCCTGGTGGAAGGATAATGCCCTGGCAGGAATGTCTTGGGGAAGTGTATAGCCAGTGGGATTTTCGTAAAGAGGCACACATTTTCACCGCAAATAGAAGAAAGTAGGCTCTCTTAGGATGACTACAAGAAAAGAAATCAAAGTCAGGAATTGGGATGTTCCCTAGAGGGAAACCAAGAGATGGAGTTTGAGTTTCTTTCATCTTCTATTCTTAGAATCTAGAAATATAATCTTAACATCTCATTTCCAGGTCTACTCTCCCCACACTGTTGTAATTCCCTGTGGTTATGCTCAAAATTTCCATTAATCACGTTATGCATTAAAACCCAGTATTAGAAGTTTATGTAGTAGCAAAAGTATTGTTGAAGGGACAATGCTAATTCTGTAGTTCTAGGCAGAAACCATGGATTGATCAGGGGGAGCCTGGTGTCAGGGGAGAACAGATTGCAGCACACCCTACTGCAGATCAGGAGGGAGACAAACCCCATTTAAACCAAATGTTCTACAGGAAAGCTGCCCTTGTCCAAGGAAGGGTCAGGTAGGGGCTAAGAAAAGAAAGTGAGATCTCATCATTTGGTGGATAGTGGCTATCTAATCCACAGATATTTGGGTTACAGAGCAAACTGGATAAATATAAATTTCTATGTAAAAAATAACCTGTAGCAAGTACATGCATGCTTCAGTAAGTAGATACTCAATGCAACTAGGTATTAATTTGAAAAGCAAGGTATTTGAAATATGCTTCTAAAATCTTTATTCTGGAAAACACATTTTGACGTAATTTTATTAAAGTTGATGTTTTATCATACAATTTAATATTACTCTGTAACAGTTCCATGACTTTCTCCTCCCAGACCCAAAACCAAATTGTAAGTCTCATATCTCAGAACTATTGCAAAATTCCGTGGCTGGGATTTGCTGTTGCCCATATTTAAATGACTTCCCTTAGTCAGACATCAACAAGAACCCAGTCTTTAGATAGCTATGTTAGAAATGAGTCACCCTAGCTTTCTCATTGTGGTGACACCAATGCTTGCTTTATTTTTAACGTCAGCGGTAGTTTTGTGGGAGAACCATAAGTACTTCATAACATGGGACTACTCAGTAGATCTCAAAATGCCCTCAGTTCATACAGTCTGGTTCTAATAGCCTCCATGAGTTTTCCTTCTATGTGATTTCAGAGTTCTAAAGTCCACCTTTAAAGCTAGATGCTCCCTACACACGTTTTCCTCATATGTAACCTTAAAATGGTTATCATTTATTACCCCTATTCCTATATCAGTGGAGAAATTGTGGAATTTGTAAGAAAAAAGAAGGTAAGTAAACATTTGGTTATCTGAGACTGAGAATGTGAGATTTTGAGATCTTTAGGTTTTAGACATATGCTCCTAAAAATAAATTTCTGATTTTTATATCCGTTCTTTAGAGCCCAGAAGGAGTTTGTGTAATTCTATGGTTCTCCCATTTGTAATTATTTGATTCTCCCATTGTAGCCATAACAGTGTTAGCTCCTTACCAGTTCTCAGCAGATAGAAATTTCATTGACAGAGCCTTGTAACAAAATTTAATCTCCAGATATCAGATTCATATTCCTTTGCAAACTTCTCTGCAAGACACAAAGTTCAATTATTCCTGGTTGCCAAGGAAACAACATGAGACCACAAGACCACTGACTACAGGGTTAGTGTTGTCAAGGCTGGCCACCCCCTGTGAGCATATAGAGTGTCAGAAACTTATGTTCAAATAGAAGTAGTTGCATTTGTCATTCTAAGCTATATATAGTTCTATTTCATGAAATTAAATTAAAGTTAGAGTAATTGGAATAAAGGCCAAAAGTGTCATCTTTACCCTTCCAGACTGTAATGGTACAAAGCCTGGTGTATTAAGATTTTTACTCAGGCAAGTTTTAATATGGTTTGTCATTCAAATATGAACAAAATACAACAACACTGTTATTTGCTCACAATGAGAAATCTATAGTTCATTGAAAATTAATTACTTAATCAATTAAGCCTTCTGAGCTAAACTCCCTCATTTCTATTTTAAATTTTGCCTGGGGATGGCCACATAATCAGGCATATTTTGGCACCAGGTTTTGATGATGCCTTTCTTTTTTGAACCACTAAGTAAAATATAATAGACTTCATATTCTGTATGAAAAGGGGTATTGTTTCTTCCTCCCCATACCATTCTCTCATCCCACTGTTCTCATTTATAAATGAGCACCACAGTCATGTGGGTTGGACAGTTGTCCCTGTTACACTTCTTAAAAGTGAAGATAGGCTTGTTTCCCTGGCAACACTACCAGTGAAATGTTCTCACACGATTTACCTGTTCACGAGACAGTTAATAGGAAGGATCCAGATTTGAAGGTAGTCATCTGGTTTAAAAGGCAACTTGCTAAGTCTCATTTGACAACAAGAATAAATCTGAGCTCTGGCTAGACAAACTCCAAATGATGTTTCAGTTAGTGAAGGATACAGAGAGCATTAGATGCAAATATTCCACATCTTGTTTCGCCATGACAGTTATTAGACCACACAGACTTAAATATTTATGTTTCCAGCTGTTTGAATTTAAAATTAAAATGTTCTTTTCCCATCTCTTTGTGTGGCTGACTCTTCTTTTCAGGCCAAATGCTACCTTCTTATAAGGCCTTCTTCAGAGTACCTCTTCATCCCCTCATCCATAACCAACACATTTTTCTGAAGTTGGAATCTTCCCACTTGTGTTACAATGTGTACTACAGTTTGTGGTTATACATGTCTTTGTTACCATTTACCGTCTTTACCAGTAGATTGTGATTTTAGGCCCTCAAAAAATATGTGTTGAATGAATGAGAATGGACTGCAATTATTCATCTAAGCATAATAAAAAGATAGTAAAATACATGTTCTTTTCATAATTTTAAATCTTTTTGTTTAACAATACTATAAGTATTTATATAATCCAACTACTACTTTAACAAAATCAGAGAAAACTTGTAAAATAAGATCATTAATAAATAAAGACATGGAAGTATGCTCCACACATTTACATTACAGAAAAAAATGATCATATACTTCATACATATTTTCTAGTGAAACATAATATGCATTTGCTATATTAGTTGCAAATATTCAATTATGTATAACACAAAACAAATGGACTGGATAAATCTCAACCATGTCTTAAGCAAAAACAAAATAACATAAGACGAGGTCAACATAGATACAGTAAAGCAGAATATCTGAGTGCTAAAGATAGAGGGCCCAAAGTGGGGACTAAGTAAGTATACAGGAAACATATGAGGCTCTCAGTCCTCAAGGGGTCTTAAATTTGACAGCCATTGGTGAAACTCATTCTGACCACACATGTCAAAACCCCAGGCTTAGTGGCAGTTTTTATCTGTGGATCAAGTGTGCTTGTTCCTGCATCTATTTGATTATGCTGTGTGTTGTGAAGGTCCCAGTCTTATCTGGAAACATCTATCCATTTTCTTTTTTGATATGGCAATTTTGTCTAAGTTCTAAAGGCCCATTTTCCCACATGTTGCCATACTGTAAGCAGGAGACAATCAAAAACAAAGAACAAGGTTTAAAATAAGTAAGTAAATATAAAGCAAGTCACTGTGAAGGCCAGTTCTTAATTACCGAAGTTCAGAAGAAATGAATAAGCAACAGGGGAACAAATGGCAGAAAGTTCCATTTATATTTTCCAACTCTCCCCATTATAAGTAAGAGAGATGAGCCCTAGGCAACAGGGCTAAAATAGGGAATCTTTTCTTACAAACCAAACTCGAGTGCTTGTGGATCTTTCCATCTTCATTTTTGCCTATTCTCCTATTGGTATTATATGGGGGAAAAGGCAAACAAAACAAAAATTGTAAATAACCTTTTGGATCTTAGCCCAGACTTCCTGCCCCTGTTTATAGGGATGGCCAGGGACTCTCACACATGCACTGCAGTGTAGGCAAGCCTAAGGAGAGCAAATACATTGTTTAGTGATAAGCCACCCTTCTGAATGCCTTGCCATAGGAATTTAAGTTAGCTGATAATGGGATATCCTAAAAGAAAGCAGACTTCTGTGTCTCCTCTGGGAGCTGTTTGGGATACCTGGTTTTGGCTGGGGGACTGGGGGTGGGGAGTCCCAGGAATTAGGATGTACACAGTAGGCAGGAGTTACACAGGTAACACAAACAAAGGGCTATCTTCCTAACAACTATAAGTAGCCACAAAGTCTTACTTCATTTCTCAAACTCCCTTCCTGAAGGATGTGCATTCCTTAAGGAGGTAATAGGACTCCCCTCAGCTGTATTTAAATACTCTTCTTTTTCACCTCCATCTCAAACTCTACACAGTCTAATTTCATACTGTGCAAGCATTAATGATCAACTGTGTTTTGTTCAAACCCCTTCTTTATCCATGTACAGCTAAAGAATGTAGGTTTATTATCTTTTAGTTATATCTAAATATATCTGCTTTCTAGAATATTCTGTTGAATCAGGGAGTTGTATTTCCATTTGTGATATAGCAAAAAAGAAATGTTTAAAAAACATCCATGTTACCACAAATGCACGTGCAAACATGTTATAATTACTTACAGAACTTTGGAACATATTGGAATAAGCCTTGCCTTGGGCCGTGAAAAAAACTCAAGCCTAATTATATGCTTGCTCACTCTTTTTAAAAGCTTTACATGCCCCAAACTTTAAATATTTGCTTGGATCTGGAAACACTCCATAAAAAGCCAAAGTACTTTCTGTGTAAATAGTCAAAACTCAAAGGGGGCCCTTATATGGCTATTCTGTCCATGGCCAGTCAGAAATCTGTTAACAGAACAACAGCCCTAACGTTAAACTTGTTTGTAACTTTCTTCAGTGCCTAGTAATAATTTTACCAAAAATAAAAACATCATCTTGTTTTGGAATGGGAAGAAAATTTTGTAATGATCTGTTCAAACACATTTTTCTTCTGCTCGGCAAATATAGGAACAGCTAAAGACTATGTGATATGCTCACAGGCCCATAAATATTTAAGCCTCTGAGCCATGGTTTTTTCATTTATTGACCAACACTGACAACCAGAGTAAAATTGTCTCTAATTCCGGGAGCTGATAGCAGCCACTGAATGGATGGGCAGGAAGGCTAAAGAGAGGTTTGATGCCCCAGTTTACCCAGGACTGCCTTGGTTTTAGTACTGAAGGTCATTATGAGAAACCTCTCAGTCACAGGCAAACCAGGATAGTTAGTCATTCATGTTTTGAGTAAATAATTCCAATCACTATGGGAGTTTAATTTTTCACCTATAGCTCTGTGATGACCTGAAGTATGAGTGAAAAGGGCACAATAAGGCTCTAAGCATTCTGGTTTTGTTTGGAGGCTAAGGAAGGATGGCCTTGAGAAGTGGATTTCTTAGCCCAGCAATGCACGTGGTAGCAATTTAATATTAAATGAATGAAAGATTGTTAAATTAATAAGACCAGTAATAAGGGGAAAAAATTGTCTCGATGCAATGCTAGCTTCCAGATACGCCACCCAGGAAGCTATCTGTGGTAGACAGAATGAATAATGGCCTCCAAAAATGTCCATATTCAAATCCGTGTCCAGATATCGTATATAGTTACATGGCAAGGGAGGATTGAGCTTGCAGTTAGAATTGAGTTTGCTAGTCTCTTGTTTTAAAGAGATTATACTCTATTACCCAAGTGGGCTCAGTGTAATCACAAGGGTGATTAAATGGGGAAGATGGAGAGAGAAAGGTCAGAACGAGAGAGCATGTTTTGAGAAAGACCTAATCTGCTATTAATGGCTTTGGAAATGGAGGTGGCTACTGGCCAAGGAAGGAGAGCAGGCTGTAGAAGATGGACAAAGCAAGAAAAGAGATGCTTCCCTAAAACTGCCAGAAAATAACACAGCCCTGTTGGCACCTCAACTTTAGGTCAGTGAGCCCCATTTTGGGGCTCTGACTTTTAGAATTGTAAGATAATAATTTTGTATTGTGTTAAAGCTCTAAAATGTGTGGTAACTTGATATAGCAGCAACAGAAACTAATATAGCATTCTAGAAGTAAAGGAACGGAAGAGTTCATAGACCAAATTAAAATGTTCAAATCACATGGCTTATTAAAGAAATTTAAAACACACGGTAAGAAGCAAAAGATGATGTAAGAAAAAGGAGATAAAGTAAGTCAACACGGTTAAGACAGGGTGCAAGCATACTACTTGAATCCTGAACACTGAACATTATCTTCATATTCTCTGTCCCCTCTCTCTGCCAAATCAGCCTCCCAATCACCCCACTGGTGTGGCTAAGAAAATCAGAGTTGAGATATTGAGTAAAACTGTCCATGAATTATAGGTGCCCTGGACCAATGATACACATTGGCAAGACAAAGGGACAGGTATGCCTGGCCATATTTGTAGCTCACTGATTAACCTAATAAATAGCCATGGGTTTTATTCATGTTTCCTTGGTAGAGGACACATGGAACCAAGATGATGTCACCAACGGGTGGCTAAATTAAGAACTCTTGCATATTGAGTGTTCATATATACTTACTCTACCTAGAAAAGTGTTTCTTATATGCTTTTTATATCACAAATATTTAATGTTCAGGTGCTTCATGTATAATTCATAGTGACTCATGATTATAAATTATCTCTTGGTACTCTATCTACTACTTATTTATACTTAACACATTTTATGAGTTTCATCCAGCCCATGTCTTCTTGTCTTCTACAGCATAATTAAATATTCTCAAACAATAAAATAAATGCATGTTACACCTGTGAAAAGGATGAACAAAAATTGAAAGGTGTTTTAAGGCCGACCCAATGCAATGACATTCTGAGGATTGGCTTCAGGTTTCATAAGCAAGCCTATCTCTGTCACTTGTCTGTATTCCTCAAAAGGGAAATTTACAGGAAAACATTTTTTTAAAAAACACAAAAAATCTTTTCCTTATCCAGATCTAAAAAAATTCAACTGATTTTTTTCTCCGTGAAAATTATTAATTTAGGACATACTTTGTACCATTAATCTGTGGAAGCTCTTTGTGTTATTCTACATAAAGAAACATGTTCTTAAATTATTGTGCCTTCTTCTTTGAGGGAAGCTGTGAGATAGTATAAAAGACAATACTCTGAATTTAGGAAGATGGACACTTGTCTCCTGTCTACCTGTAAATATCTCTGTGATAATAGGCCATTTACCTCACTATCTTGAGCTCCAACTGTCCTCATGTGTAAGATTGGGGAACAAGACTTGAGGATTTCTGTGACCACATTTGATCATACAAACAAATTGCCATCCCCCATTCCTGCCCCTGGATTTGACTAAATGTTGACAGTGTGGCAGCTTTGGCTTTTTCTGGGAGCCTTAAAAATCATGAAATAAAATTCATATAACCCAAAGTAGGTCTCACGGTCTTATATGACATTTAGCATACACATGTGCACAAATTACACCAACGTTTTGTAGAATGTTATTGCATTGGGTGAGCCTTCTAATATCTCTCAATTTTTGTTCATCCTCATCGCAGGTGTAACATGCATTATTCCAGTGGCTGAGAATATTTAATTCTGCTATAGGAGACAAGAAAACATGGGCTGGGTGAAATTCACTAAGGAAATGCACTAAAATATAGTTAATTTAGCCTTTTTAGTTTGCAACATCATGACTTGGATTATAGTGCAAGTGGCTAACAGAACTTCTATATTCTACAGAAGAAAATCAACAAATGAAAAATGTCCGGAGATTAGCCCCAAGCTGTAACACAGAGACAGGTTCAAAAGGTCTTAAAGAGTCAGCAAGTGACCTTTTTAAATAAATGAATATCACATTATCTCCTCTACTGGGGCAATTATTCCAAAGCTTTGTTTTTGCCTATGTGTTATCCTTGCTGTTAGATCATTCTCATTCAATTCTCTTATGCTGCACTTTAAAACCAGTTTCAGTTGTCTTGTACTTAAGAATATCCACTTACTGAGCTCTGTAGAAATAACTCAATCACGTATCTATTTGAATTACTTTTCTTGAAACTAAACCATCCTCTTATTTTTCTTCTTCCTTAAGATACTGCATTTTATAGCCCCTATTTTCTTTTTCTTCTCTGAATAAGACTGCTAAAGAAGTGAAGACCAGAATTGAACTATTCCCCAGTGAGAACTGACAAGTATGAGGCCAATGAGAAGTTTCTCAGAATCCTACAGATTTTCACAGAAGCAGGTGACTGCCTGCTATCAGGCTGGGCAACTCACAGACTAAGTAAGAATTTGAAATCGGATACCATTCCTGACAGGATCCTGCTCTTTTTCTTTGCACACCTCAGAACTCAGGTTTGACTTATTCTTCAAAAAGATTGAAAGTACTAAATTTATTTAAGTTTCGACTTACAAAATTTTCTTATGACTAAATATACTATCTAACTCCTTTACCATCTCTGAAAGGCGGAGAAGGGGAAAAAAGATCCAAATGGCATGTACAAAAGCAAAACAAAAATAAACAAACAAAAAAACAGTGCTACTTCCAACTTACCTCATTCCCAGCTACACTTGTTGTGTTAAGTTGGGTATGATATATCCAACTGATATTCTTTGTTATTCCTAACACCTTCAGTAACAATTTTAAAACATTATCAAAAGAAGTTGTAGAAGGGTTTCCTTTATATAAAATATATTTTGTTGCTTCTATAGAAACTTTACATCAGAAAAGCATCAACTTGCCTCCTTCAAAAATTTTCACGAGCTAAAATTTGCAACTCTTGTCTTTTAAAAGTAGCAGTTTCTTTCGAACTGCCTCCACATTATCTTCCAGTTTTAAAGTTTCCACCAGTAGAAATATAGACATGACATCAGAAATGCGCACACACATATGCAATCATAAGGAAAGTAAGCTCATATTGCATGTGTTTCTGCAGCTGGTGACTGCCACTTTAGCCAGGGTAAAGGTTTTTGATGCTTCTCGATGTTTCTGTCTTGGAATTGCAAAGTTAAAAACGAGCAAACGCCACAAATTCACTTTGCCTTTTAAGATTTTCCTGGCATAAGATCAAAGACCAAAGAAGAAAAGCTCAAGATAAGGCTTAAAAGTATGAAGCTTGCACAAAAGCATGAGAATTGAAAAGTCTGTTTGTAGTTGAAATAACTCTGACAACAACTGCTGCATCCATAGAAACAAGGTCTCGGGTCTAGTCTGAATTTCAGCAATAAAAGGGAAGAACAGATGTCTCAGGTACTGCAAATATATTTAGGATCTAAACTCTCCTCATCTTCCTGAGAATTGGCCTCTAAAGAATCCACATTGTTCCCAGCTACTCAGCGGCTGAGGCAGGAGAATCGCTTGAGCCTGGGAGGAGGAGCTTCCGGTGAGCTGAGATCGCACCACTGCACTCCAGTCTGAGCAACAGAGTGAGACCCTATCTCAAAAAAAAAAAAAAAAAAAAAAAAAAAGAATTCACATTGTTACACACTTCATTTGAAGTAAGTAAACAAAACTGAAGAAAGGAGAGCTAGACCATGAAGTGCCTGTTGGAATCACTTTTGCAATAAATAGAAAAGAGGGAAATGACTTAGGTTAATACATAAATCACATAGTACTTAAAAAGAAGTATGATTTTAGCCTCTGCCAGACAAGTAAAAAGGGAAATTCTTTTTTTTTTTTTTTTTCAGGGAGGCTGTTTTATAAAGAAAATGTGAGCTTACCCAGCACGACCCAGGTACCAGGTTATCTGTCCTTTCACAAACTTCCCTTCAGTAACTCATCCAAACAACACCATCCTTTCCAGTTCACAAGGACAATGAGTTCGCACTGGTGATCTGCTCCAGTGCCTGCAAAAAGATTCCACTGCCCAAAAGTCAGGATAGTAATTACAATTTACCTATGAGTGATTTTTTTCTTCCTACATGGCTTTTTCTGTATACTTTCCAATGTACTTTTATGAATTGGCCATGTGAGTCTACAAATAATGATAGGATATATGAGGCTTTAAATGCAAATCATGGTAATGTAACACTAAAATTTTCTGTGTGTATGGTACATCTGAGGTTTTGTGAAGCCTTCCTTTTGTTTTCTTTTAGGTTCATGGTGTCATCACTTTTATTTTAAAATTAGAATTAGCTTCCCTTATAAAGCACAGGGAAGTAGGCTAGTTAGTATTTACAAAAGAAACAGTGCCTCCCTGCCCACATTACTGCAAGTCTAAAGCAATGAATTTGATTCACTAAAACAAACTTTAGGAAGTATATATAGAAAAAAAAAAAAAACAGTTTATGAAATGCTTTTCTCAGCTCATTTGTAGTTAAGTCTGATATTTTTATCTCTTGAAAGAGAAAATATTTTTCTATAGAGCCCACAGTGACATCAGTTCTCTGAATACTACTGCCTTTAGGTTTCCAGAAGCAAGAAGATATGAGTATGAAAGTATATACCTCGAGTCTCTGTGTACTATAAATATTAATCAGAAATCAGGTAAAGAGAAAATTCAGTATGATTGAGTGTATGTATGTACTCAAGTTTCTAAAGAAAGTGCTTATATAGAGAGATCTATGACCACAAAGATATATATTTACATACATAATAATATATATTATGTATGTATAATATATATAATATAAAAAGAGAGACAAGTTTTTATATGTGCATACTATTGTCAGTTTGAGACTATAAACAGAGACTGTGAATCTTCTCCTTTGGGATAAATATTTGTAGCTTCTGCCTCCAGCCCTCAGTTCTAAGCTAGAATGGGAAGTCCTAAAGCTCACTGGTCATGTCTCGTCTCCTTTCTGTCCCCTGGTGACTTAGAGTTCTCAGATATGTAGAATGAAAGAATGAGGAGCTTTCAGGAACTTTCTGGACAGTTGCGTTAGGGCAGAAGAAGCTGTACACTTTTCTAGCTCTAATCTTTTCTATGTTTAACCATGTCTTGAATTTGATTTTTGAAACCCAAATTTAGGTTTCTCTACATTCTGGCTTGCAGGTTGTTTTACCCAAACTAAAGAAAAATTAGTTGGTGGAAATAAGAGTGGGAGACTGCAACATCCTTACACGGTGTTTATTACTTTCCTTTTTATAAAAGGGACTTGATCCCTTATGTGTCCATTGACTTGCTTAGTGTTCATGAAATTAGGAAACTTCCACAGATGGTGTGGACAGTCTGGAAGCTAGATTCATGGACAGGTAAGCAGATAAACAAGTTGTAGGTGCACGACTCGGACTTAGCATTCATGGAACTGCTTCATCTTGGAGTGGCTTGTGTTAGTTTTAGTTTTTTGTTTGTTTGTTTGTTTGTTTTTGTTTTTCGTTTAACTAGAGCTCTCAGAACCAGCAATCAAACTCTCGCCCCCCACCCAGGTGGAGTTTACATTCTCCTTATTTGCTCATACAGATGACTCCCAGCTTTTAAATATTTTGGGCCACTGCCTTGAAAGTGAGTTTGCACAGTAGTAGAATAATTTGCCTTTGAACATTCTCTGAGTTCCACCTCACACATAATATTTTCAGTTCTCCCTCTTCTTTGACATCATCTTAGGCAGTGGGAGAGATTATTATACTTAGCATCAGATGCAGATATAGACAGATATATACTTGTAAATATACTGACCAAAGTTTATTCTTAAATAAATGTCACATTATATAATTCATAATCCACAAGTGAGTAATTACAGTTTTATTATAGAAACTTAATGAGTGGGAGCTATGACAGAAGTATTTTCATGAAAAAACTTCCCTTAATTGTGATCAATACCTACACAGATATTTTGATAAGAAGTCCCTACCTGACAACTAGTAGAAAAATGTTCAGGATTATCCATCTTTTTCATCTTTTCAGGCCTAATAATATGTAAGAGCTAACATGCACACTACTGGCACTATATATAACTAAGTAGATGAAGACTGAAACTTGGAAAATGATGTTGAATTAAGATATTTAGAAAAATAATATATTTATTCAATTCTACTGCAAAGTACTTAGAATTATTCAGAAAATAAATCAATACTTTTAAAACTATCATGTTATTAATACTTCTTCTCAGTATAACCAAGTTTGAGGTACTATATGAATGAAAGTAGTTTATTTAAAGGACCAAACCATAAAAGGTAATTTTTGCTTGGAAGTAAATAAAATATTAAACATTCCTGGGGTGTATATTTCATTTTATATCAGGAATCTAAGCTAAATCAGCCATTGGTTATGATGAGATAATCAACCAGGGCATGTGGTTTTATTTAAACTTCTCAAAAACAGGCAATACTTGCTCTTTCTTTTTTCTCTACTACTTATGTACAGCCTACTTGAGTACCTTGCAAATTCAGCAACAAAAAATTAGTTTCAACATAATGTCTTATTCATTTCTACATTTCCCCCATTATAAAACACAGAATTGTGCACATATTTAGTACACAAGAGAGTTTTTAATTGAGTTAAACTGTATACAATATGTTTCTGCATTATTCCAATCAATAGTCATTCAAGGGGAAAAATACTCAAATCGTGTTTTCTAATAATGGTCCCCTGAGTTATGCGTGGTATTCCCTTCTAGAGGGAAGCTGTGGAACATCTGGGGACCGCCAGCTGCTTCCGTTATAAGTAGTGCTAAAGGTTTTCTGCGTCTGAGCTTTATGTGATTATCTCTTTGGGGAGCCTAATTTTATTGTAATCACTGTGCATTTCATTTTAGTAAGCATTCATATTCACTATCAAGACTTCTTTTTTATCACCAAACAACCATTTAGCTGTTTAAGTGTAAAGGCAATGAAGGAATCCAGAAATATGCCAAGCTTCAAACCCCACGTTTCTTCCCTCTTCTATATAAATCAGAAATATCCATTTGAACATTTTATACATTTAAAGTCTTCTATTAAAAACAAATCATATTACAACTTTCTTCTAATGTTACAGTTTTTAGAATAAGCAGAAGGAATATTTTGGTAAATTACTATTTGAGAAAAGCATTTTATTTCATTTCCATAAATGTCTGTCACCATAATATATCTTATTATTTATCCATTTTACTCTTGTTTTGTTTGTTGTTTTTCAGTCTTTCATTGTGCAGTATCTAATTTTATTTGGCAAAATAATGATTTATTATTTATGTAATTCTGATTACCTTAATGGAAATAATGAAAAATACACATATTCAACAGAAATAACTATTCAACTAATACTTTCATAAAATGATCATGTTTTATGTAATGCCATGAAATATTTAAGAAGATGAAGGCCTGGGAGTATTTTTTTAAAAAAACCATAAAATTTTTAAACCTGAGGGTATGGTAGCTAAGTCATAATTCAACTAATTTTTGTAAGTCTTCTCAATTTTTGCTAAATATCTTAGTAATTTATAATTTACTGAATATTTATCATGCTATTTTCTTTTGTGTTTTCTTTTGGTGTATGTATATATGAACACAGATAAATTATTGTCCTTGGAGCAAATCACCTTGGATTTTGTGTACTTTGATATGTTCTAGTTCAAGAAACCTAAGACATTGATGTGATACAATTTGTATCACCTTCTGATTTAAGAAAAATGCTGGATCAACTTTAAAAGATTCTTCTCCAGAGGAGAAAGAGAATAAAACAACATGACCAAATTATAGGTAAATGCTTCTTGAAATCATATGATCATATTTTATCACTAAAATTTCAGTCTCTGTGCTTAACATATTTAACATTATTCACAGTTTCCAGTATATCACTATACCAAGAATAAATGTCATTGACAAACATTCCTATAGTATCAAGGTCCTTTGCATCTCTACATTTTGTAACACAGTGTCTACAACCATGAGAAGGGACAGCAGACATTCTAAATGACTGAAGTAACTCTCAACTGGGAGTATATATTGAAATTTCATGTATAAACTTCCATTTGCTCCTCCCACATAATTCTTATATGTCTCTTGGCTTGCTTTGGGTAAAGGCTGGGGAGGGGAAGTTCTGAGACTTAGTCCTGCTTAAAAATGGTCTACGTCCTGAAAAGAACTTTCTTTCTGTGTCACACATCTGCCAAAGCCCTGTGACCCTCATTTGCAAAATGGTGATAGTATGTGCCCTGCTTTGCATTTACAAGGTTATTGTAAAGTCCTCGTAATAACTTGAACACTCATTACTAAATTTTAAGAGTTTTACGTGCAGTATCTCAAACCTTCCCAAATGTGTGTCTCCAGTGGGTTTCAGGGGTTTCTAAAGTGAGTAATTCCAGTACCACCTCATGGTAGCCAGGAGGGCCCTGGGACAATTAGAGACTCCAGGCTGAACCCCTAGACTAGAACTGTCATGAGTTACCTCATCATTTACCTTCGTAGGGTATAGGAATTGTGAAGAGTGTTCTTCATACAATAAAAGGAAGTAAAATAAGGATGAAAAGCACTGCTTCATTCATTTAATTCTCATAATATCCTTACCAGGTACATATTATTAGTATTACATTTTATAAACATATAGCTTGAAACCAAAGAATGTATAATACAGGGTTAAGTGATGTACTTTGGAAAGATAACTTACATGATAATATTTTGAAAGAAGGTAAAATAAAATTATCACATGCATTACCTTCAATAATAGATACATTATGTCAATAACAAAACATTTTTAAAGCACAGAGACAGTTAAGCTTTCACCAATATTTGTTAAGCTGAGTAATATAAATATTATATGACCACCATTTTCAAGGGGTTAGAGTTGTTGACTTATTTAATGTCTCTTTAAGCCCTTTGTATTATTGAAATCGGATTGACCATAACCTACACCATTTTGTTGATTCCTCCATAGAGATGTCATTATATATCCCAATATTATAGCTGATTGTCAACAAAAGTGGATACCATAAATGAAAGAAAAATAAAATAAATAATTCTGAGAGATGGAAAGGGAATGATGCTGGCCTATAATTTTTCTAAACAAGTTCATTTGATTTAGTTACTCTTTTTTCAAGTTGATTCATTACATATCTAGAGCTAGCTGAAGAATACCCTGCTGCTTCAAACTAACCCTCATTAACTTGGTTTCCATGCCTTAAATAAGCCTTGATTTCAAACCCCTCCATTCTTGAACTTTTCTCGAATTTTTCTTGTTGGGATAGGTGGAGAGTATGGTTTTCTCTCCCCATTTCAACTGTAATATCCTAGAGAGCTGCTAAATGCACTTAGCTTTAAAGATTTCTATATTATAACTTAAAATATAACATTCAGTAATTTTTACATATTCAATTACGTACTTATGGGACAAAAATTTTATTACATAGTCTGATGCTATTATTAGACAAATAATGGTGATCAAGTTTGACAAAAATCACTGCCCTAGTGGAGTTGTATTTTTTTAATGTTTATTTTAGGTTCAGGGGTACATGTTATATAAGTACCCCTCGTTTGGATACTGGCAGGTTTGTTATACAAGCAAATTCTGTGTTGTAGAGGTTTGAGGATCACGTTATTTTGTCACCCAGGTAATAAGCATACTACCCAATAGATAGTTTTTGATCCTCATCCTCCTCTAACCCTTCACCCTCAAGTAGGCCCTAGTGGCTCTTTCCTTCTTTGTGTCCATAGGTTCTCAAAGTTTAGCATGCACTAGTAAGTGAGAACATGCAGTATTTGGTTTTCTGTTCCTCTGTTAGTTTGTTTAGGATAATGGCCTCCAGCTCCATCTGTGCTGCTTCAAAGGACATGATCTCATTCTTTTTTATGGCTACATAGTATTCCATTATGCATATGTAATACTTTTTTTTTTTTTAATCCAGTCTACCATTAATGGGCATTTAGATTGACTCCATGTCTTTGGTATTGTAAATAGTGCTGTGATGAACATACACATGCATGTGTTTTTATGGTAGAATCACTTATATTCCTTTGGTTATATACTCAATAATGGTATTGCTGGGTTGAATGGTAATTATGTTTTAAGCTCTTTGTGAAATCATCACACTACTTTCTACAATGGCTAAACCAGTTTACATTCCCACCAGCAGTGTATAAGCATTCCCTTTTCTCTGCAACCTTACCGCTCTGTTATATTTTGACTTTTTAATAATAGCCATTCTGACTGGTGGGAGATGGTATGTCATTGTGGCTTTGTGCAATTATCTGATTAGTGATGTTGAGCATTTTGTCATATGTTTGTTGGCCATGTGTATGTCTTCTTTTGAAAAGTGTCTATTCACGTCCTTTGTCCACTTTTAAATGGGGTTTTATTTTGCTTGTAAAATTGTATGAGTTCCTTACAGATTCTGAATATTAGACCTTTGTCGGATGCATAGTTTGCAACTCTTTTCTTCCAATCTGCAGGTTGTCTCTTTATTCTGTTGATAGTTTATTTTGCTCTGCAGAAACACTTTATTTTTATTTTATTTTTATTTCTTTTGGAGATAGAGTCTCACTCTGTTGCCCAGGCTGGAGTGCAGTGGTATGATCTTGGCT
This sequence comes from Theropithecus gelada, assembly GCF_003255815.1. Lineage (NCBI taxonomy): Eukaryota > Metazoa > Chordata > Mammalia > Primates > Cercopithecidae > Theropithecus > Theropithecus gelada. Next base: position 147,756,978 of record NC_037669.1, read on the forward strand.
CACTGCAATCTCTGCCTCCCAGGTTCAAGCAATTCTCCAACCTCAGCCTTCCAGGAAGCTGGAATTACAGGCATGTGCTACCACACTGGGCTAATTTTTGTATTTTTAGTAGAAATGGGGTTTCACCATGTTGGCCAGGCTGGTCTTGAACTCCTGACCTCAGGTGAGCCGCCCATCTCGGCCTCCCAAAGTGCTGGGATTACAGGCATGAACCACCACCGTGCCCAGCCACTTTAGTTTAATTAGATCCTATTTGTCAATTTTTACTTTAGTTGCAATTCCTTTTGGCATCTCTCTCATAAAATCTTTGCCAGGTCCTATGTCCAGAATGGCATTTCCTAGATTATCTTCCAGGGTTTTTATAATGTTAGGTTTTACACTAAATCTTTAATCTATCTGGAGTTGGGTTTTATATATAATGTAAAAAAGGAGTCTAATTTCAATCTTCTGTGTATAGCTAGCCAGTTATCCCAGCACCATTTATTAAATAAGGAGTCCTTTCCCCATTGCTTATTTTGTCAATTTTGTTAAAGATAAGATGGGTGTAGGTGTGTGGCATTACTTCTGAGCTCTTAATTCTGTTCCATTGGTCTAGTTGTCTGTTTTTGTACCAGTACCAGTACAAACATCAGTACCATGCTGTTTTGATTACTGTAGCCTTATAGTATAGTTTGAAATCAAGTAGTGTTATAATCTAGACTTATTCCTTTTACTTAGGATTGCCTTGGTTATTAGGGTTCTTTTTTGGTTTTATATGCATTTTAAGATAGCTTTTAAAAATTCTGTCAAAAATGTCATTGGTTGTTTGCTTTGAATAGCATTGAAACTTTAAATTGCTTTGAGAAGTATGGCCATTTAAGTAATATTTATTCTTCCTATCCATCAGCATGGAATGTTTTTCCATTTGTTTGTGGCATCTCTGATTTCTTTGAGCAGTGTTTTGTAATTCTCATGGTAAATGTATTTCACCTCCATGGTTAGCTGTATTCCTGGGTATTTTATTCTTTTTGTGGATACTGTGAATGAGATTGCATTCTTGAATTAACTCTCAGATTGAATGTTATTGTTGTACAGAAATGCTACTAATTTTTTTACATTGATTTTTGTATGCTGAAACTTGGCTGAAGTTGTGTATCAGGTCAAGGAGCTTTGGGGCAGAGGCTATGGGATTTTTTAGGTATAGAATTATATTATCTTCAAACAGGGATGGTTTGACATCCTCTCTTCCTATTTTGATGTCTTTTATTTCCTTCTTTTGACCTGTTGCTCTGGCTAGGACTTCCACTACTGTATTGATTATGATTGGTTAGTGAAGTCATCCTTGTCTTGTTTTGATTTTCAAGGAGAATCCTTCTAGCTTGTGCCCATTTAGTATGATGTTGGTTGTAGGCTTTACATAGATGGTTCTTATTATTTTGAGGTATCTTCCTTCAATGCCTAGTTTGTTGAAGGTTTTTAACATGAAGTGATGTTGAATGTTATCAAAAGTCTTTTCTGCATTTATTGAGATGAGCATGTGGCTTTTGCTTTTAGTTCTGTGTGTATAGTGAATCACTGTATTGGTTTGGGTATTTTGAACCAACCTTATATCCCAGGGATAAAGTCTACTTGATTGTGGTGGATTTGCTTTTTGTTGTGCTGCTGGATTCAGTTTGCTCATATTTTGTTGAGAATATTTGCATCTATGTTCATCAAAGATATTGGCCTGAGGTTTTCCTTTTTTATTGTATTTCTGCCAGGTTTTGGTATCAGGATGATGTTGGCCTCATAGAATGAGTTACAGAGGAGTCTCTCCTCCCTAATTTTTCAGAATAGTTTCAGTAAAAATGGTATTAGCTCTTTCTTATACATATGGTAGAATTTGACTGTGAATCTTTCTGGTTTTGAGCCTTTTCTGATTGGTAGACTACTTATTACTGACTCAATTTGGGGACTCATTATTGATTCATTCAGGAATTCAGTCTCTTTATGGTTCAATCTTGGGATGCTGTATATTTCCGGGAATTTATCAATTTCTTCTGAGTTTTCTGATATGTTTGCATAGAGGTGTTCATAATAGTCTCTGGGGCATTTTTGTATTTCTGTGGATTATTGGTAACGTCCCCTTTGTCATTTCTGATTGTGTTTATTTGGATCTTATCTCTTTTTTCTTTATTAGCCTAGCTAGCAGTATATCTGTCTTATTAATTCTTTCGGAGAAACAGCTCCTAGATTCATTGATCTTTTGTATGATTTTTCACGTCTCAGTTTCCTTCAGTTCAGCTCTTATTTTTGGTTACTTATTGTCTTCTGCTACCCTTGGGGTTGATTTGCTCTTGTTTTTCTAGGTCCACTAATTGTGATGTTAGGTTGTTATTTTGAGATCTTTCTAATTTTTTAACGTGGACATTGAGTGCTATCAACTTTCTTTTTAACATTGCTTTTGGTGTGTCCTAGAGATTCTAGTATATGGTCTACTTGTTCTCATTAGTTTCAAAACATTTCTTGACTTCTGTTCCAATTTCATTGTTTACCCAGAAGTCATTCAGGTTATTTAATTTCCATGTAATTATATGGTTTTGAGTGATTTTCAATACAAAGAAGTTGAAGATAAGGTGAAATTATAATGTAGTGTGATGTATGTGGGAAAGAACAGCTTTCAACTATCACAAAAATAATGGGAAAGAGAATCAAACAGGAGGTAACGTGGGGGGAAGAGGTTAACAGTGACCAGGAAAGCCTTCCTAGAGAAAATTACATTTGAATCATCAAATAGAAGTTAGCTAGGTGAAGAAGTTGGAGAAGAAGTAAAGGAAGAGAAAATGAGAGCAGCAGGCAAAGAACTGCATCTTAGACTAAACAACTTTAGATAAAGGAAACAGTTCAATATGGTTGAAGTATGGAGGATAGGGCTGGGGAGATAGGTGTGATGTGAGTAGAACAAGGCATAGGACACCATGAACAAGAGTTTGAACACTCTCAGTGTTTTAAGCAACATAGTGACACGATCACACATTTAGATTTTGAAAAGATATATTTATAGTGTGGGAAATTGACTGAAGGCACAGCAAATCACAGTTAAGTTCTCAGGAGACAGCAATTTCATATTGAATTAGGGCTAGTGAACAGGCTTGATAGATATTTGGGAGGTAGAATGAGCACATCTTCCTAACTGATTTGTTCTGAGAAGGATGGTAAAGGAGTGCTTAGAGTCTTGGACAATTCTCAAATTTCTGGCTTGGGCATCGAGGTGGATGACAATCCTCTGTCATAAATATATACACCAGAAGATCAGGTTTTGCACAGTACATAGTGAGTTCAGTTTTAGATGAGTTAATTTGAAAGTACCAATATTATATACAATTAGAAATGCCCCAAAAGTAGATGGCTACACAGGTCTGGAGCTAAGGAGGTAAATCTCCACTACATGTATAGATTTGGGAGATATCACAACTCATTTTGCTTTTGAAGCCATGAGAGTCACAAAGCTCACTTTTTAAGGAAAAATGAGATGACAAGAGGGCCTAGCACATTTATGATACAAGTAACACTGTTGGCACCTGTGCAGAGACTGAGACGGAAGAGCCAGAACAACAGACCAAAAAGGCAAGTATACTGCCCTAGATGCCGCGGAAAAGGAATGTTATAAAAGGAAGTGATGAGGTGTGTTAAATGTCATTAGTGGGTCCAAGCTATGAAAACAGCACATTATATTTACTAAAGGGATGTGTCAGTGACTAGGATGGGAAAAGTTTCAGAGAAAAGGTGCAGGATAATAAAATAAGCCGGTAAGTGTAACATCTCTTTTATTAAATTCTCCTGTGAAGATGGGATATAAAAATCAAGTGTAGATTAAAGAGAATATGAGCTAGAAAGACTATCTTTTTCAGATAGAAGACACCTGAGGTTGTTTACATCTGATAGAAAACGAGCAACAGAGAAGGAAAATTTGTCCCAAGACAGGGAACATAAACAATAGATCAGTCTTCCTCAGAAAGCAGAATGGAATGGGAGCCATAGATCAGATGAAGGGACTGGCTTGGGACTCTTCAACTGTAACAAGATAGAGGTGAAATGAATGAGTACAAGGGTAGGTAAACATGAGGCTTTAGTGGCAAGAGATTGAGGGAATCCCATCAGCTGTTAGTTGATTATACTGGCACATAGTGAAGTACAAGGAGTGATGTGAATATTGGAAGGGTTTAAGGGAGAGAGAGAAATTATATAAGGGAAAGGAACAAGGGGGTCCAAAAATAATGAAGAATAAGAGAGTTGAGAAAACTGAGTGAGGAAGGTCGAAGGCAGGATGTTATGTGCAGGTGATGGCCAAGTGCAAGATCTAACTATGAAAGTGGACTGGAGATATGGCATAAAGGTGCAGATCAATGTAGTTGTGGGAGAACTAAGAATACAGAGTTTTATATGGTTCGTTTTATAGGTTACAAAGCATCTAGGATTATTATGAGTATTGAAATGCAAAGACTAAGCTCAAAAATATAAGGATAGTGTAGAAGAGAAGGTAATTGAGTCCTGCAACCTGTCAGTGATCAAAGAACTAAAGATGCTGAAGTGGACTCAGCTGACCTGTAGGTGCAGTCACTTTTTGGTGGATAGAGGAGTGTCTCTCAGAGCAATGAGCTGTGGCCCTTTGACTGTGTTTGTAAGTCCTTTCCAATTGAGCAAGGGATTTTTCTGTCTTCATATGAAATAGTATAGCCGCTTATTGTAGCTAGGAGAACACTGGAAAGAAACAGTCATGGTCTACTTTTACTACATGATCTGGATTTAACACTGTGGTTCCCATGAGGAGGTGACGCAGCCTATTTGCTATGGGTGGAATGGACTGAGGCACCAGAGGTAATTGCCTAGTTTTTTGATGAGACAGGTTTCTGGGTCAAATGGAATCAAAACGGAATTTTAGCCACAGTTTTAAGAATGTTCGGCCTCGATTAATTTAAACCATTGTAAACTAGTCTACCTATAAAATTGATTTAAATTGCTGATATTTGGACTACCAATAAACCAAGAAAGTTAACACTAGTCCAAACAATGAGCAAAGGAACTGTCAACATAAAGAATGTCCCTTATACACTATTCAGTATCACATAAAAACAATAATCCAATGCCCCTTTTGTAAACACTGGGAGTAAGCTCATTATTTTATCCTCCGTCAGAAAAAAATTAAATAAATTAGAAGAATATATAAGGAATTTGTATATATATGTGTGTCTGTGTGTATATATATATGTGTGTGTGTGTGTGTATATCTCCTTTTTCAAAGGACAAGAAATACCATATATAAAATGGAATCATCTTAGCATTTTTGAAGTATTTGTCATTTTTTCCTTCCTACTGTATGTGCTAAAATGTAGGGCAGAATACCTTCTTTGGTGCTGCCGAGGAAAAATCTGGTGCTAATTTGGAGAGGACAGTTAAATTTGCTAAGTGTGAAATAAAGACATTTAGTGTTCTCTCCACATTCATTTTTTCTTTTTTTGCCTTTACTGGGTTTATCACATAAGAATTTGTTAAGTAGTATTATGTGAGCATGAGTTAGCACTTACAGCTTCTTTGTAAATTCTGAAGGTATAAACATTCTGCTTCTGACTCCAACTGAACTTACCAAATGATGAGAAAGTTATCACCATATCATTATTTTGAGGTTTTATCTTTACAGGCAGGAACATTGGTTTTACAAATTTGCAATTCCTTTTTCAGCCTGAAAAAAATGGTCTTGTGAATGTTGTTTTCAATTGAGAGAATTAATGTCATGGTTTACATAAGCAAATAACATGTCTTTATTCAAGATTATAAAGGCATTTCTTGATGTTCTGAATTTAAATACTCTCCAATTTTTATAATCTACAAATACATAATGAACATGAAATGTCAATATTACTTTGAGAGACTTTGTAATGAAGATTTTTCTAGAACTATGAGAATTAATAAAAATAGAGTTGTTAAATACTGCCAGTCTCCAGAAGGTTTTGCCAGTCACAAATATGGAGAAGTGTGATAACATCACACTTATCTTTGGGTTATATACTTCTCATGTCAAACTCTAATTTTAAGAAATAAGAGACTTTAAAAGTCTTCACAAAGAATACTTTCTCAAAAAACTTCTTTTCACCCTTTGGAAGGGTAGAACCCTGGAGGAAATCCACTTGGCCTTAATGTATACCCCAATCCATGCATCCAAGTTACAAGTCAGAAGCCTGGACAACTTGCAGGGTGTCCTGTAACTCATCAGAAACAGCTATATGTTTATATGGCATTCCATATTTGGTGTTCTCAATACTACAAGGCCAATCTTCAGGAAGTTTAGAACCACCTGGAATTTTCCTAGACCAGGGGAAAATGCTTTCATCTAACATAAAAAAAGACCATTCTCATGGTGAATAACAAAATAACCCATTTTAGGTTTCTTTCTTTCTTTCTTTCTTTTCTGCTTTCCTTCTTTCACTCACACATTAGCCAATGTTTCCTCCTTCTAATGACAGAGTTATTTTGCTCTTTCTTCTCCCAATAAATTTGTTAAGTGTGTCTGACACCACTTGTTTATATTTGAACACCAATTTGAGTTCACAGGTAAACTTTCCCAAAACTTTGGCAACTGAGGCACAACCTCCAATAGTGAATGTGTCTGACAGGCTCAGTGCTGTCTTGATTCCTCTTTCAGAGGTGAAAACTTACATGCTGATATGGCTTGCTCTGTGTCCCTACACAAAACTTATCTCAAATTGTAATCCCCATAATCCCCACGTGTTGAGGGAGGAATCCAGTGGGAGGTGATTGGAACATGGGGTGGTTTCCCCTATGCTGTTCTTGTGATAGTGAGTGAGTTCTCAGGAGATCTGATGATTTTGTAAGTATTAACATATAGTATTAACAATTTCCCAATGAAAACAGATGCTCCAGAAAGATACATCACAGTGAGCATCATCTAATAAAAACTCTTCCCCCTTCACTGTTCCCACTTCTCTCTCCTGCTGTCTAGTGAAGTAAAACGTGTTTGCTTCCCCTTGCGCTATGATTGTAAGTTCCCTGAGGTCTCCCAGCCATGCGGAACTGTGAATCAATTAAACCTCTTTCCTTTATACATTACCCAGTCTCAGGTATTTCTTTGTATCACGAAAACGGACTAATTCACATGCCCTGCTGCTTCAGCTTTCAGCCCTCTTCAGAAATTGTGTTATCTGAGAAGCATCACGTTGTCCGATATCTCAGTCCCTTCCCAAGGTGGCTTGTTTCTAATTACTAGTCAACACAAGGTTATAAATGCACAGCCCCTTTGCCACAACTAGGAACAACTTTCAACGTTCATTCCAGTTTGAGAGCTTTGTGTAGGGTTCTGAGAGGTCTTTGTTAATGTTAAATTATATCCACATTTTCCATCTGTTCAGGGTTCTTCCCTTCCTTAGGTGTTTATTTCCAGAATACTTCCTAATACATTTTTTGTACACCAATCTTCTCGGAGTCTACTTCCTGGGAAGCATCAAAGAGATTCTGTTTTATCATAATTTCCCACATGAGTACAAAGATTAAATGAAAATAAAAATGTGCCTATCACTTCGTAGATGTTCAACAACTATGCATTGGATGAAAGAAAGATTTCATGCTTTACTAAGAGCTTCAGGTGTCAATGAGCAAGCAAGTTCTTTTGCAGAGGGGTTGGGAAGGTAGGTCTGGCAATTTTCCCAGTGCCTCTGAAATAACTTCATTTGGACGGCCATAACCAACAGATAATTTTTTTTTATTTTCTTAATTTTTAACCTCACCTTGCTGATATGTCCTGAGACTTCATGTTCCCAGATTTTTGTCTATGCTTCTGGGCAATTATGTTCAGAATTATTTTCACTCAAACACTCTTCTGAGCCAGAAAGGTAGTTAAGGCTCCCTCCCTCATGCTCAGTATCCAGCACTGAATTAAAATGTCAATGATATAATGTAGTTACATTTTGAAATTTCCTATTTTTGCCTATCTATTTTTTTTTTCTTTTACCTCTACAAAATGGGGACAAGAAACTTTTAGGGATGTTGTAAGGATTGAACCAAGCACTCCCGTAGGATTGGTGGGAATCCTCTTTGCTTAGTAGGTAATTTACATTGTCTAATTATTAACTCCATGCTCAGATTCCTATTGTGATCAGAAATTTACAGAGTCAGTACTATTTTCACCTCTTTTTGTGAATATTTCAAATATAATTTGTATAGAGCAAAAGCACAAACAATAATTATTAATACTAACTTTCCTTAAATTGTTTCCCTAATATTAACTAATATCTTAGAATGTGAAATAACACCTATTTGAGTAAGTAGCAGATAAATTAGTGGATGGTTTTGTCCACAGCTCTCATCTTTGAGGCAAAGTAGAGAAGAAAACAATGGCAGTATTTCATACAGTTTTGCCCTGGGTATTCCATACAGTTTTGCCATTTATTATGCTCAATAAATGGTATTATCGAAATCATCATTGTTAGTATTAACATTTTCCCAGTGAAAACAGATGCTCCAGAAAGATATACCACAGTGGGCATCATCTAATTCCTAATATAACGATTTGCTTTGTAAATATTTTGTTTTTATTTTTAATTTATTCCATCAGGCAAGTGATGGTATTTTTTTTTAATGTGATAACTCACATTCACATGTGATTTACATAAACTCATTAAAGCCCAATTCTGTTTTCTATTATTCTAGTAAATTTCAATTCAAGTCTAAAATTGTGAACTGCAGAGGTAATCTGAAGGTTAAAATTACTCTTCTGGTTTTTAATGCTGATTTTTTAAGAGACTTACGATAGAAAATATATTAGAAAATATTTAAGCAAAATTTGGTAGTCTCTCAGTGATTTAAGAGTAACACAATCTAAAATAAATGAGTAAAATGTGAATTAATGCAACTCAATTTTGATAGGGAATGTGCTTCCTCCAAGGCTCAAGCAATATGAAATAGAGAAAAGCCATTATTTCACCTGATCATTCTCAAGTTGCACATCATTCAAGCAATGGGGCTTCTATCATTTCCACCAAGATTATTGCTCTTTGCTAACAATAAAAGCCTGTTGGAACACTTGCCAGAGTCTATTTTCCCAGGCTCATTTGTTCACTCTACTTACAATTTTTTGAACAATTCAGTTTTTTTCATTACGTTTTCTGCCTTTAAAAAACCTATGAAAAGTTACACCATCTCAGCTTAGAATTAGGTACTTCTGTTCTGGCACAATTCTTCTTGCATGTAAGAAGTTCTACAATAGAACTGTCTTGTTTATGTCTTAGACCTGTGACAACACCACTCACACACACTGACATGGAATTGAAGCAGTCCTTGATTTTCCTCTCACTCTCTTGAATTAGTGAATACAAATGAGCATCTGCATCTACTAAGTCACCTGCATAACCCTGGGCAAATTATGCAATCTCTCTGTGCCTCAGATTCCTCAACCATTAAAAAAAGTAATAACAAATACCTATACTACTACATGGTCATTATGATGTTTAGACCAGTTAACACACATAAAGGGCTTAGAAAAATATCTGCTAAATAGTACTAAATAAATGTGAATTATTATAATTATAAGAGTATTAATATCCTTCTTTGTTTTTTCTCTACCTTTTTTTCTTACAAATCTGGGAAGACTGGAAAGGTGTTAGTACTGGGGTCTTATGGCAGAGGACATGGCTGATGAAAGAAGAGAAAATGACTTTCTCCCACACTTGTTCAAGCAGTGGGAGCTGGGTCTCTTCCTTGTTTCTCCTCTTCACCAGCATCCCAAGCCCTTGCTTTTCACTCTCTTCCCTCTTCTCACTTTCCAGCGTTGGGTTAAGCTCTTTATAAATGTTAAGCTGGCAGCTGAAACTAGCAGAATTACATGAGAAAAAGGGAAAAGGAAACCTGTTCAGTTATTTCCTCCCACACACTTCCTATTCTCAGTCCCCTTATTCCTATCATCCTTGCTTTTCCCTAACTTCCTGGTATCAATCTCATCATAGTAAAAAGGGTGGGAGGAAAGGGCAAGAGAAACCTGTTTTCCTTCTCAGAGGGCTGCTAGGACTGCTGCTTCTCCCTCTTTACTTACTTCTAGAGGAGCTCCCAGCCACACACAAGGCTCACTGAGCAATAGTGAGTATCCAGGAAATGAAGGTTCAAGAAAGGTTAGCTCCACTCCGCCATTGTTCCATGCTGAGTCACTGGCCTACCTTTCTGGTCTCCTTCCTCTTAAAATCTCAGGGCTGAGTCCTACCTCTTATTCTCTCATACTATTACGGATTCTCCGCCCTGATTCTTGAGCTCTCTGCTCTGGTCGGAAAGCATCAACTCAGGGAAGCTGGAGGTCTTGGAAGCCTTCCTATTGCAGTCAGTGAGAGCCACAGAAAAGAGACGACCTCCCTCGGCCATCTTAATTATGGCAATATAGAGAGGGAAGTGTTGTCCTAGCATTCCATACTGGAACCTAGAAATACGTTTCTTCCACTGAAACATGGCTAATATGTGCTCAGACCTTCAGATTTATTAGCCTTTTTCTTCATAGACATGTAAATGTTTTTTCTTGAGTTACACAGAGAATTGTAATCGAATTAGACCACCTGTGCAAAATTGATGCTACAGGGGAAAAATACATTTCATGTTCCAAGCCACTGAAGTGTAAATTACTTTTGGGACAAAGGCCATTTGTAGGATGAGAATTGTCTATATCTACAAGGCACAGGATATATCATGACCCACCTCTTAGGGATCATAACCCAAGATTGCATAATACAAAAGCTTCTGGTCTAGTGGGGGTTTTTTGTTTGCTTTTTTTTTTTTTTTTAACCATTCTAATAATGTTTTCATGGATTTCAAGTTGCACATACAGATACTGAATTCACTGTAAAATAGGTTGATGACTTTTTAAAAAGTAATCCAATTTCTTACCAAAAATTCCAACAGTACAATATGTGTATAAAATAAAAAGTCTTTCTCTGACTGCAAACTTCCCTATTTCCAAAAATAACCACTGCTAATAGTTTCTTTTCCAGGGGACTCCTTTAATAACTTTCAAAACAAATATTAATATATCTAATGGTTTCAGGAGGGTCTTTTAGAGAGGCCCAAGTACATTTGTCACTAGTAGCTCCCAAAAGTTTCTCTAGAAAATAAAAATTTTCAATTTAATTTTCTTATCTCTAATCAGTACAACCCTGAGCAAAATACTGCCTACTATAGAAGTTTCTGTGAGAATGTGGGGCTCAATTATGTCAATTAAAGTCTTTGGCCTTTCTCTCTAAGTCCCTGGTGCAGGTCTGACCATGACCCAAATTATTGTCAGACTTATCAACAGTCAATAGCATTGTGCTGATACAGCAATGCTTCTGATAAACTCTTTCAGTTGTCTTATGGGTAGACTTTAAAAGGAAGGTCATCTGCACACAGCAGTAGCTGAATGACATTTGAGAGTTTTCAAGACAGTGGAATTAAAGGAGTTCCCATTAGGGAACAAGCATATTTCACTCTGGCTTGATCCTAAACATGCCTTGGTATGGTACTTTGATAGAGACAAAGCCTGCTACAGTGTATTTTGTTTCTAGTTGATAGAGAATTTGGTAAAATAAAGTTGGTAAATGATTAGATGATCATATCACAAGCTCAGGATCTAAATTAATTTCTAGCCAGATTGGCCTCAGAGTCTGCTGACAGGTCAGGTACAATATAGATCTTTTACACATTTCTTTTTTTTATCCTTTGCCCATCTTTGTAAGGCATCTGAGGCTTCTGTGCTTTGTTAATATTTTCCTGTCCTTTGGAGATGAAATTTTATATATCTCCTCATTCTGCAAATATGATTTGAATAGCTATTATGTAATCAGTGCTGTTCTAGGTACTTGGAGTACATTTGTACCCCAACTAACAAAGACCTCCACCCTCACAGTATCTACACCTTGATAGGGGGAGACCAACAGCAAATGATAAACATCAGAAATAAGTAAATTATACATTATGTTCAAAGTAGACATATGCTTTAGAAAATATTTTAAAAGTAGACCAAGGTAAGGGCCTTATATAGTGGCATATGGGGGTTTGAAAAGGGTAGCATGGGTAGGTCTCAGTGAAAATGAAGCATGTAAATAAAATCTTGAAAGAGGCAAGGAATTAGCCACGAAGGTACTTGGGTAAGAGCAGAGGGAGAACAGACGAAACTAACATACTAAAAAGTGTCTCAAAAACATCCAGAGGCCCACAGCGAGCAGGGAGAAATGTAGCAGGAGATGAAGTCAGAGCAAACAGGTGCCAGATCACACAGGGCTGCATAGAGCATGGCACAGATTCAGGCTTTTAAAATAAGGGAAGTGAGGAGCTCTGGAAGATTTTTGAGCATAGGAGATCCACAATCTATTGTAATATTAAAAGCATTGTTCTGGTTTTGGGCTAAGATTATAGAGGGATAAAAGTAGAAGCAGGAAGACCATTTAGAAAATTATACTAATAATCCAGGGAGGCATGGAGTTTGTTACCCTTCCAAAATGTATTTTAATTTTACCAGACAATGCCTCACCTCCCCGAAAAAATGATTGTTTAATTAAAAACAAAGAGAAGAAGGAGGAGGAGAAAGAAACAGAAGAAAAGAAGAAGGGGGGAGATCATTAATAGTTTTTTAAGCATTGCTGAAGAAGAAATTTCAGGTGGAGCTATTTATGGGCCTCTCAAATTATTCCACAGGCGTAATTTCATTGACACACAAGATAATGGTTGTATCAGATTATTCTAGAAATTGTGAGAACAAGAAATGTTGAACAGAGATGTATATAATACTTTCTATTCACTCATTCATTCATGCCTCAAGTGTTCCTTAACACTTGTGATTCAGGAACTGTTCTAGACAGTGGGAACATAGCTGTGAACAAAACAAACAAATTTCCAAGCCATTGTATTACTTGTATTCTAGGAAAAAGTTGTAAAAGTAAAAATAAACAAGCTGTTTAGCATATTATACAATGATGAGAGTGCCATTGGAATAATGTAGAGCTGAAATAGAGGGCTCAGAGTACGTAGCAGGTGGAAGATATTTCAGGTTTATTTAGAGAGCTCAGGGTAGACCTCAATAATGAGGAAAAAGAATGACAGGATATGAGTACCACACTCAGATTTCAAAAACTGATAATAGAGCTCCTATGGCTTCCAAAAGAAGTTAAAAATTGATAACTTATTACACCTCTGATTCAAAAGGACTTTGACCGGGAATTTGGTAGTGATTGAGCTCTAAGAAAATACTGTATCAATTGTAATCTTTTTATTATGATGATTTTTAGTGCATATCTAATATTGTACTGTATTTGAAATCTCTTATATAATTCATTGTCAAATGAAAGAACACATATCATATGATTTCTGATACAGTTAATTATAATTGTTATGTTTTCTTTCTTTTTTCGACACTACATGTATTTAGGAAATTGCTAAAAAGAATATAAATGAGAATAAATGTTTTAATTCCGAAATACCTTTCTATCTGCCTTATGTCAGTCTTTTTCTTAAATAAATTAAAAGTTAAATGTTTTAAAATATAGGAATTGCTCTAATAATAATATAAGAAATGATGCTACTTTTCCAAATGTGGCTTGGCACTCCGGTATTATAGTTAAGGCAAAATTTGACTGGAATCTTTGACAATTTTGTGATGAACTACACCTTTCCAGCTGACTTTATGTAGCCCCATGTTCACCATCCAGAATAGTAGTCATCTTTAATATGTCAAAACTCTGAACATCTATGACATTCATTCCAAAAGTTCAGCAAAATATATTAACGAGGCTTAGGCTTTATGAAGAAGGAGGTTGTCTAGGTGATGATGAGAGATTTCTTTTGCATTTTCTCAATCTGGGAACCAAACTCAAAGACCACAAAGCATTTAAATATTATCACTAACCTGTGACCGAGAATCTTCCTCCAGGTGAAATTGAATAGCAAGATTTTAAAAACTATTAATATATTCCTCAAAATAGGAGCTTATTAGCAAATGTGGTATCCATGAATAAATAAAATTGAGGGACGCTGTTTTTAAACACCATTACCAGGATACTTACTGAAAGATTTATTAGTGATTTTAATAAAACGTAGCCCCAAGAGATTGATATAATTAGCAATGCTCTTCAACAAGCTATTTCTCATGAAATCATTAGGTTTGTCGAAAAGCCTATTTACAAGGAACATTGCTGGGGAAGCCCTTATGTAGAGGGTGGAAGTAGGAATGATTATAAACACTTAAACACTATATCAGGTGTTGGCCACTTCACTCATTATGTTCTCTTCAACTCAATGTATTTTCCAGAAGTCTTTTATATGCAAATGCAGAAACCCAATTTACATTGGCTTAAGCCTCCCAGAATAGCTTCCTGTGAAATATAAGTGAAAATATAGGGCTAGAACTGGCTTTGAGTATGGCTAGGTCCAGGAATTCAATCATGCTTCTATTCAGTCTCTGACTCTCCTCCACCTGTGGCTGATTCACATCCCTCTTACTCAGCTTCTTTTCAGAGGGTGACCACCCATCAAAGTCAGATTTAATTTCTCTGAACCTCTTACTTTAGCAGAACAATGGCTGCTCCTTCCACATTGTGCAATGAAGGTCCCTAATTAAGTCTCATTGGCTCGGCTCTGGTGATGCGCCTATTCCCATACCAGGCTCAAAGAGGATGCACTTTACTCATCCAAGTCTGTGGCACATGCCCAATTCAGAATTAGCATGGGGAGCAAGTCAAGCTCACTCCTCCTCATGTTCTGAAAGTGGGAGGACAGTTCCTCAAAATGTAATGAGGTCTCAGCTGTACTTATGAAAGTAGAGATGAAGGATTGTCAACAAGGGAAAAAAAAAAGAAAAGAAAAGAAATGGCCACAGATTAAAATTGTAAAACTAGCTGAGGTAGAAGTAAAAGTAAAAGCTAACTCTACATTTTTTAAAAAGAAAAGTAATGTTTTGAAAATATTGGATACTTCTTCTTTAGCATATAACTTTATTAAGGTATTTAATAAGCTGTAGTTGTTTGCGTAATAGATTATTTCCTCCATTTGACTCTTGACTCCCTATACATATATATCCCATTGCTCCCAAGATTATCCTGTGAAATTCTATAGATTTGTTTGCAGCTGCCTTCACCATCACTGGAGAGCTCCTCAAAGATCAGGGTCTTGTGTACTCTGTGAACACAGTGTTTGGCACACTATAGGCATCTCATACTTGTTGAAGAAAATAGAATTCTTGTAGCAGGGAGTATGTCTTACTTACCTTCTTTCTCTAGCCTATATTGCCATACAAATACAGATATTCACTGAGTGAGCAAAC
This sequence comes from Theropithecus gelada, assembly GCF_003255815.1. Taxonomy (NCBI): domain Eukaryota; kingdom Metazoa; phylum Chordata; class Mammalia; order Primates; family Cercopithecidae; genus Theropithecus; species Theropithecus gelada. The sequence continues at coordinate 147,772,273 of NC_037669.1, forward strand.
AAATGCTTAAGAAAATTGAAGACAGTAATTTAGAAATAGACTCAGGACTCCAGTGGTAAATAAATGTTATTTCTTTTACGCATTCAAAATCATAACTTAGACATCACTACAATGAGAGACTACCACTGAAAGAATGGGAAATCCATGATTTTTAGGCTCACAGCCTGCACGTTGTGCACATATACCCTAGAACTTAAAGTATAATAAAAAAAAGAGAAAAAGAAGAAATGTCAATATCTATATGAAATTATAATTTTAATTCTGTATTGCTCAGTAAGTGGGTTAAATGAACAAAACATAAATTTTGATATTAAGTTTTAAAAATTACAATGCAAATATATTGTTCGAAATTATAAAATTGTTTGGAAAACCAAATGCCAGTGGCTCAGATGATTGGAACAGAGACTGCTGGTTGTCCTTTCAAGGTTGTGCTCCCTCCTTTCTCACTAATAGGAACCCCAAATTTTAGCTGGGCATCTGGCAACATCAAGAAAAAATTACACTTTCTGTCTGACCATTCAGCTAAGTGTCAGTAGATAACGAAGTTCTGGAAATGGTATGTACACATAAATAGGTCACATCTTCTTGGAAATATCTTTAAAGGTCAGGGATATGGCCTGTCCCTTTCCTGCTCTCTTTCTTATTGTCAGAAATAGTTTTTATGGCTAGAGTTGAAACAGCCATGTGAGACCATGTAATCCCTGGGTATGGAGACCACGCATGGCAAGCAGCAAGACAGATGAAGCCTGTTTCCATAGCATCATGGACCATCATATTCATGTCACGCCTGGGCTCCCCCTCTGGACATTTATGTGAGTTAGAAACAAATTTCTATTGTGACTAATTTTGAGTTTAATTTTGAGTTTATTGTCATTTGTGACCAAACTTAGTCCTAACTAAAGCAATGACTATTTATTATCTATGTCGTATTTCCATTCCATTAACATGAATAACAGACACTTGCTATGTTCTGACCTACAAATCTCTTGGTTAGCCTGTCACTTTTTTTCTGGTCAGTTTTTGTTCTAAGTCTTTGAATGTTACAGGCAGTAAGGTCAACAATAGCACTTTACCAAGAGCCAAAATATCTCTCCAGGGAGCCTATAGCAACACTGACAGGATATCAGCCTTTAACATCCAAACCACATCGCTCAGATTAATTGATTTCTTCTTCCCCCTACTGAAAGGATTTTAAATAGTTCTGTCATGCCACTATCAACCCGCTACCTTATCTGACATGTGTCCTTTCTGAAAGACCCATTCGAGCTCTGTTCCTCTTTTTTTTCAGCCCAGCCCTGGGTGACCTGAGTCATCCCTCTTATTCTCTTTGCTGCCCATTTGGCACATACCATTTTTTATAGTGAGAAGGGAGACTGCCTCCTTCCCTCTTCTACCTTCAACCATGTAGAATCTACTGGTTTGGCTATTTATTTTTAGTTTTCAAAATACTATAGAACATGAATAAAGATCAAGAGAGGAAGGCTTTTCATTTTTGACTAATTACAAAACAGAATATTTTAAAGTTTATTTCTCTATTTGATGACCAAGCTGAAGTCAATTTAATCAACATAATATCATGGTCTCTCTGTAAGTGCTGCAGCACTTTGTTTTAAGAACTTGCATCATTTAACATTTGCCCAACCCTCTGTCATTGCAGTAAGAATATTCCATGTTTAGAATCTAGAATCTAGATTAGAATTAGAATCTAGAAATTAGAATCCAGAATCTAGAATCCATCTATTATATAAATATGTTCCAAAGTATTTCTTAGCAATACACTATTAGATAAATATATAACTGAGAGGAAGTAAACACAGAAGGTGCTCAAACTTCTTTGAATTAATAGAATTAATAGAACATTATTTCCAGCCATTTTTACTAACCTCATAAAATGTTGTCTTGAAACAAATGAAGGAATGGAGACACACAATTTACTCATGATCTCCCTAGATTATAACAGCAGGTTAAGACCAAGAGCCCATGACTCTGTGCCCTAGCTCCTGGACAGAACAGTCTCAGCAACAAGTCACAAAGTCCCCACAATTACAGAGCCTGGTCATCACCATCTTCTTATCTTCTCCCACTATTGCTTGTCTCTGCCTGTCCTGGGATAAGGGCCACACACTGTCAGAGTGTCCATCATGCCCTGAGAAGCGTTCACTCATCAGCTCTACTGCCCATGTGTGGCTCAGCCTGTCATACTGAGGCTATGGCTTCCCAGTGCCTGCTTGGAGGGGCCAGACAAGACAACTTAGACATGGGGAGGAGAGGGCACCCCACCGTGAGAAGTTTGGCCAATTAGAAACAGCAGGTAGCAAGAAGCTGGCAGAGAAATTGTTCCTGTCTTGCCTGTTATGGATGTTCCCCTGATTGTAGAACCAGCTGTGTTTTCTTCTTAAGCTGTGGATGAATCAGAAACAAATTTATATTTGCTTTTCCTCCTCACTTTCCCTTTTACTCTCACTCCCCTGAATAATAAATTAGCATGTAAGTTTATCTAAGCCTCTACTTTCTAAGAAACCTAGACCTCTTAGTTCATGGTCCAATTAGTATACTCAAATATCAGGCAATCAAGGATTACATCTGCAATCCAAGCAATAGTACAACAGTAAGCAGGCAAAGAGAAAGAATACAGCTTCTCCTTAATCAGATAATTTCCCAGAAATTATAAACAACACTTCTTCCTAATTCTCATTGGCTATACTTGGAAAAAGAGACACACCTAGCTACAAAGAAGGCCTAGATGTTCCAGAAGATAATGTGTTAAACTAAAATTTGCAAACCCATAAAAGAGGCAGAAGGAGAGGATAATGTTGAGGGTGGACAATCAGTGATATTTCATACAGTATTCACAGATTGGAGCTGAAACAGTCCTACTCCTAAGTCACAGTTGCATTCATTTTTCTCTATCTGCAAACCTCCAGCACACCTTTTACCATTTTTGTTTTCAGTTAATGACCTTGGTTCTTTTCTCAATAAAAAATTGAAGCAATCAGAAGAATAATTCTACAAGCTCCTATTGTAATATCTGCCCACCTGCCTGCAACTATGTCCATATTCTTTGTGTGTGTCTTCACTCTTAGTCAAGGCCATTCCTTTCATGTGTAAATTACATCTCAATTCTTTCTCAGTCATTCAAATAGAACACTCCACTTATTCTTTTCATCTCCTGTGGTTCACTATTTTAAGCAGACAAAAGCATGTTGTAATTTCTCCTATCTCCAAAAAGACTTTCTTTATCCTCTTCCTCCCCCAGTTACTGTCCCATTTCTCTCTTATTATTTACAGCAAAACTCCATAAAAGAATCATTTATATTTTCTCTAATTTTTCTCACCAAATTCTTGAATTCAATCCAGTAATCCATTTGTTCCTCTGTCACTTCACCAAACTCCTGTCATCAAAGTCACAATAGAGTCCATGCTGCTGAAGACAATCGTCAATTCTCATTCCCCCTCTTAACTGACTTATCAGCAGTATTTGCTGCAGTTAATCACTCTCTCCCCTTTGATGCAGTTACCTTACTTAGCTTACATCACAACGTATTTGGCTGTTTTTGTTTGTTTGTTTGTTTGTTTGTTTTTTCTATCTTTCTGGTCCCTGCACCTGACTCTTCTCCCTGAATTATCCTCTTCCTCCTCACGGCTAAATGTTAGACTGCTCCAAGGCTCAGTCTTTGATTCTCTTCTCTATGCTATCAGTGCTCACTTGCTAGGTGATCTTTTCCAGTTTCGTGGTTTTGAATACCATCTGTGTTCTGATAGCTCCCATATTTATAATATCTTTTGTGGTCCCTACCTTTCACACTCAACAACCACCAACTCACCATCTCCACTTGATTTCTAACAGGTATTCCTTAAATAGGATGTCTAAAACTGAGCTCCTGACCCAAATTGGTTTCTCCCACAGTATTCACCACCTAAGTTAACGGCAACTCCGTCTTTTAGATGTTTAGACTCAAAGCATTAATGTCATTCTTGACTTCTCTGTTTCTTTTACACCACACACTAATCCAGTCAGTCAGTCTTTCCCACTCTACCTTCAAAACAGATCCAAAAATTACCATTTTCCACCACCCTCATCTTTTACCTGAGTCAGTGCTACTTATTCTTTTATCTATTCTCAACCCAGAACCAAAAGGATGCAGTTAAACCCAGGTCATATCATTTCACTACTCTGCTGAAAACTCTCCTGTGGCTTTCCATCTTATTTGGACTGAAAGTAAAACTTATTACTAGGATCTAAAACTCACTGTATGACCTGTCTCACTCTCTCACCTCTCTTACTTACCCGCCTCTTGATGCTCTTGTCGTCCGTAGATGATGCATTCTACCTGAAACTTCAGCCCATTCCACTACTTCTTATCTCCTTCCCCTGCTTTCTTTATCTCCTTAGTCTTTAACACCTTATGACACAGTACATAATTTACTTAGATCTTCTATTATCGATCTCTTTTGCTAAAATATAGGCTAAATAAAGCCAAGATTTTCTTTCTAGTAGTTCTTTTTGTCTGTATTCCAATATCTGGATATACCCTGGGTACTTACAGTATCTCAGTTTCTAGGGAAGTCCCTGGAACATAATAATAAGTATTCAGTAAATCTTTGAGAAGGAAATAAATGACAGGTTGCCCTGTAGTCTTACAATGGCTTAGCACATACCATGTTCGTATTGTTCAAAGAGGCTCACACCTGTTCTTGGCTGAGCCCCAAGAACATCTGAACTTAAATTTCCTGAGAGACTTTCTAAAAATTGCTTCCCTGGGGCATGCATTACCAAATGGCTGCATGTGGAAAATCCTACTGCAAGAACAACAGTAGCTAAACAGAACGTGGAAATAAATTCAATTACAACAAATGAAAAAAGTGAGGAGGCCATAAGAAAAAATATATATATGAAGCACATAAAACAAGACCTAAATGAATGGAAAGACAGTCTGTGTGCTAACACTAAGTAAAAATGTAAATATATCAAAAGTTAATATACAATCTAAGAAAACTCAATCAACATTTCAGTGAGAATTTTTGAACTTGCTCATGTTATTTCGAATTATATGTGGGAGAAGGAATCTGCCAAGATTCCCAAAGAAATATGGAAAGTAATAGAGAATAGGGACTGTCAAACATAAAAACAGTGTGGTATAAAAGCAACAATGCAAGAGAATAAAGAAACTGTGGCTTACATAGAGACTCCAGTCCTTGGGGAGTCTCGACTCTTGCCCTTGATATGGCAGCCCTTAGGAACCCAGTGACTTGATTTTAATCACCTTTTGAGAGACTTAATGCTTCCCATCATACCTGTCTGATAGCATTGATGACAGCACTTCCAGCAGGTCCACTCACACATAGCCTATATCTGGTTCAAAGGAAACTCGTGTCTCCTACCCCAATGCATTGAAAGCCAGACCTGACTTACTGCCACAAGGACTTGACTTCCCTCTTCCACTGGATCTCTCACTCTCCCACCTGTCTCATGCTCTACTTTTCCCAAACAGAAGGCAGAGGCCTACCTCTGTCTAGTAAAGCAGAAGGAAGAGATAAAGCTGTAATGGTCTTGGTGAAGCCTTTTCACTGGGTGTAAGCTAAAAGCTAAATCCCTATCCCTTCTCTCTTGGGGATGGGTGTGGAAGTCACAGCACCCTAGCCAAATAAATTTTCTTCATAAATCCTCTTCTCATTTTCCTTGAAAAACCTCAGCATAGGCTTTCGTAAGTTCTGAAACAATATTTCATACAATTCCTTTAAACTTCTGTATTATTATACTAGCACCTTTCTTTGCAATTATATTACATATTTCATTTTTGTGTTTTAATCAAAACCTACAATTAAATATACTGATTAAAATATGTAACTTTCAACCTATTGGATAGACTATTTAAAAGATAGTATAGGACATCCAGTTTATTTAATAGAAGCCAAGAAACAGGGAAATACAGTTAGAAGGAATAAGTTGCAGTATTCAGTAGTACGGTAAGAAAATGACAGTTAACAATGATTTATTTTTGTAAATAGTTAGAAGAATTGTAGTGTTCCCCATACAAAGAAAAGATACATATTTTAAATTGTAGATATCCTAATTATCATGGATTGATCATTACACATTGTAACACATTGTATACTTGCATCAAAATAATCACAGGTATGCCAAAAATATTTACAGCCATGATATATCAATTAAAAATACAAAACAAAAAAGGAAGAATAAAGCCAAAAAGAATGATAATTTTTAAAATTTTCACAAACTATAGAAGAAATAAATTCTGTTATAAATATTTAATATTAATTCTGATAATTGCCTACATTTAACCATTTCAGTTAAAAGAAAAAGATCTTCAAAATTTAAAAAAATCCAGCTAAATGCTTTACATAAACATTGCTTAAATATGATATTTCCAAAATATAGAAAAAAATAAAGAATTCTGCCCAAGCCAGTCTATGTGGCTAGTATGAAAGATTCAAACTGTATGAAAACAGCTTTCGATGTGAATGGAAAATTATAAGCCAATTCGACTTATGAATACAAATGTAAAAACTTCTTATACTTATTTACACAAAAAAGTACTTATTTGTATTTAATTCTGACAAATAGAATTATGAGAATTTGAATTTCTTAACATTAGAAAACTCTATCAATGAATTTGTCTATGTCAACACAAAAACTCAGAAAAATCATAACATTATTTCATTCGATGCAGAAATATTAGATGCAAAAATCCAACATCCATTTAGTACAAAAATTAAGAACAAGTGAGAATTTTCTTGACTTTAATAAAAGGCATATTTTAAAAAATTAGCAAACATATGTAATAATGAAATGTTAAAGTAATTTCACTTAAATATGAAATAAAACATAGTTTCCCATTCTCATTATTTTTAACCAACATTTTAGTGAAGGTTGTAAGTCAGTGAGTGCAATGAAGCAGAAACATTAAAAATTATATGTAAATTTGTATCATTTCAGCAACAAAAAATGCTTTTTGTCAATTGATATTTACATACTTAGTTGGAAATTTTGAAATGTTCACTGAAAATTTGGAAAAACAACAATAATAATTTTAACCTTTGATTCCTCAAGTTACAACAACTAAACTTATGTTTTGTTAAGGAGGTAAGGAACAGGAGGCATTAGAGAGAAAGATCATTAAAATTAGAGGTATTAATTCGTTTCACATTGACTCTAAATTATTATTCAGTAACAGCACCCTAACTTCAAAGCTCTCAGGTATCCTCCTCTCTCCTGAAAATGTCATGGTTCATTCTATGTTTATTATTCTCCCTCTTCCATCCCTTCTATCATCTGTGTAGCTTGCACCACACCAATCTTGTTGCTTTTCTCTCTGTAGAAAAAGACTAGAAAAAGACTAGCTCTCTCAGATTGTGAAAGCTTCTACGTTAAATAACATAAATCTTGTTTTATTGATTAGAGAGATGATTTTAAAAAGACATAAATCCCATTCTTTCTTTCAGCAGAAGATATAATGGATCTTTGAATGGTGTCACGTAGATTACATTCAGAAATGTTCCTCTTCACCAAGCATTTTATTCTCTCTTCCCCAAGATGAGCTTCCTGATTTCTTGGGACAGACAGATCCTTGTCATACCTTTTTCTCCAGTCCTTTCCTTGTTTTGCTAATCCCAGAATGTTCCAGTGTCCTAGCTGTAAAATATCATTATTATTTCTTCTTTCAGAGATAAGATTTATTGACTTCCACCTAGATATTGTGGGATTACCGAAGTGAATTGACAAAATAGAGTGTTCCAATTTCTTCCAAAACTTACAAAATTTCCTACTTCTTAAAAACACACAAACCAACAGATATCCATAAATACACACACACACACACACACACACACACACACACACACAGAAACACACACATTACCTCACCTAAGATTTGTATAGCCATGTTCTGTCTCTTCAGATCATCTGACATTCATTTCAGACAATCTATTAGACATGGTTATAGTTATTTAAGTGAGGTTGTCTGCATTAGTGGTATAATAATTTAAGTAGTAGGTGCAATAGTGATTGATATCATGAGGTAATTAAACATCATAAAAATGCCACAACCAACGTTAGTGTTTAAAAGCAGTGAAAACATAAAACCAAAATTTTCCAATTATTTAACGTGGCTGTCTGATACTAACTTGCATGAGTATTTGTACACTTTAGTGACCTTATTACCAAAAAATCAGCAAAGAATACAAAAATATTACCATAGTAGTATATCCTTTAAAAATTTAAAAATCAATTGTAAGAAGCCAAAACAAACAAAAAGCACCCAAAGAACTTAACTCTTAACTCTTTAGGGAGCACTCAACTGCACCCTAAACTCTTAGAGTATAAACATCAAACACTTCCTTAAGCTAAAATCTTCATCTGGATGTCTTCAATTTACTTCTTTCCATTAATGCAACTGCAAATCATTTTTGGTTTCTGAAAATCCTTTTAAAAATATAATTATTTAAGCTCATGGCCAGAAAAATACATGAAACCAATTTAATAAATAGCTCTGAATCCATTAAACCGCAACTGCAGCCCAAGTCTATATTCATAAATAATGATAACTATGTATATAAGCATGGGTATCATTTACTCTTCTGATTGCAATCTCTAGTTAATAGACATACTGCATAGTGCATTGCCCCGTAGAAGCTTCAAATAATTATCTGCCTGTCTTCATCTCTTTTGCGCTGATGTTGAAAAAGTAAGGAATTCATTGATAGAGCCTCCACATGGAGAGCACTGATTCAAGAAAGAGAGCATCACAATTGAGCGCTAGTGGTAATAGCCAAAAAGCCAGAAGTAATAAGTGGCAGAGAGCAAATTAGTATTCAGCTGACCAGTTCTCATCTCGTTCTCCTCAGTACATTTCAGGTGTGTCTCATTCAAGGTCAACAGGGGATTCATGTGCAGAAAAATAATGGGAAAGCCAAAGGGTAATAGCCCAGGCTCTGAGTCCCCTGGGCTTCAAAACTTGGTTCATCCTCTCAGAACTCAGCTTTGTCATATGCTGACACTATCAAAAGGCTGTAAACACAATCAGCAGCTAATTTTAAAATCTCATTATTGAAAGCATTTTGCACTTTAGGAATGACAATCAAATTGTCTAGTAACTAGATAAAAATAAGGGTAAGTACATATACCAAACCAGCTAGCTTCTTTAAGGTACTTTTCATTCATTTTTGACACTTCAAAATTCCCACATTGCTATCTTTCAAAGCAGCACGGTCCCTCTGAGGCTGAGTTATTTGGCAACTTAAGGATTTTAGCCAATTTTTGTGACTGGAACATAAGCCTTTCACATCGTCAGTATGATACAGCAGTCCTACTGAGTAAATTAAATTAAAAAGCACTTGTCATAATTCTGGCTCAAATTAGTAGAAATACCCTAATTAAATCCACTAGCAGTTCTGGTTTCCAAATTTCTAAGAGACAAGTACATTTGCCTCTAATTCTAGCTTTCTAAGACAGGGCAAAAAACCTCACATGAGTTGCTATGTTTCAATGAGAATTTGAGTTTCTTTATTTTTTAAGTGACTGTAAGAGCAAGAAAATCACACCCACAAATATTTGCTTTATCTCCTAGAATTGCAAGTGAACATTCTTGTTACTATCATTTTCTATTTAAGTTCAGTTTAAAGAGCAGTTTTTCTGTCTCTAGGTGATGTATAAACATTTCACTATGAAAATGTTCTGGCTTAATCAAAATGAGTCAGAAAGAAGTTTAGCCAGGAATTTTCCAACCTTCATCAAAAGTGGCACTGTCAAGGTTGAAAGAAAGCACTAATAATCTAATCTTCTGTTCTCGGTTCTCAGGTTTTTCTCCCTGAAGTCTGAATGTTTATGTCAGTTTGAGCAATCTTGCAATCAAATGCCTGTGAGGAGAGTATGAGGCATTTAAGACAAGTGATGAAATGCCAGCCATGACTCTGATTCAAATGGAAACTGTAGAAGAAGCAAAGTCTGTTTAGTTTTTAGTACTTAAGAAAAGTACTAAAAGAAGAAAAGAAGAAAAATTGTGTAACAAAATTTTAAGAGATATATTGATATATATATAATATATATTATATATATATATAAATCAGATGGAAAAATGGTACAGCTCTGCTCATATTAGAGTATAGGCATGTTTGAGATTGGTCGTCATTTTCATTACTTTTAATTTCAAAAAGACTAAGATAGCAAAGCCTGTCATTTAAAACCAAAGTATACATATGACTTCTGATGGTGCTGTTTTGTTCAATGGTAGTAATCAGGTGGGCATGCCAGGTTCCCAAGAACAGCCTTTTCTTATTAAGTAATAAGAAACCTAGCAAATCTAGTTGGCAAAGCCTCTCAGAATAACCTGACTCTGTTAAATGGTTGCAGCCTGGGCATTTACTTGATGTTATAAGACATGTTGGCAACAGTCTAAATAATATTTCTGTCTATAATTTCCTTATCCTCAACAAAGATATTCATTACCATTTTCAGGAGTAAACCATGTGTTGGAAGTAATTAGAAGAGTTAGAGCTGGGGAAAACAGGATTGAGAGGGAACTGGAAAATTTTGAAGGCATTTTTAGAGAATGTATATATCAATATCGAAATATGGCCCAATTCAAAATCAAATGATATTTTCCTTTTTATGGTCCTGAAAAGTTCTACAGTGATTCTTAACTAAAACCTTTTATTCTTTCCTTTGAAAATATGAATTTTTTTCACAACTTATGCTGAGTAGCCTGGTAGGTGCTAAATTCCTTTCATAGATTTGCCAATATCCAATTCAGGTACAGGCAAGTAGACATGATTTCTAGATTTTACTCCCATGTAACAATTGTAGAATATGCTATTCTTACTGTGTCCAATCCAAAATACAGACTGTTAAAAAATATGTGATTTCCCATAAAAGATATTCTCTGTTGGAAGTAAACTAAAGTGGCTTTTAAGAAATAGGTTAAATTGCCTCCCTTCATACCCAATTTAGAATGAAATCCAACATAAAGTTCTTACAATTTTCCCCCTGCCTTCCTCCCTTCATTTTTCCTTTTTCCAGAAATGTTTATTGAGTACCACTATGTCCCAATTATTATTCTAGATACTGGAGATTTGACAATCAACAAAACATAAGAAAAATTCCTACCTTCATGAAGATTAAATCCTTCTAGAGGAAACAAACAAAAAACAAGATAAGTAACATAGGAAAAAAAATGAGAGACAAACAAAGAAGATAAATAGAAAACATGAGATGCGAGTTGAGTTTTGAACTGAGTGCCCACGGAAGGTCTTACTCAGTAGGTCACGTTTATGTAAGAACCTGAAGAATGAGAGTAAATGAGATGTATTTGAAAAAGACGTATATGGGGAGGTGCAACAGTAAGTGGCAAAGCCCCAAAGCTATGAACATACCAGGTTTTCTTAATGCAAAGTGTGGAGGTCAGATGATTAGAGCAAAATAAACAAGGCAGAGGTATAAGAGATAAAGTCAGAGAAATATGTGAGAACAACCAGATCATGTTGGCTTATAAGTTGTTGTTGTGATTTCATCTTTCCTTCTGAAAAGTGAAATAGTCACCATTGCAGGGTTGTGAGCCAAGAAGTGATATGATCTGACTTATAGTTTAGCAGGATCACCCTCACTGCTTGTTAAGGAGGGAATGAGATGGGCCAAAAACGGAGTAGGGAGACCACTGGGAAAACTATTAGAATAGTCTGGAGAGAAGAAAACCATGGTTTGGATAAGGGAGCTGGCAATGAATGTGGTAAGATGTTTGAACTCTGTGTGCAACCTAAAGGTAAAACTAAAGAGATTTGTTACTGGATGGGGCATGAGATGTAAGGCAGAATAAGGCAAGAAGCATTCCAAGATTTGGGGGCAAAATAAAAGAAAGAATGGGATTACCATTTACTGCAATAGGGAAGGCCACAGGAAGAGTATTTATGGGATGAAATATCAGATGAAAAATTTTAGATGTGTTAAATATGTTGTCCAACATGAAATGGAAAAATCAAATTGTAGAGTTCAAGGGAGAGAATGGGACTTGGCCCGTTGTGATTTAAAATTTCCAGTATGTGCAATTTAGGCATAGTATTCTAAAGAATAGTCACTGTTAAGTTTCAAGTGGAGGTGAAATTTAATTATATGCCATTAGTTTATAATAGAGAGGGCAAATTTGAACTACTTTTGTTCATCCTTCTTCATAACTAGACTAAATAAGCTTTTCAATAATTTTTGTCAGGCTAGTAGTAATCTTTCCTTTGGTTAACTTCCACCAGGCCAAAATTTCAGGGTCTAGCTTTATTATAAATCACAAGACCATCAAGCTGCAAAAATCAAAGGAATAAAAACACTATTTCAAAACTACACATCCTTCTATTTAAAAAAAAATTATAGAACACTGATCCACACTGATCTAGCAATTTAAAAAAAATGTATTGTCAGGGCATATTTTCTATACAATGTGGTATTGCTCTCTTCAGTCTGTGAAAAAGTTCAGAGAAGAGTTAAAAAAATAATAAAACTGCTCTGAGACTTTTGGACCAAAATGACAAACTGAGTATGAGTACATGACTTTTTCTCTTATTTTTCCCTGAACTAAGTGAAAGGAATTAAGGAAATAAAGATGTAACTAAACCTAAGACATAGATGGAAATTGAGGATATGCCATTAGTAACATACAATTTAGACAAATGTCTGAAGATGAAAAGTAAATGTGTTTAAACTGATGCATCTATCAAAATGGAGAAAGTTGCAGTACAAAACCTAGTCAAAGAAGAATTATATGTGGGAAACTTTCTTGCTTACAGAACCCCAGACATACCTGAGGTTTGATATGGTTAGATATGAAAACAAGACCAATATGTGAAATAGTGCTTAGCGTACCATGCAAGATGAATGAATGAATACCCATATTGAAAGCATCCTTCCGAAATTTCACATGGGAAAATGTTAAAAGAGCTTTCAAAGTTCACTTTCAAAGGGAACTAGATACATATATTTATCCCTTGCCTTATGATGGGGATACATTCTGAGAAATGGTTCTTAGGCAATTTCGTTGTTGTGTGAACATCACTTAGGGTGTACTCACCCAAACCTAGATAATATATCCTATTACACACCTAAGTTATATGGCATAGCCTATTGCTTCTGTAAAGCATGTTATTGTACAAAATAATGTAGGCAACTGTAGCACAAATGGTAAGTATTTGTCTATGCAAACATATCTAAACATAAAAACGGGACAGTAAAAATACAATGTTATAATCTTAGGGGCTCCCATCATATATACAGTCCATTGTTGAACAAAATGTCATCATGTTGTACATAGCTGTACATATATATGTGTGTGTGTATATGGGTATATATGTGTATATATGTATACATATGTGTGTATATATGTGTACACACATATATGTAAGCATATACATATACCCACAGGCATACATACACACATATATGTATTTGTATGTGGGAGTATACATGTGCATATATGTATATATATTTACTTATACATATGCATACCTATGTATATACACATATGTATACACCCACATATATATACCCACGTATATACTCTTTTATAGCATCATCAGATAAAATAATTTAAAATTCTGAAGGAAGGTAATTTTGAGTTTAAATTCTATACTCAGCTGGACAGTCACTCATGTGAACAGGTAAACAATCATTGAAAAATTGGTAAGGTCTTGGAAAATTTTGTGCCCCCACATGCCTTCTTCACAAAGCAGAAGAGAAATACAGAGATAAGAAAGAAATAGTGGACCTAACCCAGTGCTTCATTTCAAAGACAGCTCAGAAAATTACCTGAGCAGAAAGCAATTGATCCATATCAGTACAGAAACCAGAGGATTTCCTGAAGGAAATCTTTAGAAAGAAAGTCAAGTCCATTCAACAAGAAATTTAATTTAAAAATTAAAAGTTCTATGTGTAAAATTAAGATAACATACGTACCCATTATGTTGAACAAGCATGGCATGGTTTGTGACAACAAACAAATTAATTTTATTTCCACCAACTTTTTAAACCTTTTTCAGTAGAAGCAATCTGTCCCATTCCAATGTAAAAACTCTGGAAGGCCCATAACATCTTTGCTTCCCTGGGTAAGATATTCTTACTGTATGTAAAGTTGCATAGTTGTGATTTATTAATTACAGTCTAATTGTAATAATTAGTGGAATTCTTCTTAGCCGTAAATAATTTCCCCTCCGCTAACTAGGTTCTAATACAAGGTGGTAGCCAGTGAGAAGGAGGGGAAATTGTGGCTTCTCTTCTTTCTTGACCTTCTTTGCTAGTTGCTGTGTTGATACTACTACAGTCTAAGCAGGAGAGAGGAGAGATAAGGGAATATAGAAGTTATGAGCAATATTGTACTGATAGAAGCTAGCTTGCTACTCTACACCAGAAGAAGATAAAACTGATTCTTTTTCTTTTTAAGCCACTTCTGAAAACT